>NW_004524580.1:25418514-25430142 GCF_000260255.1 Octodon degus | reverse complement strand
AAGAAAGATAGCCTCTTTAACAAATGGTGCTGGAAAAACTGGCTCGCTACATGCCGAAAACTCAAACTTGACCCAGGTCTATCACCATGCACTAACCTAAAGTCAAAATGGATTAAAGATCTAAACATTAAAGCAGAAACACTAAATCTCCTGGAAGAGAAAGTAGGAGGAACTCTTGAAGACATAGGGGTAGGCAAAGACTTCATAAACAGAAATCAAATCTCACAGGAAAGAGTTGAAAGAATTAACAACTGGGACCTGCTCTTACTGAGAAGTTTTTTTCACATCAAAAGAAATTACAACAAAGTAAAAAGGCAACTCACAAATTTGGAAAAAAAAACATGACAAATAAGTACTCAGACAAAGGTCTGTTCTCTAGAATTTATAAAGTACTAAAAAACACTAGGGTCCCAAAATTTAAAGACCCAATCCAGAAATGGGCATCTGAGATGAACATATGCTTCTCAGAGGATGAAATTAAAGAAGCGAATAAATATATGAAAAAATGTTCCACATCACTAGCCATCTGAAAAATGCAAATTAAAATAACATTGAGATATCATCTCACCCCAGAAAGAATAACTATCATAAAGAAATCACCCAACAGCAAATGTTGGAGAGGGTGTGGGGAAAAAGGAACCCTTCTCCACTGCTGGTGGAAATTTTTAAATTTTTTTAATTTTAAAAAATTTTTATTATATTCTGTAGGGACTTAAAGTTCAACGTATCACTTGATGAAAAATACCTGTTCCATGTTATGCCTAAGATGTTTAATACTCAGACAGATAGTGAGGTTAAGCTTAAAAACCTAAGTTTTATGGTAATAGCAATAAGCTTCTCTTCTGAATGGTTAACAATCTAAATTTGCAGACCAAATTAGAGAAAAAAGAGGGCTGCAAGGAAAGCCAACATTTTGGCCCTAGCCTTCCAAGGTCAATTAAGACTCAGGACATATGAGAACTTGTACTGTTACATCATGTGACTCAGTAGTGTCCCAAAAATTCTGATCAAGGAGATTATGGGGCTAGAGAGGAAAGTAATCGATGATGTAGAGTGTGCCTAAGGAGAGTCACATGGAGAGAAAACATTCTGTCAGGCTTTCACAGATAGCACATTGGCCAAGCAATGGCCATGACTCATCCACATGGCTGACACTGACAAAGTTTCTACAATCTGAGGTACAGGATCTCAGCATAAATCCTGAGGGGATTTCACTGACCTTATCAGATCCAAAAGCTACAACTCTTGTTGTATAGGTCCCGCTTTACCTTGGTCTTAACCATCCAGCAGAAAAGTATAAAAACAAAATATAAGAAGTAAAGCCATGCTGTTATTTTGTGCTATAGGGGACTCAGGTCAACAATTTCTGACATTGCCAGTGAAGCAGAAGACCCAATACTATTGTGGGGTACTGGACTCTTTTAGAATATTTTGCTGAGTTTACACACCTATAATATTCAAATAACAGAACTTAACAAAAAAAGAGGATACAGATGAATGTCCATTTTGTATCTGTGTATTCAAAGTGGTTAGGATAGATATATAGTTACATTCTCTTAATGAATAGAGGGATTTGTCCTAATGGTGTTTGTAAATAGGATATCATGTCCACATCTTCTACAGCAATTAACCACTAGGAAGAATGTATGCAATGTGTTAATTATTGAAACTGTCCTACCAATTTGATTTGAAATTGTCTTATTGCTATTTGCTTCTCAATAAAACTATGAAAAAAAGAGAAAAGAAATACTGAACTGGGGGCCAGCGAGGCAGCTCAACAGTCTAACACGCCTGCTTGGACAAGCTTAGACAACATCTACAGGGACTGATGCTTGATCCCTGACACCACTTCCCCCAGGGCAGGCGGATCCAGCCACCAAAAAAACAAAACAAAAAAAAAAAAACTGTTTTCCAAAACTGGCTGTACCATTTTGCCATTTTGTGGTCTCATTAGAAATAAGAGATCCCCCTGCTCCACGCGGTCCCCAGCATTCAGTGGCATCAGTGATCTCCATTTGAGCCATCTCATGGCCGTGGCAGAGTCTTGCTGTGGCTTAATGTACAGTTTCCTGGTGATGCATAAAGCAGAGTGCAGGCTTCTCGGTTGCCATGACCGTTACTCCCTGTGGTGTCTAGGAAGGCCTTGGGTCCACTTTTAATTAGGTTGTTTTCTTATTATGCACTTGGAAAAGATGTTAATGTTTTGTACAACAGTTCTTTATCAGCTATATCCTTCGCAAATTTTTTTCCCACTCTGTGGCCTTTTTATGCACTATAGAGTGTCTTTCATAAACAGAATCCTTTCATGAAGTCCAGCTTATGAATTCCTGCTTTCACAGACTGTCTTTTGTGTTGTATCTAAGAAGTCATCTCCACATTCAAGTTTATCTAGATTTTTCTCTTTATCTTCTAGGAGTTTTTCAATTTATCATTTTATATTTAGGCCTGTGATACATTTTGAGTTAATGTCTGTGGAGAGTGGAAGATTTGTGTTTAGATTCATTTTTTCCCCCCATGGGGATGTTGTTTTTCCAGCACTATTCTTTTTGAGATATCATCTCCCTATGTAGTTCAGGATGGCCTTGAACTCACTGTGCAGCTCAAGCTGGTCTCAAGCTCATGGTGATGCTCTTGCCTCAGCTTCCATTGTGCTGGGACTGCAGGGGTACACCACCATGGCAGGGTCTCCTGCACTATTCTTGACAAGACTTGCTTGGATCCACTGTAAATTCTCAACATTTATCTTTACATAGCTAAGCTTACCATTAACATAGGTTCATCCACTTAGAGATACAGTAGGTGCTGGGACCCTGAGTACCATAGCCTCACTCTGAAGCAAGCAGAAGTGAGACAGTTGGAAAGGGATTACACCATGAGGGCAGCACCCTCCTGAGTAGGAGAAGAGCCCTTTCAAAGGAGATGCAGAGAGGTCCCCCTGCTCTAGCTAAGAAGGCTGCCCTCACCAGACAAGGAATCTTCCAGACTCATTGCCCTTGGGTTTCTCAGCCTCCAAAACTGTTCATTCCATGGAATTTCAACTGGATTATAATAGTAGAATGCCATGGAATGAACACTGTCTATGGATGAACTTTGCTAGCCACTTTCACATGTGTTGAACATGTTTACAGTAGTGGTATATTCTACTGGGGAAAGACAATGGCCAAATGAATTTTGCGCAGTTCTAATGGCATATTAAAAGAGGTTATACATGTTCTAAAGTTATTTAACTTCATATGTGTTTAAGACCATCATAATCACTCTGGCCAGCATGACTATGTTCATCGAGAATTAAGTACTGCCCTGAATGCATTGGGTTCTTAGTTATCCAAGAACCCTTCAGGGAAAGTATTGTCATTATCCCCATTTCTAGCCTCAGAGAGACTGAGCTACTTGCTGAGAGTCATCCAACCAGCACATGCAAAAGTCAGGACTTGAACTCGGATCCTACTCTAAATCTAAAGCCACGCACAGTTATGTCCACCAGTGAAATGGTACCCTTCTGACTGTCCCCTAATAAGAGGACAGAAGGAAGTGGGTATATAATAGGCATCTCTGTCTAACTTCTGCTCAGCTCATGAAAATTAAGTAACCAATCCAGCCATCTTCTTGCTCTTGCCCCCAAATGATGAAAAAACAAACGCTCTTCCTAATGGGCTTGGATGGAAGCTATCAACAGGAATGAAAACTCAAATGATAGCTGCCCACAACTCCCAGCAACCCTTCATCACATGCACGCTTCATGGAACAACCATTCGCTTTCGTTACTACCAAGTTTAACTTTGCAGAAGCTAAGTTATGGTATAAACTGTGGGAAAAAACAGAGTTTAAAAATGTTGATATGATTGTCTATCTAAGGGAAGGGAGACAATTTGCAGCAAAATAATTGGTACATTTCCCACTGCATTATGTTTCTCAAAACACGTTACTGTGGGTGGAAATTAGCTTCCCCTTTCTTTGGGAAGAAAATGACTTGTCTCCCATAGTGAATAGAACTGTCATTCCGAGAGCTGACAAATGTTAACAACCTTTGCAGGTGCGGTGTGCGGGCACCTAAAAAGCAAATAAAATAAAATGAAGAATCCAGTAACCAAAGAGAGAAAGGTCATGAGAGGAAATAGTGGGGTAGCACCCTTCACGGTGCAAGGGAAAAAAATTGGAAGCCTGCATAATGCCACAAATAAGTCATATGTTACAATGAAAGGAAATGAATACAAATCATGCTAACCTGAAGTCACGCCCATCAGCTTCTTTTTCAATGTGAGGCTCCATAACATCAAATTAAGTATAATGGATTCTATTCTGTCTTGCTAAAAATGCAGTTGCGCTAGGAAGACAATTAACAGAGCCAACCGATGGCTGATTAAAGCCACAGATGTTTGACACAGTGGCACTCAGACCTGGGGGTGGGGTCACGGGCCCAGGGAGCACCAGGCCACCATGTACCCCGTCATCTTTGGTCCCATTTTCCTGAAAACAAAAATGGACAAAAGACGACAAAAAAAAAAAAAGTTGGGTTCTTAGGGGTCTTGAGTGGAAGTAGTAATAGAAGTGACTAAGGTTTCAGTGAACAGTAGCAGCTAAAAGAAAAGATTTAGGTCAACTGGGTCCTCCCTTTTTCTGTTAGAAAAAGCTCTCAAATAATGATGTGAGTGAGAAATGGCAGCATTTTCTCTTTGCTATTTTTTTTCCTCACCAAATACAAATGTATGGCTGACAAGATTCTGATTTTTGTCTGTCAGGATAAAGTATTTAAATTTTTGTCACCCTCAGTATATTTCCAACTGCTTGTCTTCATAAAATTGGAAGAAGGTTGCAGGGAACACCCAAAGTAGTTGCTGTGTCTTGGAGGAAGGGGCTTTACTTTTGACAGTGACAGATTCTACTTCCATATCTCACAGATAGGAAGATGGGAGAGGTAGAAGTGTCTTCAAAAGTGTCTTGAAGGGTTGGGAAAGAAATACTTTCCTTCACAAATAATAACCATAGTGTAATATGTAAGTAGTATCGCTGAGTGTTTACCACAAGCCACACACTAACTATGCCACAGAATTGAAAAATGTGCAGTTGCCTGCCCTACCTAAGTCTATGAATGTGCTGTTGTCATCCTTACCTTATACACTTAGCAACAAAGGATCACAGAATGAATCCTTATTTTGCTGAGTGAAGTATGTGGCTGGGTAAAGTGAATGGTCAAGTCTAGATTCCCCCCCCCCTTTCTGGAAGAACTCACTGAATTTTAAGTTGTTGAGCTCTAGATATCTTTGTGTTATTTTCTTGAGCTTTGTCCCAGAATGTAGTTAAGATGTTTGGAGACAATTTTGCCCTTTTAGGTCTTGCTTTGACCCCTGGCTAGCCAGGAACAGAGCAGTGCCATTCAACAGCTAATTATTCTCCTGACACTGAAGCAAAATCCCTCAGAACATGTTACCTATGGTTCCGTGAATGATGAGGCTTTCTTTTTCAGCTGATGGTAGCAGGAGTTGGTCCCAGAACTGTATGAACTCTTATTCTTGTCCCTCTAATCCTGTCAGATAGTTCTGTTTTCATCCTGTGGTAGTTACCTTGAAAATGGCTGAAGACCCAAAGGGACCCTCTACTGATCTCAGTAGTGTTTTCTCTAGCCATTCTTTCTCTCTAAAATTCTACCCTTGAAACTTCAGCCTTAGCCTCAGTGAAATCCACTTTGTCTTCACAATGCAGGGAAACCACCCAGCTTCCCTAACCTGCACTTCTGCCCAGAAACCCATTGCTGGCAGTAAGTAGGGACAATTTCACGTGCCACTCTTTGTCTCCCATTGGGAATTCCTGTCTTCCATGATCCAATATCTAATGTTTTTCAATCTGTCCAATATAATACATACTGTCCAGTTTCCTAATTGTTTAAGGAAAGAAGATAAGTCTGGTCTTTGTCCCTCCATCTTGTCCAGAAGCCAGTGCACTCACCCTCAGAGTTGTAGGTAAGCACTGAGATGTCAAGGCCTGAGCCCACAATCAATACCCTCCTTTTGTGAAGTAGTTAGAACCAAACCAGTTAGACAATTTAGTAAAGTATACATCACAAGAAACCAAATCTCTTTCCTTATAATACTTTTCCTCTCAATGTCGTTATATGTACGATGAAATGAGAAGTATGGAGGGGAAATAGATTTGGATCCTCTGTTTAACTTGCTGTTCAATTTCTACTTGTATTTTTCACTACATGAAACTGCTAGATTGTTCTTCAGGGAATGCTCACATTTTTGAGTCCTGGAAAATCACCCGGAGATATTTTGGGAGAAGTGTAGGAAGCACTTTTAATGTTCAGGAATCTCGTATCAAAAGCAGCACAGAGCATGACTGGAGTGAGGGCTGCTGCCTCTGATGATGGAAAGACACTGAGCAAAGCAGTTGCCAATATATCCACTCCTGAAGGGCTATGCTTAAATCGAATTTGAATATACTGAATGATCTTAAGGTCACCAATGAATCAGTTTTGAAATGAATTAAATCAAAACTCCCTTGTCTTCTTAAAAGATAGTGCAACACTGTGGTTGAAGATATAGATATTGGATGTAGAAACTGGCAGTCCTGAGGTCAAATTCTAAGCTCCTATGTGACCTTCATTAAGTCACATAAGTCACCAAGTCTCAGATTTTATAAAAGGAGAATGAAAAAGAAAGTCGATTAATGATTAATCCTATTGTGGTGTTGGGGTGCATGCCTGTAATCCCAGCACACGGGACACAGAGACATGAGGATTGTGGTGAGTTTGAGGCCAACCTGGGCTACAAAGTGAGTTTGAGGCCACTGTGAACTATGTAGTGAGATTCTCTCTCAGAAAAGAAAGAAAGAGAAGGAAGGAAGGAAAGCAGGAAAGAAGGAAGGAAGGGAGACTTCTCAGTTCTAATTAAAAGTTAACTATCATTATTTCAACTCTATAGAAAAATACATTCACAGTCAAAGTAAATAAGAAGTTTTCATCTCCTGTTAGTTGTCTAAACAGGCATTTCATGCTGTGTTTTAGTCTAATTTTAAATATATTAAAAGTTAAGCTGCACAACATTCTCTTAGAAGAGTTAGATAATTAAAATAGTTCACTGTGGGTATCATGCTCTTCAAATTTTCATTTACTTAGTGTCACTCATTACTACCTATGCACCATGGTAACAAATTTGGAAACATTCATGTCCTTTGGATATTATTAGATAACCCTCTCAATGCATTACACTCCTTTAGTTCCCATTTCAATCAACTACACATTTATCTTTCTGTGTTTCTCTTTTTCCTGAATAATCAAATCCTTTAGCTTTAAACACAACCATTTGTTTCCATAAATTCACTTTTTAAAAAACCAGCAATTCAAGTCACATCTCTTCAAAATCATTGCCAGAGCATTAGCCTAATGACCATTATTTTTTCTTATTAAATTTTTCTTATGAACATTTCTAATTTTCTTTTTAATTTTAATTATCTTTTCAAATTTTCTTTTCAAACTGCTCTTTCTGATTCACACCCAAACATACCTACCTATGCAGTCATTGAATATTTCAGAGCTATGTTTGCATCTGTCCCTAAAAGCAGGTTAAATCTAAAATAATTGACTTAGCAAGTCTAAAAAATTAAGTGTAATTATGATCATGAGTTTTCTTAAAATTTCCTAGTGTATCTGCATCTCAGAATGAATTCTGTGTATGTTTTGGTTTGCCTGAATTTTTATTTGGCAAATCTGGCAACCTTAAATATGTTTAAAACAGACATATGCTTGTGTAGTCACAAAGTCCCAGAAAAGGCTATATATGAACAGGAATGTGCAAGTTGATTGAATATTTAAAAGCTGGAAGGTTGTCAGTGGTGTAACATATAAATATTTACGATATCTGAACCGTGTTCATACCATTTCTTTCCCTGGTGATTCAACTAGTTTTAATATAACACAAATGTAAAATGTTGTCAGCTTATTTAACTACATCCTCCAAATTAAGCACTAAGGTGGTAAACAAAGGCAAACTTAGTCTTCAATTCAGAAATATCTTGTCATAAGACAAAGGAATCATGTTTATGTTAGTAGCTTTCTAGCATCTAGCAGAGTAGAAGGCTGACACCAAAGCCAATTTCAATTAATTCAAGATGGGAAATTTCATGTGACACTATCAAACACTTGACCAAAATTGAGATAGATTGCACCTACAATTTCACGTTACTTTTATCTACTGATCTTGTAGCTCTATCAAAGAAGTAATCAAGTTTGTCTAGCATGATTTGTCCTTTTTAAATCTCTTTTTCATAATGTCCAATATCATTATCCTTATATATTTCACCAATGCTTGCATATTTTCTATTAATATTCCTTCTGTTCTTTTACTATAGATCTACCTCGCTTTTGCTGGATAATTGTTTCAGTGTTATTCATTTAATAAGAAAAAAACAACAATCATTGTCATTAGACTAATGCTCCAGCAATTATTTCTCATATTTGACTTGATAAAGTGACTGAGATCAATCCTAAAATGCTTATTGCACATTTTACTAATTGCTTATTAGTCTGCCAAGCATTGTGGAGAGGACAGACAAGGAGGAAATATTTCTCCGGAAGCCATCGATCTCTCTAGAGAGATAAAATATAGACTTACAGGAATGGTACCTAGAGTTTTCTAAACTCTAGCAGGTTTAAAAATGGATTATTAAAATTAAATTTTTCATGTTTTATTTTTAATTTACATGTCTAACAAGCATCTGCAGGTGATTTCAGCTGCACTTGAAAAAAACCTACACTTGAATAAAACTGACTTGGATTTGGGCACCAAGTGTCATAGGACCACAGCAAAGCCATTATCGGTCAATAGTCTACAGAAAGACTTCCCATGAGAACAGGACCTTAAGGACAAGAGATTAACAGAAGTTCTCATAGTAATACCTAGAAAAGTGCAAGGACTGCTTGAAGTATGTTTAATCCACAGAAAGAGGCACTTTAATGCACCATGATTATCTGCTCCTTGACCAAGCTAATTAGGCAATAAAGGATTAATAAAGCCACTAAACAAAATTAATAAAAGTAATAAAGATTAATAAAGTTCAATGAAATCACAATAACTCACCCAAGGGAGAAAAATATGTCTCTCTGTCAAAAGAATTCAAATACATTTAACACTGAAAAGTCGTTAGATGTAGATATAGATATAGATATAGATTAGATGTACATATAGATATAGATATAGATTAGATCTACATTAGATGTAGATATAGATATAGATATATAGATATTAGATATATTCCAAAATGCAGGAATTTATCAAGCTTTTAGTGACAATCCAGGAAGCAATACTTAGGAGCAATTTCAGTCACCAAAGATTTCTATCCCATGAGTAAGCCCTGCAATACTCCTGCGAAAGCCAGCAGTGTTAAACATGATTACACTAGATTCAGAAGGTATGGAATAAAGATCATGACGGCATGCAGAATTGGGTCTCTCCAAGCAGCTCAGACTGGTCTGCTGTATTGTCCTATCCTTTATATTGTCTACATAAAACCAGCCTATCAGTCAAGGTCTGAGCAAGCAAAACAGTATTTAAAGCTGGAGAATTTATTTATTTATTTATTTTAATTTGTTTTTAACATTGTCATGGCTTTATTCAAAACACAGTTGCACAAAAGTATTAACTTCAAAGTTTTTAGGGAGAGGTTCTTGAGGAATTTAACACATTATATACATACTGCCATACAAAGAGCATTAAAATAGGACCCAAAACTTCTACAAAATGTAAAACCCACGCTTATTTGCATGAAAATACCACCCACAAAGCTACATTAAGTCTTAAAAGTTATCTGGAGGCTCTAAATGTTGTTGTCAAACCAAAGAACTCTAATTATGATTGCACAATAAAATGATTGATAACAAAGTCAATACATAGATTTAGTTTTAAAAATAAGATTTTGTATTTATTGATGTATTCATTGCGAATGCCTAGAGACTACATAGGGCATTCCAACTGTTAAACAAGGAAAAAAATTTTAGTCTTCTGGAGTTTCCAGGCCCTCGATGAATTTATCCTGTGTTTTCTGCCAGTTTGCAACTTTTCTAGTTTCTCCACTATAACTTCATAATTTTTACTCTAATATTCCAAGTCCTCTATTTTAAATTAAAAAAGCAGCAGCAATACCATACTGGTTTAAATGTGTCCCAGGAGAGAAGTGTAACTTCAATTTGCTGACACTTTTTAAAAACTTACAAATATTCAAAGAGAAACAATTTCAGACAGCAAACATTCCAACAGCACACTGTCCTGGGCAGGATGCCTCCGTGACGAAAGGGCAAGGGGCTCATCTCCTTGTCGGGCTCTGCACAGCAGCTGGATGCGTGCATGCTCACATTTAGCACAAGTACTGTACTATCTGTAATGAGCACAAGCTTGAAAGCCTTAGTTATCAACTTAGTTACAAATATTTTTCCACCTTCCATATCCAATAATGTTGTATCTGGTAATGCGTTACAACTATAGGAAGAATAATTATTAAGTTCTATTCAGAAAAACTATAAATATTTCACAAAATTGGCATCCAAGTCCTTGGGAAATCAATTTAAATTTAATTATCAACAGGCAACTGTCCAGGCTTTTGAGAAACACTAATACCACCTGTAAAAGCCTCTCTTTCTTCTATCCTAAGCAGAACCTGTTGAATAAAACTATGAGCAACATTTGGATCTGAAAAAATTCTCAATTTTTTCCACTTCACTTATTTAAAAGCTAGCCAGATCTGAAAAGGTGACTAAGGTATGGGACTAAAGTTTTCTTGGGACTCCTGGAGCCCAAACTTCTGGGACAGAGTGGCAAGAAAGGGAGGGGAGCACAACAGTCACTGCAGGAGGAGAGGAAGGCGACCTGGGACCCAGCACGCGACCTCGGGCATTTTGGGAGGGCTCACCGCACGCCTCTGGACTTGGTATGAGCAACTGCGATCTTTCCTTCAAACATAAAATCTTATCTGTCATCACAAAATCCATGAATTACATTAATTACTAAACAGCACCTCCAAATCCATAAAATACATTGCTGAGTAGGACCATGCTGTCCTGCATCTGTTTTTCAACAGAACTCATGTAATGAGCATCCAATACCCTTAGCCAAAAAGTCACTGCCCTCAAACTAAAGCTCTCTGAATTATTTCTAAAAAAAATAATCAACTTATCATTCAAGAGACTATTGTCATTTCATATTACAGCTGACTGTAGTTTCAGTTAATTTATAAATAACTTTAAAACCTTATGAATGAAATGCACCAAACTACACCTGTGTAAAAGTAATCTTATTTAATTATGGGCTAAAAATTACTAATACAGTGTGCTTGAATTAGAAAAATTAAGATTCTAAATAAATTGCTAGAGAATTTCACAATGGTGGGAGGGGTCAATGGAAATTTTTCTCTACATACAATCTGCATTAACAGACTAGTAAATCTTAATTGGAATGATAAGGCAAAAATAGTAAAACCACACTTTTCCTATAAAAAGTTACACATCATCTTCTGCAGGAAGAGCTATCATACAGGGGGAAACAGAGATGTGCTCGTGCGCCTGCCCACCCAGAGCACCGAGCAACCTAGTCGTCTCCTTCCTCACCGTCATCCTCAGCTTCTCGTTTTCTCTTCTCCCCC
>NW_004524580.1:25368451-25418069 GCF_000260255.1 Octodon degus | reverse complement strand
TAGGTAAGATTTGGGCATTTCTCTGCTAAAACTTCCAAGCCTCCAGAAATTGCATTGTCAGGAAGTTCCAACTTCCGAAGTTTATTTAGGCTGGGAAGCTGGGCCAGTGAACGTAGAGCCATGTTAGCCATACTCAGAAATTCTAGTTCTTTAAAAGTGTCATTCAGGCCCTCAATTTCCCCATTGACACACAGGCAATTATTGAGAACCAATTCTGTCACCTCCTCTGGGGCTCTGTTTCTTAACTCTAGGTTAATCTTCTTCTTCATCTCCATGTCCTCCCCCTGCTCTTCTGCCACTACTCTCCTTCTTTCTCCTTTCCTGCTCTTCCCACTACCCCCAAGCCGAAAATCTTAGAAAATTTGGAAATGAATGAAAAGAATCGCAAATATAAACACCCACTACCACCAGATAGGAATGGGGGAGAAAGAAAAGAATAGCAAATGGAGTCCAAGGAGTTGGGACTCTTAACTCGTCTGCCCCCACCTCCTTGTCCACACACCCGCGCGTGCACTCACACACACGCACACACACACACACACGCGCGCGCGCACACACACACACACACCCGCAGTTCCTTCCCCTTCAATGGCTGCTCAGAAACTGAAAGCTGGAGAATTTAATACTGGAAGAAATCTGGTGCAGCTAGGATGGAAGAAATGCATAACGAGACGAGATAGTGGAGCCAGAGAGAGATAAGCAAGACAGGTGTCCCTTCCCCTAAACTGCTGGGATGGTGGCGGTGGGGCGGGGGGGCTGGCACGGGTCATCTGACTGAGACAGAACAGCGGAAGGCTGTCTGGTGGGAGGAAGACAAAGAAGGCAAGCATCCAGGGAGACAGGGGGAGAACTATCCTGGCTTAGCTCTTTGCTGCCTTTCGGCCTCTGCCTTCTTCCTGCCATGAACTGTTTCTCCTCTGAGAGACCAGCCTGTCTTGGAGCCCACTCACTAGAACCAAAACCTCCACAAATTATGAGCTGCAATAAATCTTTCTTCATTAAAAAAATATCCTGGTCAGTCCTATGGATAACCCACTACTATGATGGACTACTGGACCATATTGGATTATTTTGCTGAATTCATGCACCCGCAATATTCGAATGGCAATGGAATACCCATCTCTGACCAAACTAAACAATACAAGAGGATACAAATGAAGGACCATTTTGTATCTGTGTATACAAAATATTTAGAATAGATATATGGCTACTTTCTCTTAATTCAATGAGAAGAAAGATTGGTAGTAATAGTGTTTGGACAGGATATCATGTCTGCATCTTGTACTATGAATAACCACTATGAATGCAACAATATGAATGTATTAATTATGTAACTGTCCTATTAATCAGTTTTGAAACTGTCTCATTGCTATCTGTTTCTCAATAAAATTAAGAAATAAAAATAAATATCCTGGTTTCTCCTGCAAGAGCCTTCAGGTCTGAATGAACCCCACAAAGCCCCAACAGAGCTCTGACCCTAGACATGCAGTATATTGGAAGACAAAGAAAAAGAAGGAATCTCCAAGCAAGGAAGTCCAGGACTGTTTAGGAAAGGAGGGGGGATTGTTTCTAGTTTTTCTAAAGTATTCCTTTAAAATAGAGAAATTTCACTTACACAAAGATTTTGAAATTATTATAAATTCTCAATCCAGTGGCTGATTTATTCAAAAATTCATTACACACATGACATTATTCTCCAAATGTTACATTTTATCCTCCTTTTCTTTACCACTCTAGTTTCAGAGGAGTTAAAATTCAATGCTTGAATATACCTCATTATTCTTTTTATTATATTCATAAGTACAAATTATTCATTTTAACGTAGATGTCCTGCCTACACATCAGAAGATACCCGCATACTCATGTCATTCCAGATATCACTTTCTTAAGTTTCCAAATGTCTTTATCTTTTTTAACATACATTTCTAAAGAAGGATCTGATATTTAAACCACTTAATTACTATAATTTGGCCCCCGTCTGCACTCATTCATGAAATTTTTGTAGCTAGCAATTTATAGCCCCCTGATCAGTCATACATTAGTTCCTATCACCCATTTATCTAGTAGAAAGAGGTGCACACAAAATTTCCTGTAGAAAAATCTATTGCATTAGTTAAGCTTTGCAATAGAGCTTTACGTTTATCAAAGTAATTTTCACTGTGTGTGTGTGTGTGTGTGTGTGCGTGTGTGTGGTGTATCAACAGAAATAGTTTCAAGAATATGAAATAAAGAAAGACAATCGAAGGAGCTAGTATTTCCATCCATGCATTTATTCATAAACGTATAAACGCAGCATAAAAATGATTCTGCAATTATATAATCATGTTCCCAAAACACAGAATTCCCTTTTGCCACAGAGTAACCCACCTTCCAAGGTCACATGGCAGTTGGCTCTATTATTCTCAATGACCAGCTTCTTCCCTCCTCAGGTGAGCTCCCTCACCCTCCACTCTGCTCCCCAACACACCACCTGGACTTCCGTCACCCTCCCACTTCTTCCTGCACACTGCTACCCACAGGCTCTCCACTTCTCAGTTCCCTCCTTAGTCTCTTCTTCCCCGTGAAATTCACCACACCAGCCCCCAGAAGGAGCCTCTCCCTCCTACTGAACTCTCCTTAGATTGCACGCCTGGGGCTTCCTCGACTGCTCATCATTAGATGTATGTGGGTCCTCAAAAGTCCTTTGCACTCTTTTTTCTGAATTTTAAGGAAGGGTCTACAGGGTGTTCAGGGTCTCACTACATAGTGATCTGCCTGTTTATAGCCTCCCAAGAGCTGGGATTACTAGGCCCGTGCCAACACGCCCAGTCTCAATTGCCATGTCTTAGTGTGCCCTTGTGACCTTGAAGGGGCGGAACCAGCACAGCAGGCCTGGGGATGGAACGCCTGTTCCCTGAGCCTGCTTGCAGGTGCTTTAATCCACTGAGCTATTTGATCCGGCCTGCAATCTTGAGAGCAGATCCAGAACTTTACATCCTGCTTGTAGGAACAATCTCAAGTACCCAAAACATACTCGCTGAAGGCTGCAGGAATTGCGTAATCAGTCCTGGAGAGCGGTTTTTCAAAGTCACCAGAAAATAATGAAGCACAGATAAAAAGAAACTGACACTGTGCAAATCTAGAAGACAAGAAGAAAGACTAACTGCCCAAATGGAAGCAGGACTACACCAATGTCAGGCACGCAGGAGCAGACCTGCTTTAAAAGAAAAAGCAACGTCTCACTCATTTTGGAGGAAATTTCTAAGACACTTTCTCCCCTTTGGGAAAAAAATACATTTTTATCTTCCCTGGTTACATTTCTTTTGTTTTATCCAGCAATATATTTTTGCTGCCTCTTGGAAGCCATTGATCTTGAAAGCCTCTTGGAAGCCATTGTTATCATGAAAAATCACTTCCAGGAATTTCATCTCATAGCCACTCTTTATTATCTGTCTTCTGCCCTGCCTTCATTCAGTCTTCACCAAGGGCCTCCAACCCAAAGCCCATCTGCAGCTCTGATTAGATGTCTACTAAATGTGATTTTAAAACACACGTCACCTGACATCATCACTCTTGGCGCCTCCCGAAGGTCAAGAGGGATTACACCAGTAGTAATTAAACAGGGCGGCTTCTCTTCAGGGCCCCCTCCTCCAGCCCCTGGACCTCATCATGCTGCCCTGCTTCCTCATTTGAGCCTTTCCACACCACGATGTCTTTAACTTAAAAATCAATTTCCTCCTATTTCTGTTGCTTTTGCCCAGTTGATTCTTCATTTAATCTTCAGGTTCATCTCAATCCCATAAATCTAAACATAGCAATCAAACGTCTCCTCTCTTTAAAATGTCCTCCCACAGATCCCGCCTCCTGATTGATCAGGCAATTTCAAAGAAAGATGGCGAACAGAGGAAATTATATTTCCAGAGAAAGACCACTTCATCAGAAATACAGGGCTGGAGGGTAGCTTTCTGTTTTTGTTATTGAAAGGATTCATATTATAATACTTGCTTGAAGGAGGCTTTTACTGCAAAGAGCAATCTGGCCATGTATGTGTGAGATCTGAAGAGAGATCTGGGTAACATTTACAAGTGTTCAGGAAAATGAGAAGGTTCCAGTTAACCAGAAGTGGACTCGTTTGTTTGTTTGTTTGTTTGTTTTCTCTCCCATATAAATTATTAATTGTATGTCTTAAATGTCTGCCATGGGCTTCATACTAGAGTTTTCTATGATCATCAAGGCATTGAATTAGAGGCCTGTCATGCAGTCTGGGACTGCTATGATAAAATGCCACTGTCATGGGGCTGCTATGACAAAATGCCCACAGACTGGAGAATTCAAAAACAACAGAACTTCATTGCTTATAGCTGGAAGCCTGAAAGTCCAGATCAAGGAGCTGCGTCAGGCAAAAGCTCTTGCTCTATAGCGTGGATAGGTCTTTCTCACTGTGCCTCACATGGCAGGAGAAAACAGGGCTCATTCAAGCCTCTTTGATATGAACACTAATCTCATTCATGAGTGTGAAGGCCTCATAATTGGTAGAGACCTCCCCAGAGGTCTCCCAACCTCCCCAATCTCTTAGTATCACCTTAACTTCATAGGTCTACTGTATGAATCTGTGGGGAACATCAGCATTCAGATGATAGCAATAGAACCAATTAGGATCAACACAACACAGACCCTGTGCTCAGGGACATATGTGTGCTAGACACAGAAAAAAATAACTGCAAGGAAGAGCTGGATGTGGTAAGTGGTGCTCCATTCATTCAACAAATGGTTACCCAATGCTTTCTGTATGTCAAACCCTCTTCAGGGCACTGTGGATAGAACAGAAAACCATTCACTTTTTCCCCCTCATGGAACTTTTACCTTGAGTATAAATTACATATATGAATAAAACAATCAATAGACCTAGTGATTATGGCATCACAAACCAAGAGGAGTGTCTTGAAGACAGCATATGTCATCAGGGGCAGATGTAGATCGAGCAGTCAGGGATGTGGTTGAAGATGAAAGTTAAGGGAGGGTAGGAGGTGGGCGCTGAGGCTGAGGCCTTGGAGAAGAATATCCCAGACCTGGCCAAACATGAGGTATTTAGTGGGAGCTCCCCAAGGGAGCAATCCTTTGGGAGTAAGAGGGGACAGAACAGGTTAGAAGAGGACCTCCAGGAGAGAAGAGACCAGGAGCTTTGGCCTTCACCAAGGGCAGGACTTTAGGAAGCAGAGAAGGTAGGAAGAGGTTGTATGCCAGAGAAGGCTGGGAAAACAAGCAACATGATTTAGGTGTACACAGGGCTGGAGAGATGAAGAAGACCCAAGGAAGGGGACACCACCTGTGCACACTATTTGGCATTTTTCTAGGCATCCAAAGGAAATTCCCTGAACGCTGCAGAGAAGCATTATCCTGCACTTGCAGTTACGGCTTATGGACAGCAATCTGAATTCGGGAGGTAGTAGCAGACATGGAAAAGAAAGCCTAGGTGCAGGTGCAGTCACTGAAGTAGATCAATTAGATGAGTGTGAAGGAGGTTTTATGTATTTGGGTACTATGATGAAATTTTGAGAAATAAAAAAAAAGTATATTTAGATATGTCTTCTAGGCCCTGTGCTAGAGGCTTCTTGTAAACTGTTTTCTTTAGTTCTTAGAATCCATGCAATCATTATTATTATTATTATTATTATTATTATTATCCTTTTTTATTTATATATCCTTAATATTATCACTATACATGAATGAGAAATTGAAGCTCAATAGAGTTACATAACGGGCCAAAGGGCAAAGCAAAAAGTCACAGAACCAAGCTCTGACTGTAAACTTATTTTATTTTCAAGACAAAAATAACCCTCCAAGGTCTATTTTTTTCTTACTTCCCAATTCTTACCTCGTTCACCATTCCTCAGACACTATTGACATTCAAAAGGGTTCTCAGCACTCTGAAAACCTCTGATTGAATATGAGAAATTCCCAAAGGGTACCCTGGCCAATGTCACACATATTTATCTATGGGATAAGAGAAAGAAGATCTATGATAAAACATGCAATTGGAAGAGGAGGGGAAAATAGAATTTATTTCTAAGCTACCAGGTCCATCCCTCCCTGAAATTGCAATGGCCGGGAATCTCCAGAATGTGAGAACCAGTTAATGGATTCAGTATATTAACTTTCACTTTGTTGTTTTTATTTTCCCTGCAGGGATCAAAAGATGAAGAACTCTTGTCAAAGCCATAACTCCCTAATTACTTAATTATTAACAGTGAAAATCTGATTTTCAGAGTTGCTTAATGGTCACACACTAAACCACTGTGAGATGACGGTAGAGGCAGCCAGCCACCCGGGTCTCCAGTGTAGAGTGGTATTGCACTGTTATTTCCAAAGTGGCAATAGAAAAGCTTCAAGTCTATTATTGCCTGGGATTTCCAATCACCCCTCACACAGGTAAAATGCCGTTTAGACTTGAGCAGGTCAGGAAGGGGTCGCTCCATAATGATTTTGTTTCCCCGTCTAGTCTTTGTCATACCAGGTAAAAATAAAGTTGATTATTAGGCAGAGAGAAGAACATGAACCGATTATTAAGCCTATTGCATTATGCTTAGAGTTGTTCTAGTTCCTATTATCACCACTGGCTGTGAATTTCAGTATTAATTACACAGGGGCATCAAAAGTGTGCTGATAGTATAATTTGAAAGCATTATACCAAATATCTCCACTCCAGCTCATCACGCCTCGCAACAAATGGGAAGGTGAAAAGCAAAGTAGCCATAAAAAAGAGAGGGAAAAAATGAATAGAGATGATCACATATTAGGTATGAGAACAATGGGAAACCATTACCAGATAAACAACCCTGGCACCATTCTCTGAGGACTCAGCCACAGAAGAAATACCATTTTCACAAGACAGCCCAGCAGATGGGCTGAGCTGTCACTGAAAGAATTTCAAGAGAACTTAGCCAGGCAACTGAGGGTCTACTGATCTGAGGAGAGGGGCGGCTGCAAGGCTTGATCTTGGCACTGACCTCCTTCCTTCAGAGAGGGAGTAGGGGCCACAAGATGAGGCTCTTGGACTTTCTGGACAAGTCCAGAAGCCAGTCTGTAGCTGCACACACCGCCTCCTGCCTCCCACTGGGCTGGAGGAAGTTTCTACCTCTTCTCATATTGCAGGGCCTCCGGTGGGTGATTGCTCCTCTCTCCTAAAGGTATCAGTATCTGTTACTCTCTCTGACTCTCTGTCTCTATCTCTATCTCTCTCTGTCTCTCTCTGTCTCTCTATCTCTATCTCTCTCCCTCTCACTCCCTTGCTCTTTCCTCTCCCCACTTCCCACTCCCTCCCTCCTTCCCTCTTTCTCTCCCTCCTCCATCCCTCCCTTCCTCATCTGTTGAACAGAATTGACTCCCTCAAGTATCTTCCTAATGTATTTTGTTTTAACTCATCAAATCAATCCACTCTCTATGCAGCCTCCAACCTCCGACAATATCCCTTTCTTGCCTATCCTAAACAAACCCTGCCATGTCTTCCCAATCTACCTCTTCATCTCCCTCTCATATGGCCTTTCTGTCAGAATCACTGCTTTATACCCGTGAGTTCCTCTCTAAGATTGCAGTGGTTCCCCTAGTGCTAAATCCTATGGTCACTTTTGGTTTATAATTTTCTGACCTCCTAGCACCCTGTGACATTCGTGGTTGGTCCCTCTTTCTACAAATTCTTTCTCCTTGACTGCACGTTCTCTCAGGTTCTCATCCTGACACTTTGGCCTCTCCTCTCCTCTTCTCCCCCTCCTCTTCTGCTGGTCCTGTATGTTTTTATCCTTTATTAGTCATCAGTGTTTGCAGGCCATAAGGATTATATTCTTGGCATGGAGTCAGTGCATGGACAGAATATGTCTTACTTCTTTTTTCAACCCTTTCCTCTCCCCTCCCCTCCCTGCCCCTCCATCCACCTCTCCATACCCTTCCCATCCAAGAAAGATCAAGCTCCCTACTTCCTGTTGTCTACCTTTTATTCCGCTTTGTTAGTATTTTGGCTTTCTTACATAAGAGAAACCATGCACCACTTAAGCTTGTGCATCTAATTTACTGCATTTGATATAGATGTTTCTTTGGGTTCTGACTATGGCACTCTGTTCTCCTAAAAAAAAAAAAAAAAAAATCCAGCCATTCTGATTACCTCAAGTACCATCCTTAGGTCAGGGAGTCTGCAGCTGGCATCACCAGATTGGCACTTCCAAGATGCAGCTCAACACAGTTGCCACAGTTGGAGTGCATTCCCCAAACTGGATCCTTAATTCTTCAAAGCGGCAGTGTGGTGCCAGGTAGGCCTGGAGCCAGGTGTTTGAGTCAGGAGGCAGAATGATCAATGATTCTGTCTAGAGATTAATGGTTGTGGGAGAATAGCCTCCTTTCCTTCCCTCCACACAGGCCCATTGGCCTTCTGCTTTTTGCCATGAGGCTCCCACAGAGGCTGAGATGTTGATACTCTGTTCTTAGATTTTCTGCCTCCAGAACCATGAGCCCAAATAAACTTCTTCTATAAATTGCCCATTCCAAGGCATTCTGCTGTAGCAACAGAAATATTCCCAGGCCTCCTGGGCATCTCCATCTGATCATTGTACAACCATCTTCAGGTCAGGATACCAAGTTAGTTCTTTTCCCTCTGGCTTGGTAAGTGGCACCACTATGTCTCCTCTTACTCATACTGGAAATTCTGGAATCCTTCTGGAACACCTTTTTGCCCTCCCTCTGTCTCCCACATCTCCGATTAAGTCAACCACCAGTCTACTCACTTGTCCTGTAATTATTTAGAGTCCATCCTTTATGTTAGGTGCTGTAGAGACTACAACAAAGTCCCTGCTTTTAGGAAACTTACAGTTTTGAGAGGAATATGGTAGCCATTAAGGAAACACGTAAGAATGCAGAAAACACAAGGAAAAAAAGAGGCTAAAAGATAATACTTCTTGGGCTAAAGTTGGGGAAGGAAGAAAGACAGAAGGTTAAAATATTAAGGTATATTAGGAGGTAGAGAAGATTCCCTGATAAACAGAATAATTGGCATTAAAGACAGGAAAGAAGTTAAGGAATATTCCTAGCTTCTCAGTTGAATATCTAAATGAACAGCACCGCTGGAGAGTAAGGTGGTCAAAAGGTGGAGAATTTACAGGTCAGTTTCTAAGGTTCTGAGTTGGGACCACTCTCTGTTAGATTATCAGAGGTGCATATCAGGCAGTCCGGGGGGCATAACTGGAGCATTCGGGAGAGTCTAGACCTGAGGCAAAACAACTATGAGGCAGCAGAAGACATACAGTAAAACCTAGAAAGACAACATAGAGAGAAGAAAAGCAATCTCAGGAAGACCCTGATAGATTCTATCATGAGCGCCTAAAAGGAAAAAAAAGTAATTTGAAAGAGATAGAAAAAGGTAGAAGAAGAAATAAGCAAAAACAGCCTAAGAAGAAGATAACTATGTGAAAGAAAAATGGGGTCACGGAGTCACATATCAGAATTTCATCAAATAAAGGCAAGTATGCACCAACTCAGCACCCTGAAGGGACCCTGCACGGGCAAGGCGGCGCTGGAGCAGGGCTGCAGTCATGAGCCAAACCCCTAGAACTGCAACTTCCACATGGTTCCCAGCTCTGCCCAGTTCATCCTAATTCAATTCCATGATTATTCTGATTGTCGTTTTTGCCTGGAAGCTGGAGTGCTTCACAGAGTACTGGGCACAGAGTTAATGCTTAGCAAATAGCGGCTGGTTCCCCGAGAAATGCTACTCGGCAACAATTTTCCCATGTCTATCATGGTGTCGTGTTCAAGGACAAGAGTGGTATGCCCATCCTTAGGATTAATTTCTTCTTTCTTTTTTGTATTGAGTTATGTAAATCAAGTTGGCACAGCTCACCCCGCAGACGGAAATGGAGTGGTTCTAATTTGATCTAACCTAAGGTAGCAGGGAGGGAACTCAAAAGACTGTAAAAGTTAAAACTTTCTGGTATAAAAGAAACAGCAGGCTGCCTTATGTTTTCAACATTAGCATTTAGGTTCGCTGCAGCTGAACTCAATTCGTATCAGTGGAGATTTATATCAAACAGTGGGAAGGCAAGTCATAGCCTACTGCTGTCTTGCAGAATTATCATCAGAAATGTAGCCAATTTTAGCACAAATAAATGGAAGTTAGAGAAGTAACTTGTATGATCAAGTTCTATAATGGTCATTCT
This sequence comes from Octodon degus, assembly GCF_000260255.1. Lineage (NCBI taxonomy): Eukaryota > Metazoa > Chordata > Mammalia > Rodentia > Octodontidae > Octodon > Octodon degus. The sequence continues at coordinate 25,407,891 of NW_004524580.1, read as the reverse complement.
TTGATTTAGAAATATGTTCTAACCCTGTCACTTTGCATGAGCTTGATTCTCAAAGGAAAAAAGAAGAGAAATCGGTATGCTTTCTCTGGTGGGATTAACACAATCTACAATAGCAAAACAGAAAGTTAAAGAACATTCTGCTCACCATTTTATCATTTTATGTGTGTAGAAAATAACTTTAAGCAGTGGATGCATGCTTACAAATTAAATTATATACAACAGAGCTCACTTGTGTTACTGTTATATGTCTCTAAACTGAGACACCCTAAAACTGTCACTCTGTAGGTATCTGGAACACGGGCTTAAATTTTCTCTTTCATCTCCTTGATGAAGTATGAGACATGCTTTATAAGTTCACATACAAGTGGAGAATCCAACTGGTTCTGTGACTCATGAACCTATGCTTAAACCAAGAAAGAACTTCAGAAAGTGCTGAGCCTCTCAGGTTACCATAAAGGGAACCTCCTCCAGGGAATTCCAGTAGTCACCTCCCTCAGAGGTGCAGAGGCGTGGGACTGTGTCTATGTTTCTTACTGCCACTAAATCATTCCTGGACACAACCCAGACTGGTCTGGGGGTCAGCAAACGGATCTTAGACACATAGACCTGGGAGTGGAATGCAACTCTTACAGATTTAAAAAAAAAGACTCTCCAGCTGATCAGATTCCAGACATCTGAGGACAGGTTCCCTTGAGGCAGACTTATGGTGTCAATGGCGATAGTCTGGACTGTCAAATTGGGGATGAGGACAGGGACAACCTGTTTGTTTTCTTCAATGTAAGTAGCTAGTTTCTTACAAAATACAAAACTGATAAATATCATTTGTGGCTAGCTTATCTATTTATATCTACACCAAAAGCAATTAAGCTTACCACCATTTTTCCTTACTTCATGAAAGCATTCTATGCACTGTTGTGTTCCCTCTCCCCTTTAAAAAAATATCATGGGAAGGGCCAGCCAAATAGCTGAGCAGATTAAAGTGCCTGCTTAGGCAGATGCAGCAATGGGGGTTCAATCCCCAGCAAACCGTGCCGGCCCCGCCCCTGGGGCCCACTGAGATGGCAATTGAGACTGGGCATGGTGGTGTGCGCCTGTCATCCCAGCTCTTGGGAGGCTGAACACAGGCGGATCACTATGAGTCTGATCTACATAGTGAGACCCCAGAGACCCTTACTGAAATGTGAGAGACAGAGACAGAGAGAGACAGAGAGACAGAGAGAGAGAGAGAGAGAGAGAGAGAGAGAGAGAGAGAGAGAGAGAGAGAGGAGAGAAATATCATGGGTTACTACTCAAAGCATATGTGTGTTTTCTCCTTGAGATGAAAAAAAAAGATACCTTGATTATTTGACCATGCTACTGCTACATTAATAGTATGATGAATAAAAACATCAATATACAAAAAGCATATTCACTCCCAAAACAATTCTACACATGCTATTTATTTGCCAGCCCTTCTCCCTATAGTGTGCAGCTATATCCTGTCATCCTGCCATGGGAACAGTGCTGCCCAACGAGAAGAAAACAACTGTGTCCTAACCACAGAAATCTGGTGAGTCCAAACCTACTTCTCCATCTGATTTACCTGCTAAGTTTCAGGCTCATTTATCTAAGAGTCCACTAGATACTTTCATTCACGGGCTTCATGAGCAATCCATCTTCATCAGGCTCCAAGCAAAATCATCATTTTCTCTCAGCTTAGCACTTCTTCCGTGTCTCCCATCTTGGTTCAGCCACCTAGTTTCCTCTGGCCAAACTCTTGGAATTGCCTACCTTTGCTGAAATATTGAAATTGTAGATGCAAATGAAAAAAATATCAACAGAAGCTGACTTAACTAGAAAACATACTAGATTGAATCACTTCCTTGAAGAGTCTATGAAGAAATTCTATCTCTAAGAATAACCGGCCCCAGTCCTGCAAGCTTATAAATCATCCTCCTGTTCTCCTTTCTCAGCCCTTTTCCCTGACTGCCTCTGTTTTAGAGCTTAGCTCCTTTCAGCTTTAGTACCAATCAGAGAAGTTCCACTGTAATTATTTCAGCAAGAGTCCCAGCCCGGTGTGATCATTTTAGTTCAGCGTCTACTCCAGAGCCAGTCACTGTGGCCAGGGATACAGAAGTGTTGGGTCATCTGCACACATTTTAAATGAAAGAACATAAATAGATTGGGCAAGATCCTCAGAAGGAGGATTACTTATGCCATGCAAAACTGAGTGCTATTTTTTTAAAAAATGGGAAGAGTCAGTGCTATAATTTTAATCTAGAGTGACCCCTAAACCCCATGTGTGAAAAGGGAGGTCCCAGCCTGGGCTCTGTGATGGTACTGGGGGTGGTGGAAGCTTCAGAAGGTGAGGCCTCTCTTCTCTTCTCCTCTCCTCCCCTTCCCTTCCTTGCTTCCCCTCTTTCCAACTGCCATAAGAATAGTCTTGATCCATCGCATGCAATTCAACTCAACTCTGATCACAGTAGTTCCTACTTTGAGATCGATCAAGACCTGCCTACATATAATATAAAAACCAAGCTGCTTAAAAGGATATTTCAGACTCCAGGATTTGTCCTACTTCTGTTTCATCTCTTGCCACTTCCTATTACATATCTTAAGGCGGCTGATAATCACACTAACTCTAATAAAGAAAAGTAATATTTGTTGAGTTCTTTCGGCCATCAGGTTCTATACAAAGAACTCTCCGTGCCTTCATGACAACCTTATTACAATCTTCATTTTACAGATAAGAAAATCCAGCCTGGAAAAGACCAAGCAAATTACCTAAACTCACACAGTTAATAAGTGGCTAATGCCAACTCAGACAGGGTCTGTCTGCAAACAATGTCTGATCTCAACTAGCATGCTGTATTGTCACACTAATCAAATTCTATTCCTCCAGACTTGTGTTGTTTTGTAACTTTTCTAGGTTTGTTCCCTGTGTGTATGATTTGTCAACCTCTGTCCAACTTCAAGACCTAGCCCGGAAGTCTTCTATCCCAAAAAGTCTTAGAAAAAATATTAGTGATCTAAACACTGTTCTAGCTAGAAGGTGAAGGGGGAGAGAAGAAAAGAGTAGAGTATTAAATAATGCATGCTTCCACCTTCATGAAATCAATTGTGCATAAAAGAATTGATATATTCACAAGATGGAATGGTAATTAAGAGAACAGACCGACAGACAGACACAGGTACCTGACAGATATAGGTTTAACTCTATCTTCACCACCAGCTCGGACACCTTGAGAAAGGGGCACAACTCCTTTGATGCTCTGAATAGGTATGTGAGAGCACATACGTGTACATATGTCATATGAATGTCATCTTTATGTCGCATCTATACCATATTTCTACTTACAGAGATTGATGACAATATTATCATCTTTGCTTTTTGTCTTCTTGTCATGGTGAAGATATTCAGGATCCACGAAGCCCTCAAAATTTGTCCAGCAGGAGGAAACTGTAGAATATAAACATATAGATAATTGACTCTATAATTAAATGAGAGACTGGGAGAAAAGATATGCCAAAAAGTAACAAGGTCATGTAAATGATGTGGGCTTTCTTTGGTCCATTTTCTGTTTTCTAAATAATCAACAATGCGTGGTGTCTCCCTTCTCTATATTCTGATGTATCCTCTATACCCGTGTGCTGTGTCTCATTTAAAAGATGAAACTACAACCAGTCACCTAATTACACATCAGACACTGCACCCCATGGGGAGTCAGTGCTAGTGGGCCTGCTGCTTGGCAGAGTCCACAATGGCAGACCGACCTGGTGTACTCAGATGGCCTCCTTTTGAAATATAGTCCCTTTGTGACAATTTAAGCGTTGATTATCTAGTCTTAAATTATCTATACCTTTATAGTCTACATAGTTTCCTCCTGCTGGACAAATTTTGAGGGCTTTGTGGATCCTGAATATCTTCACCATGACAAGAAGACAAAACGCAGAAATGATGACATAGCAATCAATCAAATTCCTTACTCCACGGAACCATTTATCATTATACTCATGCTAGAAGATCCAATGTGAGAGATTTATTCTAAAACATAAGGGCAGGAGAAAAGTTTCTATTGCCTAACAACTCCTGTTTCCTTTTTGTTACTATCACTAAGTGCCTTGATTTAGCCCCATCCTGGGTATTGGAAAGCTTACCATTATTTGTTGCCTTCTCTTCCTTGTTTGCTTAAACTTGATTTTTCTACTAACTTTTTTTTTTTTTATCCCCTTGCAGGGTAGCAGCTTCCTAGTTTTTGAATGTAGCCAGTAAGTTCAGTAAACAAGGATCCATTTCGCAAGTTTTTTTGTTTTTTTTTTTTTTTCTCATTGTTTGGGGTACAACTTACTAACCATTGAACTATATCCCCAGACACTCAATTTTGGAATTTTGTGCCAATCAAGGCCAATCCCTCTGTTCCACTTCACCATTGTTTTTCCATCAGTTTCACATGCTGGTTCCCATCTAGCTCTCCCTGTCCTGCAAACAGGTCAGCCATTAGCCCTATATTACACATAGGTAAATTAACAGGAAAAGCAAAGGCCCTGTAGAAGAGTAAGAAAGATTGCCAGTTTAGAACTGTCAGAGTTTGAATTCTGGTTCTGTTCTGGCTCTACACAGCACCTTTGGATAAGCTACCCAGTCAGCCAGTCCTCAGTATGTTCAACTATAAAATGGGATAATGATAATAATAATGACCATGAAGTACAATTATGAGCACTGGCCAATTCCATTCCAATACTCGAGGCACACAGATCACAGAATCATATTAATTCGGATTTTAAAAGGAGAGACGCTTCTTTAGGATTTTTTTACTGTATCATTAAATGCACATAAAATTTCATTGTACAGTACAGTAGTAACCGGAGGCTTAGCACGAAACAGTTCTCCGTATGAACCAGCCTCACCATTTGCGAGCCGAGAAACCATGGGTAAGGCCCATCATGTCTGGGGCCATACTGTCCTGAATAATCAGATGGAGATAATCCAGATTTCCTCAGCTTGGTCAGGATGCAAAGCACATAGACCATCAGAGCCAAGCACTACATATGACCAGGGTCACCAGTGAGCCATTGTTAGGGTCATTATACAGTAGGCCAGCTGTACCAAAAGCAATCAGATTCAATTTCTTTTACAAATTCTACAATTCAGATTTTAAAAAATAATTTAGTGCTTTTTGCAAATCAGTTAAAATTACATAGGATTGACTGTAGTTGAAGATACAATAATAATGTACTCCCCAAATACAAAGTTTTGTTGAATTTTTCTCCCAAATTTTTGGATGACTTTAGTGCTTGCTCCATCGATACTTTCGAAAGATGTAATTTAATATAAAATTAATCCCTTCTGTTACATGAAATCCCAGAATGATATGATGAATATCGACCTCAAACACCATTTACATTCTCACCCTGTTTCCAGTACAAATACTGGCCAAATGTGAGGCTTAAATTTTGTGGTTGTAATTTGTGTTGAGGAGAGAAAGGAAGGTTACGTGTTTGAATATTGGAGAAAATTAAGTCAAAGTCTCTTTAAGAACTAAAATCAACTTAATTAAAGTGCATTCTTTTTTAATCTTTTATGTATTTATTTGGCACATGGTCTCACTACACAGATCGGACTCCTAGTGATCCTCCTGTCTCAACCTTTATAGGGCTTGGATTATTGTATTCTTTTTTTTTTTTTTTTTCCTGTATTTTTAGGGAAGAATCTACAGGGTGTTCAGGATCTCACTACTAGATCAGACTCGCAGTGATCCACCTGTTTACAGCCTCCTAAGAGCTGGGATTACAGGCACACACCACCATGCCCAGTCTCTAGCTCTGTCTCAGCGTGCCCCAGGGATCGAACTCCTGGCCCCTGCACCCACTTGCAGATGCTTTAATCCGCTGAGCTATTTGGCCGGGCCTTTAGAATGTATTCTTGCCAACAGGTTTTATTGGAGAGTAAAACTATCATCTTTAACTATTTATAGAACATATGAAGAACACAAGTGGGTTTAAGAAAATCCAAAATCCAAACTTTAAACCTATAAAATGGGTACATGGCAATTACTTGCCTTTATAATAAGATAGTTTCATGAACTAGCACCTTGCTTCCTAAGTCAAGCTGTATGTGTGCTGTCGTTGATTCAGTGGTAAGAAAGCCCACCTGTACGGATCACAGATAGTCGGTAACAGGCTGCTGTCTAGCGTGAATCCAAAGTCTACTTTTTCTCGTGGATGCCATTGTCCCTAGACGTCTTTTACCAGATCCCTATAGCTGAAAAATAATAATCAGTTCCAATGCATTGGCCTTTATCCTTTGAAAGGAGGTCCAGCCATCTTGCATACCTCACTGCAGTTGGTGTAAGAACCACAAAGCCCTGACAGGCAGCGTTGAACATCACCCAGGAAAAATATAATTAGCATTTCTGTGCTAATTAAAAGTGATGCTGGGTTAGTTCCAATATCATGCTTTTAAAATGGTGAATGTCTCAAGAGAACAAAATAGGAAAAAAAAATGCATTTCAAATGGGAAGGCCCTGTGCAAACTTTCTTAAATGATCCGGATTTGTTGCTGTTGTTATTTACATCTCATTATAATGGTAGCCTTCAAGTGACTTCTTTTAATCAGTTTACTGTCTTCACTTCCCCCCTTTCCAAGGAGGAGGGAATTCAAGATGTTTTTCTACTTCCTTAAATCCTCTGGCCGTCTGCTTTCACACAAAATTAATTAAGGATTTTCTAAATAAAGAACATGCTATGAAAGAAAGGAGCAATTCAGGATTTTTGGTTTTTCCTTTCTACAGCACGGAGGCCTTTCAGTCTTTCATATAAATGAAAATTTTAAAGACAAATACCACTTCCCGGAGCCCAGCAGTTTTTTCAAATAAACAGATGATGGTCATTGATTAAATGCTTTTTTCAAACATAGACCAATTATTCAAAATCACAAAGGTTCTACATGGTGTTAAATCTGATTTTCTTTCCAAAGAATGTCAGAGGATCTCCGAGAGGTGGGGAGAGAGGGAGGCTATTGTTCCACCACATTCCACTCCTGTTAAATCAACTTCATATATGCGGTAATTTAAGTCTGCACTTCAGGTCAGTGAATTTCTATTAACTACTTATTATGGAAGAAAAGAAAGCATCCCAGTCAAGAACTCCTACACGTCAGCCAAAGCAAGCTGCCACTCAGTTTAACTTTTACAATAAATGTTTTTCCCTGTCTCACGTATGTGAAAGAAAATAAAGCATTTGGCATTTCAGTTCTCTTTGCCAATGTATATTAGGTCAAAGAAACTGCCTAACCTTTACTGATTACTTTGTGTGATTTGAAAGACTAGAAAACTGAATTTTGCTGGGATTTTGTTGACTTATCATGTAACAGTTTTAAAGTAGGCCTCTCAGGATTGGGAGAATATGGTGGAGCTTCCTTACCTTTGTGCCCCCAGATATGGGCAAGCTAGTCCTGTGGAGGAGAGTGACTGCCGGGTGCAGCAAGGAAGCCACCAGAAGAGGAGAGAAAGAAGGTGGAGCAGCAGACCACAGTGGGCCAACCTCAGAGAATCCCAGCACCAGGATCAGAATTCCTGAGCTGCTGGCTGGAGTGATGTCACAGAATTTAGCAGGTTCCAGGTCTCATGAGCAGGCTTGGTCTCCTTAGCAAAGGAGCAGCAGTTGTTCCAAACCCTGCAAAATGCGTGAAACACTGGGAGAGAAGACTGTAGTTCTGGGAAGGAAGCCTTTCTCAAAGGCTGGCAGTATGCATATGGCTATCCCACCCATCCACAATGCAGGAACCTCATTACCTTCCTCCGTCACTTCCGGGCTTTTGCCAATTCAGCTAGCCAGTGGCTACACCTGAGTCCCAGGAAGAAAAGTAGTTGCAATTAAAGAAACGAAAAGCTTATGAAGGAAAATCAAAGGAAAGGCCATCATTTCTTAAATAATTAGTAAATCAACTTAAAAAGTGAATGGCTACTGTTAAGAGCAAAATTTTACTTAGTTGGATAAGCAAATATAAGAAACATTCCAAAACACAAAGCCAAAGTATCAAGAGAGAAAAATATATCTAGAATTGTCCAGGGCACACCAACATTTCATTGAACAACTGACCATGTCCACAGTAGCATAAGATTATAACAGATTATCCATATTCCCATAACCAAATGACATCCTATTTATCATGAAATCTGACTCCAATCCACAGATGTCTGTGATAATTCTGATGTGACACTCAAGCTGGGTTATCCATTTGATTGGCTGGGGACACACCCCGGGTGAAACATATTTCTGGGTATGTCAGAGCAGCTCGTGAAGGCATGAAGGTATACACTATGTGTGGTCCCTGGTTCCTTCTTCTCTGACCCTGCTCCCCAGCTCTGCTTCCTGCCATCCAGGAGCTAAGCAGCTTTGCTCTACCACTACCTTCCACCATGATTTGACACTGTAGATCCAAAAATCCATGAACTGAATGCCCTGAAACCATGAGCCAAACTAGCTCCTCCTCCTTTCAGTTGTAAGTGTCAAGTATTGTATCTCAGCACTGGGAAGCCAACCATACAGTGAGGACAAAGACACCTACCATGCTGCACATACAAGTACTATATATTAGCACATACAAACAAGTATTGCATATACTACTTCATAATGATAATAAATAACTTGCTAGCTTATGTGTTGGTATGATATATTTCATCATTATTTTAGATTGTACTAAGTGAAAACTATGACTAGTTTATGCACTTACCATAATTTACATTTCATTATTTGGAATTGTACTGCTTCGACTTGCACAAGAAGTTTACTGTTACACAATCTGCTGTGTTATCCCTGGAGCACCTTCATACAGCTCGTATTTATGACTGCACTTGATTTCATCATTTTTTGTGTTTGAATTAATCTTGTGTTATTTTGCTCATCATAGCCCTAGAAGAAATGGGCCCCCCACGCACATATTCGCATACACACAATCTTATACTCTAGGTGTGTATAGTACTCTATATCTACAGATTTATGTAAGTATACTCTATGCACACACTGACAAAGTTGCCAAATAACTCATTTTGTACAAGCACTCTCCTCTTTAAGTGACACAAAGCTTTGTTGAAGAAACAACAGAGGACAAAGCCAAGAATTTAGTTTTTTGTTTATTTCACTTACCCAGAAGAAGATAGAAAGGTATGACAAAGTTACAATGTTAAGTGAATAATAGAACATTTTCGCTGAGAAAAGACTTGAGCCTCAAGAATGAAAAGACGGGGGACAGAGAGATGGCTCAGTGGAATAAGCGCTTCCCTGGCAAGCACAAGGCTCTGAGTTCAATCCTTTGCACTTCCCTGGCAAGCGCAAGGGTCTGAGTTCAATCCCCAGTTCCGGAAAAAAAAAAAAATCATACTGCAAGAATGAAAAGACAAAGCTGAAGCATAGACTAGTAAGATGTAGACATAAGAATATCTTAACAAAGTCATCGATTCTAAAGAAAAAAGATGTGAACAAACCTTCAGACATTAAAAGAAAGAAGAGAAATTATGATGGAAGGAAAAGACATTAGACAGACTTTAGGCTTCTTGTCAATGCCCCTTATACCTAAAGGGCAGTGAAATAACATTTACAAACAGAAGGTCATGTGCCTCTTGATGGAAAAGAGACGGGAGACAGGGTAAGAAGGGGCAAGTGGTGACTGGAGAATCACTTAACTGAGATTGAGTAAGTGGAGGGAAACAGTGTTTCCTGGTATAAAATAACCAGCATCCTATTTATTAAATATTAGAGAAATGCAAGTGATATTTTATGCACAAGGGAAGGCGACATAATTGTTAGGGCACTAAAATACTCCAGTACAGCTTCTTCCACATAAATGAGAAGAATGGAATTAAATGAATTAAACTAATTGGATTAATCAACCCAGCTAGAGTTTGGATATAGGAAAAGTAGAATACAATACCAATCATTAGAGAATCAGGTCGTTACACTAACAATAAATAAGTTCTCTCATCACATGAAAGAGATGGTCAGGTTGACCTATAGGAGAACATCTTGATTTATGAAGTTTAAAAGAAGAAACTCTATAATATTATTAAGAAAAGTTAAAAACAAATGTATGGACAGAGAAAAGGAACAATTAATGTTAGTATCAACCAAGGTGGAATTCAGTGTTAAAAGCCCTAAGTAGGAAATAAAGGATCATTATGTTTACACAATCATAGGCTAAGAATATAGTTATATTTTATAGTTATATACATATTATATATGTCTCTGTATAATTATACCTTATATAAAGGTATACATAAATAATTCAGTATGAACCAATTATGTATATAAAATAATCATACATTATTTTACAGAAGATAGCAGCGAAGTACAAAAAATGAAAATGTGAGACCATGATAAAATATGATTTCAGTCTGAAACATCAATATATCTCTTTGAACATTACAAAACTCTAATTCACAACTATATAGAAATGGCATAGTATAACTTATAAACTTTCATTAGTAAATACATTATTGGACAAATTATGCCCCCGTTTGTATGGTAAAGCCTTAATCCCTAGTAAATCAGAATATATAAAGAAATTCTGTCTTTAAGACGGTTAAGTTAAAGTGAAGACATGAAAGAGGTCCCTAATGCAATCCAATTTATAGCTTTCATGGAAAGAGGAAATTTGGACATAACAAGAGAGATGAAGCTAGGCATAGTGACACACACCTGTAGTTCCCAACACTCAAGAGGCTGAGGCACAAGAGTTAAGAATTCAAGGCTAGCATGAACTACATAGAAAAACTCAACCTCAAGGGCCAGCCAGGTAGCTCAGCAGACTAAAGTGCCTGCTTAGGCAGAGTGCAGCAGCTGGGGTTCAATCCCTGGTGTGCTGGGCCAGCTCAGCCCCTAGGGCATGCTGAGAAGGTGAATGAGGCTGGGCATGGTGGTGTGTACCTGTGATCCCAGCTCTTGGGAGGCTGAACACAGGCGGATCACTACGAGTCAAGGCTATGTATTGTGACCCTGTAGACCCTGTAGACACTGTACTAAATAAAAAAAAAATAAAAAAAAAAAACCTCAATCTCAAAATAAAACAAAAAGACTCAAAGAATGCACAGGTAGACCATGTGACGCTATCTTGAAAAGTGGCCACCTGCAGGACAGGGAGAGAAGTCTCAAAAGAAACAAAACTCCACCCCTTGATGATGAACTTCTAAGTTTCATAGCCATGAGAAAATACATTTCTGTTGTTTAAACCCAACTCTATGATATTTTGTGCTGACCTCTCTATAAAACTAACAACATCCATAGTGAATCTTCTTGAATCTTCTATCAAATAGTGTGTGTGTGTATAAAGAAGGAGAAGGAGGGGGGAAAGAGAGAGAAACAGAGGGAGAGAGAGAGAGAGAGAGAGAGAGAGAGAGAGAGAGAGAGAGAGAGAGAGAACCTATGGATCACCTATCAAATAAACCAATTACTTAACCACAAAGATTTATATTATATTTTTAGAAATACCTGCTAGATTCTCCAATCGTACACTGATGAAATTAAAAATAAACCATAAAAAGTATCCTTTCCCAAAAAAGTATAACTACTAGGAAATTATGATCAAAGTGACAATTATTTTAAAAGCATAAAAACAAAGCTTTAAAATTCTTTTCAATGCTGAATTCAAGCACCTACAATATTTAAATGACAATGGAATACCCATCTGTAACAAAACTAAACAAAAAAAAGGGGATACAAATGAAGGACCATTTTGTATCTGTATATTCAAAATAGGATAGATATACAACTACTTTCTCTTAATTCAATGAATGGAAAGATTTGTACTAATAGTGTTTGTGGACAGGATATCACGTCTGCATCTAATACTATGAATAACCACTAAGAAGACAACAATGTGCAATGTATTAATTCTTGAAACTATCCTACTAATTGGTTTTGAAACTGTCTCATTACTATTTGTTTCTCCATAAAATTATTTAAAAATGAATAAATAAATAAATAAATAAATAATAAAACAGTGAAAATAAAAAATTCTTTTAAAACTAAGGGACCCTCAGAGAAAAATATCTATTAATACAGAGGTATGAAAAGTTAAACAAGAAATCTTAATATTAAAAAGAACGTCTGAGATCACTCAGTGTATTATGGTTTGGGTCTGCATTGTCTCCCAAAAACTTGTGTGCTGAGGGTTTGGTCCCCAGTGCAGCAATGTACAGAGGCGAAACATTTGCAGAGTGACTGAGTTGTGAGGAATCCTATCTATGAATGGACTAATCTGTCAATGGGTTCACAACTCAGTGGGTTATTGGGAGATAGTGGAAACTGGTAGGCAGGGCCTATTTGGCTAAACAAAGTGAGGGAAAGCAGGCCTGGAAACATACATGATGTCCCCTGTATCTCTCTCTTTCTTTCTGCATCCTGGCTGTGATGAGGTGAACAGTTGTCCTCCACCACCACCTTCCACTATGATGTCTTTACCTTCTCAGTGATCCAAAAGCAATGGGGTTAGCCAACCATGGATGGAAACCATAAGCCAAAATAAACCTCTCCTCCTTTAAGTTGCTTATCTCAAGTATTTTGTCATAGAAATAACAACAACCAAAAAAATGATGGCAAGAACATGGTGCTTTTTTTTTTTTTTGAGTCTTTGAATTTGAGGGACCTGATTTCCTTTAATTGTATGTATGTTCTAGATAGAAGTCCTTTTTCTGAAAGACTGTCAGCTAATTTTTTTTCCAATTTGTGGGGTTTTGTTTTACTCTTTTGGTGAATTCTTTTGATATACAGGAACTTTTTAAAAAGATGAGATCCCAGTTGATTCTTTGAAGCATTTCATGTGCAGTTGTGTTTTTGTTCATAAACTCTCCACATGCCCCTATGGCTTTAAGATTTATACCCACTTTCTCCTCTAATAGATTCAGTATTTCTGTTTTAATGTTTAAATCTTTGATCCATTTTGACTTCAGTTTAGTGCATGATGATAGACATGGATCTAATTTTAGCCTTTGGCATGTGGAAAGAACCAATTATTAAAGAGGCTATGTTTCTTCCATTGAACATAGTTGGCCCCTTTGTCAAATATAAAGAGGCTGAGTATGTGTGTAGTTGTGTCTCTAATTCCTAATCTGTTCCATTGATTTCCAGGTTTTTGCCAGTACCATGATGATCTTATCACAGCAGTTTTGCAGTATAATTTAAAGTCAGGGATGGGGATGCCTCTTGCCTTTCCTTTATTGCTCAGGATTGTTTTTGCTATTCTAGGTCTCTTCTAGTTCCAGATGAATTTTAGGAATGTTTTCTCTAGATCTGTGAGGTATACTAATGGTGTTTTAATCAGGATTGTATCGAATCTGTATAATAATTTCAGGAGCATGACCATTTTCACAATCTTGGTTCTTCCCATTCGTGAGAAAGTCCTATCTTCCCATTTTCTGAAATCCTTTGTTCTCTTTTCTGAAGGTATTATAATTTTCACATATAGATCTTTTACTTCCTTTGTTAGATTGATTCCTAAGTATTTAGGGTTTTTTTTTTTGATGTTATTGTGCAAGTCATAGTTTCCCTAATTTCTCTCTCAGTGTGCAAAGAGAATGCACTGAGAGAGAAATGTCATTGATTTTTGAGTGTTGACTTCGTATCCAGCTATGTGACTGAATTTGATCATTAAATCTGAGTCTCTTGGTGGAGTTTTTGGGGTGTTCTATGTAGATCTACAAATAATAAGAACTTTACTTCTCCCTTTCCAATGTTTATTTATTTTTATTTTTTTCCAATGTTTATTATATTTATTTCTCTCTCTTGTCTAATTGTTCTGGCCAATGTTTCCAAAACTATGCTGAATAGGAGTAGTGACAGTGAACATCTTTGTCTTATCCCTGATTTCAAAATGAAGGCTTTCAATTTTTGTCCATTAAGTATGATGGTGGTAGTTGGTTTGTCAAAGATGGCTTTTATCAGACTGGTAAAGCACAGTGCTTTTCAACAGAGACATTACCCATATTTTTGATAGAATATTAATTTTTTGTAGAGGATTGCCTTGTTCATTGTTAATATTAACCTATTTTTAGCTCCCAGGTACATAGCATCTCACCAGCACTGAGATAACTAAATCATCAGCACATGCCCATGTTTACAGAAGTACAAGTCATAATACCTTACTCTTAGAAGCACCCTATAGTCAATGCCCATCAACAGATGAATGGCTCAGAAAAGGTAGTATTTAGGTACACTGGGGTACTACTCTGCCACAAAGGATAAATTTGAATAATGTGTAGGAAAATGGATGTAGCTTGAGACTGTAATGTTAAGTGAAATAAATCAGACACACCAGCTTAAATATCACATGGTTTCTCTTATATGAGAAATTCAAAATATAAACAAAGAGAAAAATAAAAGATTGATACTAGGAAGTAGAAGTGTATATCTTTCTCAAATGGGAAGGGGATCAAGAGATGGAAGGAAGGTAAGGGAGGGAAGAGCAAGATGATGAAAAATGATTAAGATGTGTTATCCATTACCAGCTCTCTGCAAAGGATATAGTCACTATGTACTGCAAAATGTCCTAAATCAAAAAAGAACATTAGGAAGAACAGATAATTCCACTGCTATTTTAAGTCACAGAAGTATAGGAAACCTCACTAGTTCAATCTAACTTTATTATTACACTAAGTCAAAAGTTAATAGAAAAAGAAAACACAAGTGTAATCTGACTTAAAATTGGTCAGTTACCGAATAAGAAAGTACAATACCATGAAAATGTCTACATCAATATCTATTTTGAGGCCAATGTGACTTTAAAGTAACTTCAATTAGCATCCCAATATGACATTTTAAGTGTTGGACTGTAGTGACAGTATGTTCTGTAAGAGAAAAAAAAATGAAAAGAAAACAGACTGCTCTACCCAATATTAGAACATACTTAAAAAAGAATATGGTATTAACTTGGAAACTTAAATCATTGCAGCATAAGAGAAAATCAAGAATAAGCTGATAGCTCACAAGAATTAAACACAAGGGGAGTATTGCATTTCATCCAATAAAAAAGGATATATATATATATATATATATATAATTATGATTATCCTTCTGGATGAAACTTGTTCAAACTACCACCTTAATAAATTGTGCACACAATAAAGATGTAAATATAAAAGTATGTTCACCAAATAAAAGTATTTCAAGAAAACCTAAGAAAGTATACGGATTACTGGGGGAAAAGGAGCTCCTCCTTATTTAATGTGAAAACTCCCAGAGTATAAAAGCTGAAGTAGGCATATTTGCCTTCGTAAAAGCTATACTTTAAATGGTAAGAACTATCCAAAGCAAAGCCAATAAAAGAATAAAAATGCTTTGAGGGGAAGCAAGACAAAGGGAAAATGGTTTATACTCAACATGCACATGAGACAAATCCGGCAACTGAACAAGAATACGCATAGATTTCCCCAGAGCAGAAGAGTAGGTGGAAGAAATATCACAGAAGAGTTTATATAAATTAGAGGAACATATTTAAAGATGTTCATCTTTACTAGTGGTGCCAAAGTTATACAAGTGAAATGAGATACTCTTATATCGTTAGATTGGCAAAGTGCAAAAAAGTAATGATTATTGTTGGTGTTAACAGGTTCATTTCAAGTTTCTTCAAGATAGCAAAACTGTGCACAAGGGTAAAATATAATTAAAAGGAAATGAAAATTATAAAAGCCTTTTTGAAAACTAATTGATCCATATTTATTGAAGATAAAAATATACATATCCTTCATCCAAAAAAATTCTCCTCCTGGGAATCTTGCCAAAAAAAATGAAAGCGAACATACATAAAAATATGGTATTGGATATTTAATGCTTATAAAATCTAAGAATAATAACAAAATAGAAATAATGTAGAAGCTAATCAATTATACATAACATGCATATTAAACAACCATCTCAAAGCACGAACTAGAACTCTGGCAGTTTCCACAAAGCATATTTTTTTCTTGGCACTGGGGATTGAACTCAGGACCTGTGCTTCCCAGGCAAGCTCCTATTCTACTGAACTATCTCCCAGAGCCCTCCACAAAGTATTTTCAATGTGAAATCTAAATATATAGAAATGCTTTTCAAAAAACATATTATTAATAAAAATGGTGTAACTTTTTATAGCTTTACAATTATATATGTATATGTGTATATGATTATAAGATTATAAGATTATAAGACTATGGAGATAAATGTGGCTTGCCAATAGTACACATTTTCACAATAATATATATTTTTATATAATTAGGCAAGCTCATCATGTGATGTGCATGCAATTATATGAGATAACTGTGTAGAGTAATGATGGGGAAAGGGAAAGAAAGATGAATAGACTGCACTAAAAAATTTATATTTGGAAAAAGTTATATGAACATATAGTGATAAAAATTCCAATTTGTATCTTATTTTATTAATTCTAAGAGACATTTTAGCATACCTCTGAAGTCATAGTGAATCTTGCAGTTGAAGAGAGTAGCTGCTTCACAAGCAGCAGGGTTTTTTTTTCGCTCATAATGGTTCATAAAATAATGGTGCCTTGTGTGTACGGGATGCAGTAGTGTACTGCTCTCACACCACTCAAAAGTGCTGTTACCCAAGTTGATAATGGCAGCACCAGATGAACAGTTGAGGGGATCTCTGAAATCATTCTTTTACACATTTCTTTAAGTGAGTTTAAAAGAGGGGGAGGAGGAAGGGTACAAATGGATCCAACAGGACGGAGTCAACCACAGTCACACAACTTAAGTGGAGTAAGTTGGAGTAGAGGGAGAGCAGTCATGTGCTACAATTCACATACGAGGCCAGTTTAAACAAGAGTTTAGACTTCATTTTCCCTCCATCAACTCCTAGGCAACCAGAGCAAAACAGCGAAGGTCTTCCCAGTCCTCATTGCCACCTCATTGAAAATCTCAGGCCCTGGTACCTCTGTTCTTCTTTCTTATACAGCAGAAAGACTAGCAGACCAGGGAGACAAGATTTCTCTAGGATATGAAGTAGCTAAGTGCCTCAAGGAAACTGAAGTTTGCCCACAGGGGCTAATAGTGGAAAACCCTTAGTTTGAATCCCAGTGAATCAATTTAGACTGCCAATTCCATCTGATTTCACTTGAGATTATCCACAAGTCAACAGTTAGGAGAATGAAATGTTATTTTTACAAATTTTCCGGTTGCTTTTAAAAAAGGCCTCTTAGAAATAATATGTTGTGAATAGAATGAATTTATATAGACTATTTCTAAATTTAGAATATTTCTCTATCCAAAATATTTTCATTCTTTCTCAATTTGTTCATTCAGTTGATTCTCAGATAATCTAAAGCCAGGTTTTATTGGTATGACTTCCAAAGTCACATTCTTTCTCTTAGTACATGAATCAAGATTCCTAATTGAGATAGTAAGGAGAAGAGACATGGGACCACAAAAGCATTCTGTGGAGACAAACATTCTGGTTCCAAAGGCATTAGTTAGGAATCAGTATGACTGCATACCACTTGGATCACTGACCTTGACACCTCAGCTTTATTGGATTAGGAAATGCCTAGCTGATTAGTACAGCAGGCTCCTGAGCATGTCCAGGTAGGCCATGGTGCTAGGATGCTGAGTACTACTTATTATCCCTCCCCTGCTCCTGTCTGGCACTGCTCTCCTTCCAACCCACCAGGAATGAAGCACCTTCGCTCACCAGACCTTTCCACCATGATGTTCCCGCCTTGGAGCCAAACACCTAGGCACTGAATCCCTGAAACCATGAGCCACATTAAACCTTTCCTCCATGAAACAGTGGGTGTTCAGCGGTGTGTCTCAGCAGCAGGAAAGCCAACTAATATAGACATAAATGAGACACAGTCTCACTTTGTAGTGCAGCCTGAACTTGAATTCACTATGCAGCTCAAGCTGGCCTCAACCTCACAGGGACCCTCCTGCCTCAGCTTCCCAAGTGCTGGGATTACAGGCATGCATCACCATACCTGGCTATTCCATCTGTATCTTAATGGTCTTGACTTAGTCAGTCTGGGCTACGGTAGCCATAAATTAGGTAGCTAGAAAACCAATTTACTGTGGAAACCAGACATTCAAGATCAAGATGTCAGCCCAGTCCTTGCTGCAGTGTGAGCACTCTTTCAAGTGTCCAATTCAGTTTTTCCTTGTACTTCCACATGGTACAGAAAGAGAACTAGCTGTTTTTGTGGTCTGTAGTAAAGAAACTAATCATGCTCATGAGGATTTCATCTCATGACCTAACCATGTCCCGGAGTACCCTCTTCCAGACACCATGACCCCAGGCCCAGGGTTACAATATATGAATGTGAGGAGAACACACCCAGCCCATTGCAGTCCTATTGCAGGTCCAGCATGGGTTGGCCAGTGGACTGTATGAAATATGCATCTGATTCATCTGACTCTAATCTTAGGTGATGAGCATGAGGAAATAAAGCAGGAATAGTGTATAGAATTCAGTGCTGCTGGTCAATCCCTCAATGGATCTATTAGAAAAAGAGACCATGTACATGAGTACTGTTCCTTCCCCCATTCCTCAGCCCTCTCAGCTCCTAAACATCTGCATGGTACCCAAGCTGGGAAAAAAGGATAGGCTGGTAGCAGAGATGGGATGCCATTCTATCCCAGATTCTCGCCATCACCATCCCATCCCTTCTGCATGAATGTGCCAGCCCAAACCAGCTTCCTTTTTCTTTGCCTACTTGTGGTTTGGTTAATTTTATCTTAGCAATAACTCCTCATTCATATCCTTGTCCACTTTTCTCTAATGGTGGTTGCTTCAGAGAAGGTCAAGGAAAAAATTTGGAGGCATTCTAATGTGTGATTACATTTTTAAAATGTAATAAATTAGGCCTGGGATGTAGCTCAGTGGCACAAATGCCTGCCTGGCAAGTGCAAGGTCCTGAGTTCAATTCCCTGTATCAAAAAAGTGAGAAATTTAAAGCATTTCTTAAAAACCTCACTAAATGATAAATATTTTTAAATTGGGAGTTTTTGTGAAAAAGAGGTTTGTCTTTTCTTCCCCTCCCCAAATAAATTCAAAACAGAAAATATAAATTACTAAAATTAAATCTTTCAAAAACTATTCCTATTACTTGTATTGCCCTGTATGCAGTCTGAGAGAAGATGGAGGAGAGAGGGGGCCAAATACAAAAGAATATTTGATGTCAAAAAATGTGAACTCTTTTTAAAAATTTCCAACTGAAGAAAGCTCAGGGCTACCACAAGATATATGGTAAAAAACAAAAACACCTAATTTTTAATTAAGTAGAGTCAATCAAGAGCAAGAGATAGATGGAAGGAAAAAGCACAAAGCTGCTCTGGGAAGAAAGCTCATTTTCCTTGTGGTGCAAGGAGTCACAGAGGTTAAGCTCTGGGATCTGTGGTCCCAGGGCCTCTCTATCTGGTTGTGCAAGTTGTGCAGTTTCCACAGTTTCCTTCCCAATCAAAGCCCTGAGTGGGCAGAAACCCACCAGCATTGCCCAGTGTGAGGCTGCATTTGTCTGGAGAAAGAAAAAGATTTTCCTGATTAAAGGGATGTTTCTGCCTGGGGAGGGCGTCTTTTTCTAACTAGTATGTGACTACTTAAAAATGGCCCCCAAATTCTTTATTACTCCTCCCACCTAGAGGTAGGACTTATAATCCATTCATTTTGAATCCAACTGCTTTTGTGCATTCTGCCATATTGGTAAAATATAGTGAAAGTTATAAAATGCAACTTCTCCTTCCTAGCCACTGGGACATTCACTTTTGACATCCAGTCACCATGCTGAGAGGAAACATAGGCCACATGGATGTTTGCATCCAGGAATTCTGACAGACCCAAGGAGGGTCCTGGCCCACAGCATCCACTACACCTGAGAAGACACTGCCAGCTGGCCTCTCAGCTCAGTGCCTCAGACACTGGAACAGAGCGAAGCCGTCTCCTTGGGCACTACTTGGATACCAAATCCACAAAGCACATGAACAGCCCCAAGAGTCGCTGTTTCTGCCACCACACTTTGCAGTGGCTGCTTGTGTGTGTAGCAATAGCTATCAGGAACATCGTCTACCCGGAAGCTGTTTCTAATTCCCACACAGGCTCTCTAGTAGCTGGCAGCAGCCCTGACTTCTACTGTGCCAGGCTCTGGTTACCAAATTGACTCCTCAGGCACTCGCTACCATTATTCCCATCACACAGCCAGCTGTCCTTGCTCTCTGTGGCTCAGAGTTCACATTTCTCATCTTGGCAGACGAAGCCCTTGGCTCCTGCCTCCTGTCTGTCTCACTGTTCTCTAGTCCCCCAAATCATACATTTGGTTCTCTCTTACCTCCGGGCCCTCCCATACCCTGTTGCAGCTGCGTAAAAAATCGTTTTCCCTTCCTGCCTTCACCTCTCTGGCTGTATTCTCACCTTCTAACTTGTCTCTCCAACATTGACATCATCGATGACACTGCTTTCATCCTGAACTGCCAGTGGTGTCCAAAAGTCTTTCTTTCTTTGTAGAGACAACAGCTTTATTTTGGCTGGTGGTTCAAGAGGTGTCCGTCCATGTGAACCTCCCCTCATGGGTTTTGGGCCTGTGGTGAGGCTGCACACCATGACGGGAGTGTGGGGCAGAGGAAAATGCTCAGCTCATGCCAGCAGGGAAGCAAAGAGGAGCCGGGCTCCCAAGAACCCCATCCCTTTGAGAGACAGTGTCTTGTTAAGTCACTAAATTGCCCAGGCTGAGCTCAAACTTGTGATTCTTCTGCCTCAGCCTTCCATACTTCTGGGATGACAGGGGTAAAGCACCATGCCCAGCTTCCAACAGCCCATAACATGGAAAATTCTGTAATACGCAAGTCCCAGGGCTTCCCCTAGAGGATCCAGATGCACTTCCCTCTCCATAAGAAGTATTCTTCAGTAGTAATAAGGGAAGAGACTGGGCTAGACAATGAAGGGATTGGGATGCTTCCAAAGTGGTTGGAACTTTGAAGTTAGCAAAAACAGAAAGTGGCCTAGAAATCCTGTTTAGCCTTTGTTTCACATGGCTGGAGAAGAAGCACAGGACGTGCTGTGCCGTGAACTGTGGCATGCCAGCCCCCAGCCCTCAGCCCCCAGCCCACGGTGCAGCAGTGGGCAGCTGTGGACCGTGAGCAGCTCCTTTCTTCCCTGTAAGTTCTCAACTCTCACTTTTTTTCTGCATATAATCTCTACCATCAAACAATTATAACAAAAACAGGAAGGATCCCATTTAAGAAAATGATAGCGCACTTGTAATCCCAGTGCTTGAGAGGCTGAAAACAGGAGGATCACTACAAATCCAATCGGTGTACTGAGACCCTGTAGACTCTGTACTAAATACATTAAAAAAAGAAAATGATAGATCTGATTTAGGAAAAAATATCCACTTAACAAAATAAATACTGGTCTCAAATATAATCTTTGAGATGTAATTAATGAAACAGGCATACCACTGGAATAACAAACATTAGGCAAAAGTGATAGAATGTGAAAGTCGACGAGAATCGGAGTGGTACCTGGAAAAGCGATAGATGCCCTGGAGTTTCCCAAATGCTTTTTAAAAATCCAAACACATCATCTGACATAATACAAAATATATAGACATTTCATGGAAAAATAAATACTTATTTTAAATATAAGCTATGGAATTTGTAAATGAAACCGAACAGGCTTTTCCCCTAAAGTTGAAGTCAGTGCTATGCTGACATATATTTCATTGGGAAAAAAAGGTTTATCTCTGGATAAAGAAAGAAATATCTCTCTGTCTCACACTTCCCTGCCTACCCACCTATAGTGGATTCCTAAATGGTGGTCAACTTGTTACACCCAGCTGAATTGAACTAGGGTGGCACTGGGTGTGGGAGGTCCACCCAAGGGTTGTTGCCAGCAGCACAGGAGGATGTCAGGGAGGCTGTGTGGAGAAGCTGTTGGAGCTGTTGGAAGCTGCTGTCTGTCTGTCTGTCTGTCTGTCTGTCTGTCTGTCTGCCTGTCTGCCTGTCTGTCTCTCTGTCTCTCTGTCTTTCTCTCTCTCTCTCTCTCTCTCTCTCTCTCTCTCTCTCTCTCTCTCTCGCTTATTCTGCTAGAAGGCCTTGTCATGCTGGCTTTTCTGGTGAATGTGGCTGTTCTTGTCAGAGGAGAAGCTCAGGACCCTTCTTGTTACTGAGAACAGCTACATTTTGGGGGAGTTCAGGTTCATTTTGGGGGAGCTCAGGTCCTCATCTTGAACATCACTTTCTGGATGCAGAGGGGAAGATGGTGCACTGCTCAGCCTCATGGAGAAGCTTATCACATTAGCTTTCCTGATGGGAACTCAGCTTTCCTCATCACCTGAGAAGCTTGGAGCTTCACTGTTGCTCAGGATGGCTGTGCTACTTTTGGTGGGAGCACTGGCACTTGCCTTGAGCCTTGCTTCCTAGATCCAGTTCAGATCCCTCAGCCTGCTAGCACAGATCTTTCATCTCGCTAGCATAGACTTTCTAGCTTCCATCACTGACCTTTGGGCCTTCCCAGACCAGATCCATGAAGAAGACCTACATGAGACATTGTCGTGGGCACCAGGCCTCCAGCTGGACTTGTGAAGGGCACTGTTATGAACCCTCAGTTTTCAGCTGGACTCATGCAGGACATGAGGATCCAGGCCCTCAGCTGGATTCTTTAGTCTTTAGTGTGTGGATCCATTTCCTATACTCCTTGAATATAATTCTTTGAGTGATTAATTATAAAAATGGTATAAAATATGCCCTATATTATATTATTCTCCTTGCAAAAATCTCAAACCATGACACTACCTCTTCTTTTTTCTCTTCTGTCATCTTCATTTTCTCTCTTACCCATCTCTTCCCTTCCCAACCTTCATTTTCTTGCTTGCTATAACTTTATTTTCAGTCAAAGAGTCTATTCATTATGAACCTCCTATGTAGAAGCCGAT
Organism: Octodon degus; assembly: GCF_000260255.1. NCBI lineage: Eukaryota > Metazoa > Chordata > Mammalia > Rodentia > Octodontidae > Octodon > Octodon degus. Next base: position 25,385,009 of record NW_004524580.1, on the reverse strand, counting down.
TTACTGGACTCAAGGAGGAACATGAATATAATTCAGACCCAAAGTACATTTAAGTTGAAGAGGTAAGAACCTAGTTATCTGTAAACCAAGATCTAACCATCAATGCCAGAGTCCTTCATCAAGTGATAGGTGACTACTGGTAGTTGTGACCAACAGACATGACATTCTGGAAAAATTAAAAATATTCTTGAGGATCAGCCAAATAGCTCAGCAGATTAAAGTGTCTGCAAGCAGGTGCAGGGGCCAGGGGTTCAGGTTCCCAGGCCTGCCATGCCAGCCCCGCCCCCAGGGTGCACTGAGATGGCAATTGAGACTGGGCATGGTGGCACGTGCCTGTAATCCCAGCTCTTGGGAGGCTGTAAACAGGAGCATGACTATGAGTCCAATCTAGTAGTGAGACCCTGAACACCCTGTAGACCCTTCTCTAAAATACAAAAAAAAAAAAAAAAAGAATATTCTTGAAAGAATTACTGGAAATAAGATCAATGATTGGAAATCATGACATGCAATATCATGGTTAACACAGGAAACTATTTTGTATTTAGCATAGGATATGCACAGGGAGGCCATAAGAAAGAAGATTGCAAAAGTAGGTGAAATCTAAATTGCAGGGGACTTTGAAAGTCAGGTCACAGGAATTTAGACTGTACTAGTGCCCACTATGGAAAATCAATGGTGTTCTTTTTATGATATTACAAAGACTTATCTTTGAGAACCTCACCCCTCCCCTTCTAGCCAATTCTACTCTTGTTATTTATCACATTTACAAAATAAAACACTATATTCTGTAGTGTCTGTGATAACAGTAGGTAAACTAAAGGTTTTAAATTTATCTTGAAGCCACATCTATTGCTGCTGTTTCTGTGAATGAGGAACCAGTGTTTCTTCCCCTAAAATGATACTCAGCTCTGCTTATTTAGAAACACAAGACTTTGAAGATAATCTTTCTGATGAAAAGGAGAGAGGAGATAAATACAAGTCCACTGCAAAATCCACAAGATAAGTCATTCAGGATATAAAATCTATCCCACAGAAAACTTTAAGACCTACAGCTAAGTACTTGTGATTTAAATGAAGCCTGGATTGCAACAGTTGATTTGTTTTTCCTCAATTCCTAGATAAAATAAAATACCTTTAAGGTTATAAAAAAAATACAAAACCCAAGCTACCCTCAAAACTACTGTGAGAATTAGAGGCAATCTATTGCTAGACTCTGAGCAGCATTTCAACTAAACATATGGCTTTTGAGGATAGACTAGAACTTCCAATGCAGAGCTGAGGAAAACCTGTCCTGAGTATAAAAAAAGCCAAGTCAAACAAAGAAGCATTTCAGGAAAACTAGAATTGCAGTAACAGAATTAAATCTCACAGGAAGAGTGGAATTCACACTGAAGAAAATTAAACCAGAAATAGGGATGGAATAAAAATTCTGAGACTTCTATGAACTCTAAGTAAGAGGGTAGGAGAAGTAGCAAGAAAGACCAGCATGGTTGTGGTTGTGATAGAGATACAAAGGTACAAAAAATGAACAAATTGGATTGTGTGAATGTGGGTCTTTATTTACAAGAAAATACCGCAAATAGTTTATTTATTTTGTCTGGAGCCTAAGAGTGGGAAAGAAGTTAGCTACAGCCTTAGCAATTGTGTTTTGAACTAACAGCATAGCGTAAACCAAGGTTTGGATTCTTTGTCCCTTTGATTTTACCTGCAATAGAGAAATCCTCTTCCATATTAGACAAACAAAAGATGAGGCCAAGATTGAAATCCTTGCCACATCATTATGTGACTTGGGTCACATTACTTTTTTTTTTGGTGTAAAGTATAAAATTATTATAAAACTGTAAGATGAGAATAACTATAGTTCCTTTCTTACAGAAATCTTGCCAGGATTAAAAACTTGGGTGTGCAAAGAACTTAATCTGGTACCTAGCAAATTCTCAGTCAATCGGTTGCATCTTCTTTTTTAAAAAAAAAAATATAAAATATCTTTATTTAAAATTTTTGGAAAATGTGTTATATGTAATTGGCATACAAGCAAATTTTTTTAAAAAATTATAAATAAATAAATAATCAAATTGTTGGCCAAGGCGACAGAGCGCGAGGAATGTGTGCCCTGAGCATCTCGCCCAGACTTCCATTCCTCTGACGTGAAACTATCACCTCTGATGCTTACACGTCTTAGTCGATCATGTCCTTTAAGTCTTTTTCACAACTTACTATACCACATACATTTAAAAAATTTAATAGGCTGACAGATACTCCTTTTGGTCCTAACTTGAGAAACTAGGTTCAATATAATTAAATACTATCAAGAGCTTACGTTCTTAAAAGTTCTGGTTTTGCTCACCCCAAACCGGATTAATCTATGTAAATATGTTTTGCTGCTCTACAGAGACATTAAATGACATTAAATGTCACACTAGTCACATAGCTACAAAGTGACACCTCGGAGGCTCCTTGTGCACAGCATCTCACGGGTAGTGGGAACTCGAGTTCCCTCCTAACCATTTCTTGGCGGCTGCTAACATGGGAGGACAATAGCTACCTCAATGAAAGGGAAACACCGCCCTGTCACCACAGGCACTGACCTAGTGCTCTAACTCCAGCTCCTGTGGCTGTGGATGGATACCTTTCAGACTCACTTGCCTCATGTTCAAATCTGTCGTTAAGATGCTCTGTACGGTTACCACAGAGATGTTCAGATCCTCAGAAATTTTCCTAATAGTCAACCGCTTATTTGATCGAAGCATTTTGCTCACTCTTTTGACATTCTCTCGGGTTTTTGAGGTTGAAGGATGTCCAGATCGCTTCTCGCTGTTAACAGATTCACAACCCTTACAAAATCGCTCAAACCACTTGTAAACTGTCTTCCTGGTTACTGCCGCATTGCCATACACTAATTTTAACATTTCATGTGTTTCTTTAGCACTTTTTTGCAGTTTGAAACAAAATTTCATGTTAATGCGTTGTTCATGATCCATCATTTATGCCACTCTAAAACACTCCGCTCAACTGGACTCAGACTTCTGCCCCAAGGAAGTTGAAACTTGTAACACGGTTACTACGGTTCCATTTGCTCACCTACGGAAGTTTCCTGCTTTTTGGTTGGACGGCCAAATGCCATCCAACATTCACTGTTATTTTTTAAAGCACACCAAGAACACTTACGGGTTTCTCACCTCACCAGAGACACTTTCCTGTTGTAACTATAGTGACATTTGGTGTCAGGAGAGCACCCAGCTTCAGTGGCTTGTGCTGGCAGTGTTCAACGTGCACTTGGAATTCCAGGTCTCTGGCTGGTGCGTGCTGATCACAAATCGCAGGGCCCGAGGTCAGCCCTGCTCAACGTTCTTGTACCGCTGGAGAGACTGACCCAGAAACCACTACAAAAGTAGTGGAGATCCTCCTGTCAACCTCCTGGGACCAAAAAAAAAAAAAAAAAGGCTGTATCTTATTATTCTTATTTAAACTGAAGTAGCAGATTACCTCCAAAGCCCTACAAATGAAGGGAAAAAGGTCTTTAAAATAACTTCGAGAAGTACAGAAATACAAACGCCACAAGTACTGGAGTTAACTGTGGTATACAGTGTATCACAAGATCGCTCCTACTCAAGTCAAAAGGAAGAACTGCATAATTTGAACCAAAAGGCATAGACTTTGTCCACATGCATACCTACACAGATATAGACTAGGATTTGCTTCTTTTCATACAATATTATTTTGCCATCTGAGACCCTATGCATCCTCATAAAACACACTAATCATTATTCATTCTCAGACAATTGAGATGCACAGTTTCCCCCGGATGGTAACTCTATTCGCCAAATGGTAATTGTCTGGGATGACAGTCTCAATTTGTTTTATATAGTAATAGCCAATAAGTATGTTTCATTTCACTGTGGGCATATTTATATTAAATATAAAAACAGTGGCTCAAACCTAAATAATTAATATTTTTGTGTTAAGTGTAAGTTTCTAATTACAGAGTAATATTCATGGACTTAGTGTATAAAAAGGTTTAATGTTTAATGGTATATGACCTATCAGTGAACATAACAGATTGGTCTTTAGATTTCAATTTAAATGTATAATTAAGTAATGGATTTTAAACTCTTACCTTTAGGTGGAAAGACTTAGAAAATTAAATCAAATTTAAAAGTATTGGAATGGTTAAGAGAAAATGCGATTTGTGATTTAATTTACTAGATTTACTGGACTTGTTAATGCTTGGCTGGCAGTCTGGGCATTTGAAAAGCTAAAAAAGAAAACTGAATGTATCAAACTTATACATGGAGTTTAAATACTTAAGGGGATTTTATTAACTAAGTTGTAAAGGGACTTTCTTGGGACTTGAATGTGTTTAACTCACACGGATCAAACATTATTCAAAGCCTCCCTTGAAAGCAACTCTTAAAATTTACTAGATTCCTAAATCAAATAATAAAATGCATAAGGTGAATTTAAAGGTCTTATAAAGCTGGGTTTTTAAAACGATTGTACCTTTAATAAAGTGTATATTAAATTAAAACCTTTTAGAGCAGCATAGACATTTTCTCTATACAAAAGTGGTTCTCAGACATAAGAAAAAAATTGAAAATTGATGGAGATCTCATCTAAAAATCATAGCTATTTCTTTAAAAAGGTATCTATACAAGTAAAATAGAAGCAACAACATTGAAATTTACTTTCCAAGCTAGAACAAAAAAACTATTTTGAGTATGCAGATCAAATGGATTTACTGTGTTCTAGGCAAAATTAAAGACTAAGATTACATGCTAGGGAAAAAAATTGAAATAGAAGGATAAAGAGAGAAAGATGTTCATATGATCCACAAGGAAAAAGCTTGGGCTGGCCCCAGAGTTCGCCTCGTAGTAAAGGCCAAAAGACAACACATCAGCAGCTTCTGAGTATGAAGCGAAAAGGTTACTATTTAAATATTTTATAATTCACAGTTTGTTATTTATGTATGAAAGCAGAGATGAAGATATTTATATTCTCAAATGTGAAGGCCCAAGAATCTAGCTCAAGGGTAAAGCATTTCCCCAGAATGCATTTGAGACCTTGGGTTCAATCCCCAATAAAAGGGGGAAAAAAGACATTCTCAGATATGTAATTAATCTAAAAAAAATTTGAAAATGCTTTCCTATGGACAAGGATGAATTATGAAAAGAAAGACATTTCCTACGTATAAGAAATCAAGCAGTTGCTTTTAACCAGTTAATGCCCATAAACTTTCTTGCCACTGATGATAAACCCAGATTCAGAGAAGGCTTAGAATATGGTCGGCTCATCTAGCTCCCCAAGAGGAACAGCTGCAAACTGGGTGAAAATGAAAGAAGTTCCGGCTGCACCTCAGTGACATTACTAACCTGGAGGATTGGCCTAGATTCAGGGCAACTGGGACCCACTCTTGCCCAAGATAGACATTAACATTGGAAAGAACGTGGCATGGGATCCATTTGTCAACCACCAAAGCAGAAATCTGGTACACATGATAGATATGGAAGATTGCATGTAGGAGATTCAAGGGGACACAAATACCAAGATCCAGGTTGATCCAGACATTGTACACATGGAAGGTTTCCTGTGCTTGAGAAGTTCCCAAAATTTGGGGCAGAAGGGGCTCTTCCACTGGTATTCATTCATTCATTTGTTCATTCATTCAACAAATACTTAATGAATGTTGGCCAATATTACACAAAGATGGAATGAGCTTTGTACTCCGCAGTTTATATCCTATGGGTAGCACAAAACAAACCAATGAGTAATGGCCATGATAGGCATAATAACAGGTGATGTGTATGGGAGGCATCAGACCATCCACAAAACTTCCAGTTCAGACATGGGCATGTGGCAGAGACTTGATAAAGGAAATTCTTATTCTCATGTAAAACATATGCTGTAGTAAGTGAAAGCTTCAATTAGTGGGGCAAGCAGATAAGTACCTAAGAGAGCCCTTCCAGAAGAAAGAGCAGTAAGAGTTAAGCCAAGAACCAAGACAACATGATGCATTTGGGAACTAAATTAGAGACAAGAAGGGACCAGATCTCATGAGTAATATTGAAAACACTGAGCATCACCTCCAAGACAATGTAAGCATGCTGAGGGTGGCAAAGCAGGCAAATATACTCCAATATCCCTTTTGTAAGACAATTCTGCAAAGAAGAAATTGGGTTGAAAGCTATAAAGCAAAGGGCAGAAGAAAGGGTTAGAAGGCAGCTGTTACAAATCAGGGGATTCATGACCCTCCTGCAGGACCGATTCTAATTGCTGACATGGTAAATATATCAGACTTGAGAGCTATCCAGGAAGCTGACTTGGGGACAAACTACATATGCTTGTTCTTTTCTGTATAACCAGCTAGTACCGACTCTGCAAAGCACATTTGTTATCTCATGAACTCTGTGGATGATGAGTCTGAGCATAGCTGGGACCTGTGCTTCACTGCTTCACAAAAGGCTGTGTCAAAGTGTTGGCCAGGGCTGACCCTCACCTGCTTTCACACTCACATGGCTGTTAATAGGATTCAGTTCCTTGGATTAGTCAGACTGAAGGTTTCAGGTCCTTGCTTCATGGGCTTCTCCATCACCGTATCTGGTTTCAACAAAGCCAGCCAAGGAAGAATCTCCTAGCAAGCCTGAAGTAGTTACAATCTAACGTCCGCTCATCATGGAAGTGACATGCCCAGGCCATCTGTTGTTTACAAGCAAGTTGTTAGGCTAGACATTATTCAAGGGGGAAGAATTATACACATGCATTAATATCAGAGGTAGGAATCGTTGGGGGTCATCTTGGAGTTGGCCAGGGTTCCTAGGTTGGACAGGATGGTCATACTATTGGGAATGCTGACATAGCAATTGGATTTCACCCAGAGAAATAAGATGAATTTGAATCTCTTTTGTTTGGAAATCCAGTAACACATCCACATAGAGCTGAGGAATACATGCTGGGATCTAGGATTCAGACATTTAGTATAGCTATCTAGGCTAAGGATAAAATTAGCCTCTCAATAGGTCATTAAAACTTTGTCCATAAATAAGATAATGCAGGGAGGACAGGCAAATAAACTAAGGCTTAAAGTACTGGAATGCAACCCATTAAATACAACAGGAAAATTTAAGGAAGAAGCTATTAAATATGAACATGTAGAGGTGAAGCCTGCTCTCGCGTATCTTAAAGCATCCCAAGTGATCCCAGTATGCAGCTAAGCTTGAACATTGCTGAAACAGGGCTGAGGAGATAGCTCGGCAATCTATATGCCTGCCTGGCAAGTGCAAGGACCCAGGTTCCACCCTCAGAACCACATGCCCTGCAGCCATGGAACCCTCAGTGCACCATATTGGCCACTGAAACCAGGCGTGGTGGTGCACACCTGTAACTCCAGCACTGGGGAGGCCGAGACAAGAGGATTACTATGAGTCTGAGCTGCATTGTGCAACCCTGTACCAAATAAATAAATGATTAAAAAGAGAAGAAAATTGCTGAAATATCTTCATAAAAGAAAAGATTAACACATATATACCTAATCTTCCTGGTGGTTATTTCCAAGAGGGAGGATTTCATCTAATCTTTATTTTTCTCCTTTCTGCTTGCCTGTAATTTCTACCTTGAACATTTTTATTTTATGAGAAGTAGATTAACTTCCCCTTTTTAAAACTAATTGTAGCATGTAAGGTTCATCTAAAGAGTATAATGAAATAAACTTTATTAATATATCACATTAATAGGATAAATAGTACATAGAAAACCCAAGCTAGATCCAGTGCTAAACTTTTTGACAATGCTAAGATTTTTATTTTAGTGATAACACTAAAATAAATAATGCTATCATTGAGATAACTGTTATACACAATGGGTTGAGAACAACTCAGTACACCCTTCCTGGAAAGTAATTGCCAGTGGGTATTTAAACCCACAAAACTATGGATACTCTTATTCTATTTAACTTGTCCAAAGCAAAAAGCCAAAGATAAGAACATGGATTATCTATATGAAATTCAGTCGTTTTATTAATGGTAGCAAAAAATTAGAAAGAGGTAACTGTCAGATACTTGAAAATGTTGAAATACAAGGTTCCTGTCCACCCCACCCTTATGCCCTTTGACTTCTGCAAGCATATACAAACATGTCTTTATGCCTAGACCGTAACACCCTGTGTTATCTATATTGTCCTCCACTATGCTCAGTGGTGCTGTCACACTCTGTACTGTGTTACATACTCTACAAGACTATACATTTTAAACAGCACTATCGCTCTGTAAGCTTCCATGACTTGATGCCCCATGCGGCTAGACTTTCCAGGTTCCTCCCCTAGGGGACTCTTTGCTTCTGGGGTGGTGGAAGAGAAGTGCAGGGAGGAAGGTGGCCATGGAATTGAGTCCTGAGCCCCTGGGTTCCTTCTCTCCACCTGTACCTCTCACTGCAATCACCTCCTCCATCAGGCTTCCCAGAGGCAGAACTTTCGTGCCCTAGGGACATGACTCTTGCCCGGACAGCAGAGCACTCAGGTCCTCCAGTGGCCTGAGGAAGGAACCTGTCCAAGTGATGTCTGTGGAGTCTCGGTTCCTCCTGAGCAGTGATTCTGCCCAGCATCCTTGGCAGCCTCTAGGCGTCTTCCCACAGAGTGACTGCACCTGGGTCCCTCCAGGACTGCTCCAGGACTCCGGTTCTATTCTGGAGCCGAGCTTCGTGGATGGCTCTGGTTCCTGTTTCCACCCAGACTTAGCTCTAGCATCTGACTGGATCTCATTTCAGCCTCTCCACTGGAAACAGGAAAGGAAGACAACAAGCAACAGCCTGAGAGAGACAAACAGGCAACGATAAACTTTGATGACAAGGAAGGAGGGAAAAATCAAGTTGTTAGAACAAGCTGCTATAGTATGTATGTATGTATGTATGTATGTATGTATGTATGTATGTATTCTGGTGGTGCTGAACTTTGAGCCCAGGACCTTCACAATGAGCTATATCCCCAGCCCTTTCTGTTGTTAAAACAGGGTCTCACTAAGTCACTTGACTCACCTGGCTAGGCTTGAACTTGAGATCCTTTTGCCTCAGCCTACTAGAGTACTAAGCTTACAGACCCACACTACCACACTCAGCTAAGCCACCAAAGTGTAGTTTTTGTTTTGTTTTTTAAAAAAGGTGGACTCTGCAGGCAAACTAGATGAGGCCAACACAACCAGTGATTATTGGAGGAATTTTTTTTAAACATATTAAATCTTAAGAAAGCTAAGATTCATTTAAATTTCTATTTGGTTTTCTAAAAGTTTTTTAAGGGGCCAGCCAGATAGCTCAGTGGACTGACGTGCCTGCTCAGGCAGAGCACAGCAGCTGGGTTCAACCCCTGGTGTGCCAGGCTGGCCACACCTCCAGGGCACACTGAGATGGCAACTGAGACTGGGCGTGGTGGCACATGCCTGTAATCCCAGCACTTGGGAGGCTGAAAACAAGAGGATCACTATGAGTCCAATCTATGTAATGAGACCCTGTAGACCCTGCACTAAATATATTTTTTTTAAAAATTAAATCATTGCATACTATGATTAAATCAATAGCTATTATTGTAGATTTTATTATCTGGATATATATATATATATATATATATATATATATATATATATATATGAGGAGTGCAAACTCATGCTTAAAAGAAACTTATGCTTCTTGTAAAACTAAAGAAATGTAAGTTTGACATGGACAATAAGCTGTATATGCTCTATTATACAATATGCATCGCATCTGGACCTTACACACAAAATGATCAATAAAACTTCTTACATTTCTGCTGTTGACATTCGGTACCATCAGGTGAGAAGCCATTTGGTCAACCTGCCATTTAAAACCTTGTCTACATCTATCAGCTTTAACTAAATTACCATTTTGGGGGGCCAGCCAAATAGCCCAGGGAATTAGAGCACCTGCAAGCAGGCACAGGGGCTGGGGGTTCCCCGCCCAAGCCTGCCATGACAGCCCTGCCCCCGCCCCCAGGGCACGCTGAGAGAGCAATTGAAACTGGGTGTGTGGGCGCACGCCTGTAATCCCAGCTCTTGGGAGGCTGTAAACAGGCAGATCACTACAAGTCCGATCTAGTAGTGAGATCCTGAACACTCTGTAGACCCTTCCCAAAAAAATAAAGAAACTACCATTTTATTATTCTATACATGAAATGCACTTGCACATTGGGTAATAAGTCTATTTGTGATCATTAATAGACTTTCTTAAGCTTCTAAAGGACCTTTCAGATGTAAAACTCAGATGAGTGCGACTACAGTACTGAGCTACAGATTACAAGTTTCAGCTCCAAAGTAAAAAAGTTAAGCTGATATGTAAAATACTTCTATGTACCTACAATGCTAATTATTGCTTACTTCATGGTACATCAAATAGATTTCATGCCCCCAGTGTACAAGCTTTCTGAAAGGCAGAATTTAAAAACAAAACACCTTGCCATATTTCTCCAACTCAAAATTGTTTGTAGTAATAGGTATTTTTACATCTACGCTTATGCGCTCTTGTTTTCTAATAATTAGATACGCCTAGCCTCTGTGCTCCAGTGAGTATCGTTTCAATAATTAAGGGATTAAATATTAGTTACATATCACAGTTACATATTAGGGAGCACATCTGTAATCAAGCACACGCTACATAAAAGAATCCTAATTCTGACAAAAATAGATTTAGTAATTATGCTCCTTCGACTAACATAGCAAGTGAATTTGTTTGGATCCGATTATCTTCATTTTACATCTTCCTTGTGAAACATTGTACCTCTTGTCTGTTAACACACCTCAAGAATGTCACTTCTGCTAGGCAACCCAAGCCGTAGCTGAAGATGACAGGCAGTCCTGTCTAAGAGAGAAGGTACAGGACTCTAGTTTCAGAATCCAGAGAAAAGAGCCATAGCTAATATGAGAGCTGACTGCTCTGACTCCAAGACTGGTGTGACTGAGCCAGGTGTTGGACAGCCAGGGACTGGAGATCAGCTTTAAGGAAGATCAAAGAGAAGGGCCAAGATTTAGCCCCAGGCCTGAGGCCAGCCAGGAGGAGGGAAGAACAGGACACCGCTAAAGGACCTGCAGCTGCAGTGACTCACCCAGCCTCCAGAGCAGGAAGATTGTTAGACCACAGAGGGCAGGAGGCAACCAGGATGCAGTCTGCAAAAGGCAGTGTCACTGCAGAAGGCTATGTCACCTGCTCCATGAGACCCATCCTGGTAGGTGACACAAGTGGTTGAGAAAAGAAACGAAGGGAGCCAAAAACTCCTCAAATGTCAAAAAAAGTAACCTGGTAGGGGCTTGAGTGTAATAAGAAGGCTAATTTTTAATGACCTATTCTATATTAAGCACCCAACAGGAAAGTATAAACAGAGATTAAAATAGTATACATATATATTATATAGAGTTTATTTATATAATTTTATGTATTAATTATATATGAAAATATAGACAGGTAGGTGATAGATGATGGGTGGATGGATAGACAGCTGAAATGTTTGCCAACTTCTCCTCAAAATTAAGTATAAAATAAAATTCTCCTATAAAACAGCACAGTTAAAGACCACAATAGAGACAATAGACAAACTCTTGGACCCTTAATTTGTTGTTTATTAAAAGTATGATTTCTGTTTCCTTCTGAGACAATCAAAGACTTAAAAGTGGGTTATGCCAAAACTTATGATGTAGATAAGGCATGCAAATACACAACAGATAACTAAAAGCCGGACAATTTTTTTTGCACCTGTATTACCTTAAAACTTTGCATAGAGAAATGTTCTCACTTAAGAAGTCAATAGAATATGGTTTATTAGTCCTATACTTTCTAAGCCTATGTCCTCTCTTCTAGGACAGAAGACACTACGAGTAACCAAAGTAATTTTCAGAATTCAGAGGGACAACCTATCACTAGCTTGTACCACATCTAGTCTCAGCGTCTTCCCCTGGAGTGTGACATCTAGAGCCTCCCATCCTTGTCCTGAACTAGCAGTCACCCGGCTCCTAGGAAAAGCAGAGCTCTAACTGCCACCAAGAATGTTTTTGTAGGAACAGAACTGCCCTCCCACCCAAGCCATGGGGCTCCCTCCCAAGCTGCAAAACCAGGACTGAAATAGTAAACAAGCAGACCCCAGCCTGCCCCAGCACCCGCAGAACTGGCCCCCACCCTTGATCGGGCTACTCCGATCCTCTCCAGCAGACTGTGGCCTCAGCAGTCGCCACCCAAACTAGACTCCTTTCCTTCTTTTCTCTCGTACTCTGCAATCCAAGCCTTCTCCCTGAAAAGCTGTGCTTTAGGTTTATTTTCCATTATCACTAAAAGCGAGGACCTATGCCGGCTGGTAGCACGACTGCCTGACAATTAGCAGGCAGGGTCTGACAGCAGTGGCAGGTGGCCTTCTCTGAGCACAAAGCGCCTCGCAGAACAAAACTCCCTTCTCCACAAGCCAGCCACGTCTTCCCACTGGTCAAATCAAAACACAGATTGCCTCAAATATTTAATTCTCACCTTTTAAAAATCAGACTTTCAAAGCTGTGCTTTTCTTCTTTGATGTGAAATATGCCCTTCACGTGTGTATGTATGCATGCCTAGGTAATGAAAACTTTTTTATTAAATACAGTTTCTCTGGTCTATATAAAAACCTAAACCTCAATAACAGTCTGTTAAGAACGTGTGCCAAGAGAATATTTATTCATCTACTTAACAAATATTATTTTTGATTTACAATATAAACACTTCAGGAGTCATTAAAATGAGTGAAAGGTTAGTCTCTGCTCCCAAGTACAGGGGAAAGGTGAATGAAAATTGTTGCAACACCCTCCACTATGAATTAAGTGTAGCGATAATGGTACAAACAATAGAATGCATGATTTCTGAAGAAAAAAAAAAAAGAATCCCAAAATAACCATCAAAAAAAAAAAAAAAAAAACACGTTCTGGGAGGTTCAGCATTAAGATCAATTTAAACAATAACATTTCGAGAGTAAACTGCTTAGTTTTAATGTATTGCTTTTGTACAAAACAACTTAAGGAATTATGGCATATATTTTGTAAAAATGTATGGAGTTGTATTAGTCAGTATTGCCCTGGGGGAAGATCTGAAAAGTCTAAAATAAGTGTAGAAAGAAAGAAGAAATTTATTGATTTTGGAGAGGAGAACACTGAAGACATCTCAGGAAGGGTGAAGGACAGGGACGCATTGTGATTGTGCCGGCTTTTAGCAAGTAGCCCTCTTTGGACCAATCAAGTGAGGCTGTTCAAGTGGAGATACTTTATTAAAATGGCACCCTCTGTATTCTCCCCAAGTTGAGATAAAGGGAATATAAGATAGTGTACAAAGGGAGAGGGCTATGGAAAAGATAAGCCATAAAGTCCTGTATGCTCAATAGTGTGAAATTACAGTCCTTTATACTGCGAGAAATTCTGCTCCATAAAAATTAGCAATACCACATAAATACGGCTGGACAGCCACTATTCCATTATTGGTCAAGATTTCCATACTTTATGAAAATCAACAGAACAACATGTACTTTAAAGGAGAAAAAAAAGAGCACCTCTAGGACAAAGAAACCTAAGTGCAGATTCCTCAGGGATTACCAAAACTACAGGCCTTGATGTGATCAATTTCATGCTGCAATAATTGAAACAAAGAGATACTCCCACCTTCTTTAATGTGTCTGGTTCTACAACCAGGTCGTGAAAACTGCAAGTTTCACTCAGCCTTCTTCACCGCACAGCTGAACAAGTTCAACCAAATTTTATCTAACGTCTGTTTCACTTGGGTGCATTTAAAGACAGCTGTCCCCAGCTCCTAGCTCTTCGTGGTTTCCAGGTGACAACCTCGCATAGCTAAGATGCTCAGTAAGAAGCAAGGAGTAGGGAGCTGCAGAATTCTCTGCCTCTTGTGATTCTCATTTATTTGGGAAGAGGCTGTGAAGAGGTTCTCCTTGGAGGGATCGGCAGGCTTCGCCCTGATGAGTACCCGGGGTTGTGCAGGAGTAGTCATGCTCATTACTGCTGCTTGCCTGAATTTTCCTACAACAGTTGCAGGTCTGAGGCATTGTCCAGATGGGTCCTTGAGCCATCAAAGTGGAGCTGCCAGATTTAACAAATAAACGTGCATGACATCCAGAGAAACTAATTTCACGCAAACAAATTTTAGTAGAAGTATTGTACATACCATGCAATGTTTGGCTTATGCTAAAAATATAATTCTTATCTGAAGTTTGATTTTAGCTGAGCAACCTGCCTTTTTCTGGAAATTCTGTCCTCCAAGCTCTTTTTTTTAGTGGTGTCTTTCATTGTTTTCCCTAAAGTTTTCCATCAAAACATTTTCCAATAATTAAATTTTATCGAGAATTTTATCCAAATCTTCCAAGCTTGGAGCTCTTCTCTCTCATGTGGTCATGATACTCTAAATTCAGAGACAGGCCAAAGAATGGTAGAAAAGAAACAAAGAGTAAATGGTTATAATCATTTTTTTTTCAAATAATTTCTTTTTCCTCCATGGCATTCCAATTCAGAAGAAGAGTCATGCAGTCAAAGATGCCTTGGCTTGAGCCTATGAGATTCTCATCATTGTTACTTTCTAAAATACCTAATAATGCAGGCCAGCAACACCAAATGCATCCTGGGCCGGATGCACAGGGACCAGTTCAGGGAAACACTGCCGCCGTGCAAGGCAGTTCCCCGCCCATCTGTCATAAGCATGTGTGCATCCTTGCAAGAGGCCTGCCACAAGGGGAAGGGGAGAATATATATCACCTCTCCATGTCAAGAATTTATATCCGATCCTACGCTCACAATGTCAGGTCTGGGAGGTCCTTGTATTAAACACAAATCATAAAATATTTGAAAAATGAACATGAAAACCATAACTCTTCCTTCAACTCAATGCCTCCAGTGTCACTTCTATCTGAGAATTTTTAAAAGTTTTTGTTAGAGGCAGGGAGTGTGTAGGAAGGTAACAGAGTTATATTTATCCAAGAAAAATAATATACTTCTAGAGAGGAGGACAAAAGAATTCTACCAAGGACCTTAGCGAGAGATTTTAAAACAAATCCCCCGGTCATATTTGTTAGATGGCTATGTATCCAGTTTCTCAGACTCTACCACAAAACCCTTAAGGCTAATAAATAAAGGGAATCAATCTGGCACTTATCCTACCTATCCAGTGCTCTCTGGTGATGCTTCTTGCATTTCGAGATAATCAAGCAATTGATGAGAGATATCTCCTCTTTGTGGGAAAATTTCCACTAATAAATATAGAAAGAAAGATAAAACTAGAAAACCACCTCTTCCAAGTCCTGGAATGAAATAACGGACTGAGACAGCAATCATCAAAGGAATGGAAACTTCCATGGAAGGATGAGTCGCCTGAGCCCACGCATTAATCTTAGCATCAGTTAAGGTGGGACTACCAGACCTATGCCCTCATAACATGAAGAACAGGAAGTAGGGGACACTACCCAGAAAAGAACCTTGCCTAAAAACTGAATCCCATCGAACCTCTAAATCCTTGCATCACCCTCTGTACATACGTGTATGTTTTAAAATATTCACTTGTCAAAGTTTAAAAGAAAAACACATCTTCAGAATGTTCTTGAGTCCTTTTGCCCCGACTCTGGTCTTAAGTCCTTCAAAGGTACATTATTAGTTCCCTTCTCCATCCTGAACAGAGCCAAGTCTTTCTTTGATGACTGAGGTCATCATTTCAGGCTTATCATAATAAACTTCAAATAGAAGTTTCCATAGCTACAGATTTGAGCCGTGGAAAGGAGTTTGAACTGCCTCTGCACTAATGCCAGAATACTCAGGCATTGATCAGAAATAGTTCTCAGGATCTTTCATGTACTAAGGATTCTCATCACCTGTTTTCTTGACATTTGACCATTTTCTGATAAAATTTTACAAAGCATTTGAAAGTCCCAATGTGTGGGTGAGAACTGGGATTACTAAGACCTCCTAGTTAATCAATTCTGATGATTGGAGTTTACCTTGTAGACAGCAGAACCCGTGGTAGAGGAAGGGGCTCGCCAGAGGCACTGTTTACCCAGCCTCCCAGCCCACTTGCCAGAATCTTCTCTGAGAGACGGTCGGCTCTATGCACATCCTAAAACCAGGCAAGGTGAGCTGAGACTTCACACGGGTAACGAGTGCAGCCAGGCATGGTGGAGCAAGTCTGCCAGCCTAGCCCTCTGGAGGCTGAGGCATGAAGCTGGCAAGTTCCAATCCAACCTGCACAACTTAGCAGCTTAGTGGGCCACTGTCTCATTGCAAAAAAGAAAAATAAAAAATAAATTGAAAAGAGCTGGTGATGTAGCTCAGTGTGGAGGCTCTGGCTTCAGCCTGCAGCATGGCAAAGAAAGAAAGATTAACAAGGTAACAAGTGCAATGAAAATAAACCTTATTCAGGCTGGGGCGATAGCCTGTTGCCAGACCCGAGACCGAACATGGTGGTGCACGCCTGTAATCCCAGCTCTGGGGAGGCTGAGACAGGAGGATCACTACCAGTCTGAGCTGTGTAGTGAAACCCTGTACCAAATAAATAAATAAATAAATAAATA
>NW_004524580.1:25350201-25368351 GCF_000260255.1 Octodon degus | reverse complement strand
AAATAAATAAATAAATAAATAAATAAATAAATAAATTTTCAAAAATTTAAATACAGAAAATAAACCTTATTCTCCTGCAAACAGAAAGGCGAGAGATTGGCACTCCGAAAGAAAGGACCTGTCCTATTTTATGTAATAGCTGCTGGAAACGCTTAGGCTCGGAGGGCAGGAGATTGTCCTGACTTGGTCTGATTCGTTCTCCTTCCGCTTTCTGCACCATGCAATTCTGACTCCTCCCTGGTCCGCAGCAAAGTAGCTGCGTCTCTCACCAGTGCCCTGTTGTGGACTCTGTCCTGACATCCTGCAGAGTTGATTCCCATGCCTTTGCTGTCACTCATGTTGCTGGGATGCTGTGGGTCCTGTGGTGTCCACTCTCACATACCAGATGCCCACTCTATGCATATTCCTAGAATCCATGGTCACTCCGTGGTGCACATTTTCTGACTGATCGTCCATTTACCCTCTGAGCTCCCAATGGCCTGTCCTGTATTTTCTGTTGCCTTGTGGCAAAAGGGAAGATAGTTTTGTTTGTGTGTTGCTTTTATTTCTTTTGTTGCTGTGGAAAAGGTAACTTCTGGCTTAGAGTTTTTTCTGAGCATGGACCCTTCTCTGCCTTGGCTTCTGCTCCAGTGAGACTGGGCTTGAACACGCTCCTCTCCCCTCAGCTGCTGGAGAGGAGAGGTGCCCGTTCCTAGCTTGCTGGGCCCAACACCAAAGGGGCTCGAACAGCAACGCTGTGCGGTTAGTTTTACTTTTTCAAATTTTATGCTGAAATTTCTGAAACTACTTATGGACAGAAGTAGAGATCAGGACCCTTAAGATAGGAGAAATTCTACAAAATTGAGAATGGAGTTTAGTAGAAAAGAATCTCTGTCACAGAGATTCCTGCCCTTTTCTGATAAGAATGAAATGAAAAGCCCTTGCCACATTTTCTTTCTTTCCCTTTCTCTTTCACACCAGCCTTTTTCCTATACACACACACACACACACACACACACACACACACACCCCCATGAAACTAAGATCACCAAATACCTGCTACATAATAAGTGTAGTGGGTCAAAGGCTCAAGTTAGAATTCTGTGGAAAAAAGAACAGACATTGTAAATTCAGAGAGAAGAGATCTAAATGTGAATGTAACTGATGTGCCTGTAGAGAAAGGAGAGGGAAGAACAAGACACCAGCAGAATCACTGAGGGCTTGATGGAGAAGAAATCAATGATTTTATAGACAAAGGAAAATCAGAGTCTACATAAAGGTGGGGCAGGGGTCAGGGAGATAGCTCAGCAGAGTAAGCATCTGCCTGGCAAGCACAAGGTCCTGAGTCCAATCCCCGGTACCAGATAGATATAGGTAGATAGATAGATAGATAGATAGATAGATAGATAGATAGATAGATAAAGACAGAGGTCTGATTAATAAGGAAAAAGATCCAAAACCAAGAGAAAGAGTGATTGGGAAACTGGACAAGGAAACAGAAAGTAAACCTAATAGAGACCCAGAGAAATTACTTTTCCCATGTGATTCATGGCTCCAGCCAGAGAAGGAAGGGCGTTGCAAGGAAATCAGACAGAGCAGGTGACAAAAGAGAAGCTAAAGATAGAAAACAGCTCGACTTGGGATTTAAGGTAGGGGCAGGGTGAGCGGATCAGCATTCATAATTGAAGGGGACAGAACCTAGAGAAGAGGTTGCCCTGCTCCAAGAAGAGATAAATCTATGCCATTACCAGAGCAGCAGGGATGGGATTTAATGTTCCAAGCTTGAGTGGGGTGAGCAGAATTGAGCTGCTGGACCTGCGGGAGGCCTCAGGCCTTCTCCCGCCAGGAGTGTTCAGCTCTGCACCCAAGCTGTCGGCGTCTGCTGGGCTGTAGTGGGAGAAGTAGGGTTAGGGAGGAACCACTGGAGTGGAAGGAAACAGAGTAGGAAAGGGGAGCTCAGGGAAATCTATTTTGTAGGAAAAATAATCTCTTTCCTGTCTTGTTAAATAGAAGACTCTAAAGTTATCCAGTGAAGCAATCTGTTTAAACCTAGACCTATAACCAACATTCCCTGCACTCATAGTGATTGGCTGCCTACCACATTCAATGGACCAGCCACACAGGAGCCAAAAGGAAATGATCAAGGTGATACTGAAAACAATAGACCAAAAGAGCAGTTGATTTCTGAGTTGGAATATCAGCAGTTTGACTATAAGCAGTACTGAACTACTGCCTGTCATCTGATCTCAATATAGATTCGGTTACTCTATTTGTCTACTCAAGTGTCCAGCCACAAGCACGCCAAACCTTCACTCTATGTGGGACTTGTAACAGAGGATGATACAGAAAGATGAAAGGTATAACGCTTGACCATGAATAATTCTGCCTGCCAGCAAAAAGGAAGGAGGAAACCAAACCAAAACAGAACAAAACACAAGTTACAGTGCAGCGTAAGCACAAATCACATAGACGCGCAAGGTAGTAGGAGAGCCCAGGAGTGGTAGCGCTTTAATCCAAATGGTAAAAGAAGAGGAAAGCATTCCACCATTCCAAAGACAAGGGTGAGCTTGTGCAGAGAGGGCAAGTGTCTCCCTGTGGTTGGGATCCACATGGCACAGGAACAAAGAGGAGCTGAAAGGGCAGTTCCTCAACCTTGGCACTACAGACATTCTGAATTGTTATTGTGTGTTGTGCATTGCAGATTTAGCAACACCACTGGCCTATACCTACTAGGTGTAAGCAACACAGACACACACACACACACACACACACACACACACACACACACACCATTATCTACAGATAATCCGAAATATTGACAGACATTGTCAAATGTCCCCTAAGAGGCAAAATTGTCCTTGGTTCAGAATTAGTAGGTCAGAGGCAAACGGGTCAATACACAGGAATGGCTTGGCGTGGGATTTGGACGCTCTCTTTTAAGCAAAAACAAAAATCATGGAAAGAGTTGGCATTGCAAGCTGCATCTCTGAGACACGCTGCTTTCTGCAGGGAAGGACAAAACTGAGCTGAAAGAGTGCTCATGAGAAGGCTACTGCAGCAGTCCGGGCAAGGCAGGATGTGAGCACAAGCGGTAGGATGGCACTGGGTGCCGCCGAAGGAAGCCAGCGGGGAGGGAGGGACATGATAAAAACGATGTCGTGCCCTCCTCTTTGCCCTTTCAGTCAAAATAATAACCAGAGAGCAAACAAGCTAAAACTGAAAATGATTATAACTAGCAAATAGATTTACAGTGTGGTGATAGAAAAATGAATTCTTCATGAAGCTTTCCTAAGGAAACATTACTGCTTTTCCAAAATTCATTTCACATTAAAATTAATACATTCATTTATTTAACAACAACACTATTAACTTCTGGGGCTGCCAGACAGTAGGAGAAACTGTGTGTAAACATGTAGTATTGCATAGAGAAATGAAATCGTAGGTTTGCTGGGTTGGTGATGACCTCAGAATGAGAAAGAGACCTCAGTCTCTGTCTCTCTCTCTCTGTGTCTCTCTCTCTATCTCTGTTTCTCTCTCTCTGTCTCTCTCTCTCTGTGTTACTGATACTTCAGAAATGTAGCTCATCCCAAGAATGAAAAAACATAAAGAAAAACTCCAGGCAAACAACACTGCCCTGTTTTTCAAACAGACACTCCTTCTTGCATGTACCAAGTACATTCTCTTTCTGGAATTATCTAGTACCATTTGCCCATTGATCTCAAAATGTCAAGGTATTTCCAAAGCCAATGAATTGCATCTCCTCTGAGAGCACATTTACATGAGGAAATTAGAATGCTCTCACTGGGACGGCTGTCAGATGGTGACGCACAGGTATACCACTTACCTCGGTCCCCACTGAGATCTGTGAGAGCAGCGGCACAGTACGCCTGCACCTGGCAACACCAGCATCATACTCCGCATTGGAGCTGTCCAACAGCACAGCACTCCATCATCCTCCTGGTCCTCCTCCTCTCTCTCCTCCTCACACCGTCTCCAGACCCCCTCCCACCACCACACCTAAATAATCCCACAGTCACCTTCTCTGTACATCCACTCTGCACCTCTCTGCTCCCACAGGCTGTCATGCACATTGAAATTTGAGTAAAACCAGAAGCAGTGCCTTAGTCAGCCTTGAATCTCTGGTAGGACAAGCATTGAATTGGCTAATTAACATTTTTCTCCTTCAAAGTCTGCTTTATTGCCTTACCTTTTCTATTTCATTTTCAACTAGCAGGTAACTGACTTATTAACCACTTTCTCTGGAGACTGCTGGCCTTTCCAAAGAAACTGTTACAGGAGGGGGGAAAAAAGCTTATTCTGCCCATACTTACTATTATGGGAACACCTCGGGAGAAATAACATTTATAAACTTCCCATCATCCAATGCGCTGTTCAGACGCCATTCATTTTAACTTAATTTGCAGGACTGAAAAATCTCAAGCTCACTTGCTATATAAAAAGTGACTTTTTAGCTATTCCCTACTATCATTTTTCCTCCTGCCAATAGTTCAAATTTAAAGAGTGTCACTGGCTGGAAACCCTTCATTTGTAGTTAAACAATGACTCCAAAGCCATTCTTACCTGGAAGGCGACCTTTTTCTCCATTCAAAATCTAATAACAATATCAGTGCACAGAGTCCCACAATGATGTTGGTGATGTAGCGCTTGGAGTCCATGAATACTTCATAAAAATCTCCAGAAAATGTGATTTAGGAACTAGTTTCCCTGGTACCTGCTCTGCCCTTATTTCTTGTAATATTCACCCATTTTTTATTTATGTGCCCAAAACCAAAATGCCTACCCCCACAAAATTCTCTAACTGCTTATATAAGAAGTCATATACCATCTTATGTGTAAATGCTTACACTAATTTGCAGTGGATAAACTAATCAAATAAGCGAAGCACACTTCTTCTCATAGAGATTATCAATTTATAATTTATTATAATCTCTAACATCAAAATCCATATTGGCATATAGCTTTGATTTCTGAAAAATAAATTAATAATCTGGGTATTCCTGGGCTCAGCTAACTTCCAACTAATGCCACTACCTCCCACCTAAAACTGTAAGTGACAATTAATGGGCAGGAGGGAACTTTTGAGAAATGCACCAAGACAGTAATCACTACCCTTTGAGCTACATTTGAATTAGGGAGAAATACAGGATCTCTTTCTACTTACTTTAAACTGTCAAGCCAGACAGCTTAGGACAGCCAAATAAAAATGTACCATTTGAATATTGATGTTCTATTCACTCTACTGTTCCTTGAAACCCTTTTTGACAAGATCATCAATGACCTCAACTTTACTAACTCCATCCATTGGTCACTTTAACTCCCCACTTTGACTGATACCCCTTTTCCCTCCTCTCATCCTTTTACTGGACTACAGTACTTCTATGAAATTCCTTGAGTCTCTTTCCAATTATTCCAGTGATTATCTTACTTGAGTGGTGATCCTTCCATTTTCCAAGAATTCTTCCTTGTTCCCCGGGTACTTTTCAATTTAAAAGCATTTTGCTCCTCTTACAAAAGGAATTGCTTCCAAAATCGTCTTAACTATCACAGCAGAGTTGTTCTTGTCATTTAGAGATTATCTTCAGTTCCCTAAATTTTCTGTTTCTTCTGGAGTCAGTTTTTTGGGATTATATTTTGCTTATCTTCTATGCTATAAAATTCCTCAACTATAAGGCCAAGGAGGAGAAGGATGGTCAGCTAGCAAGCATTTTTTAGGATGATGAGGTGAACAGGTGAGAACCAGCTTTGTTATGGGCTATCTAAATAACAGAATTTGCAGTGCTTTATGCAGGGAATAAAACCCTAACTGCGCTCCCCAAATACTTGTTCAATTTCTCTATGAAAGAACACTCTGGATTTTTGTTCTGTCAATGTTATTGCTTGAAGCAAACTACTTGGTCGCTAAACTTTTTGAGGAGAAAGTGGGCAATGTGTCCTTAGATAAAGAGGGTTTTAAATACAATCTCCAGGTAAGGGGCCAATTGCACAGTACAGTGGTTATCTACAACACTAATGTACACTTCAGAAGGCTAAATGAAAGGATTTTGAAGTTTTTCACTGTAAAGAAATGGTAAATGAGGAAATAAGTGTTTTTAAACTGATTTAAACATTGTTCGACATATAAATGTATCAAACTTTACATGGTACTCCATCAATATGTACAAGTTTTGTGTTTCACAACCAGTGAAAAATAAAAAATATATAACCTTTAACTTTGCTTTCCTCAAACTCCCATTCCTGTACTGTGATGTGCTTTCCCCTGGGTTTGCAGTATGGGGACATTTTAGGGACTCCAGGAAGACAGGCTCTGTTCTCAGCTTCCGCAATTGTCATGGAGTAGGGATATCTCTAATCTTCTCCACCAATCTCTACACTAGTGTGGAAGCAGCCCATTTAACATATCTTTTTATGTAAATCAAGGACATCAGTTTTGTTCTTAATTACTTGTCAGTCTTTGTTAATCCACTATGACATTTGAATGCACATATTATTGAAATAGTCTATAATGTGTAATTTTTCAACACAGAAGGCATCAGTGGCATATATTTAAGTAATATGGCAGGAATCATACATGAGTGCGAGTCTTTCTGAACCCCACTTGAATGGTCAAAACTTTTCCCACTCAAAACCCTATCATTATCAAGTGCTTCATGTTATAGAGACCACTTGTGGTATTCAATAAAATAGAGACTCAAGCCTGAATTCAGCTTCAGTTCTATATAAAAATTTGAGGGGATTTAGGGTTTTGCATCAATGTTTTACTTGTCTATAAATATTCAAACATTTATTTTTGCCAGAAACTTTCTAAAATCATGTAACTTTATTTTCTGTGAGAATTACTAAGTGCTTATCAAATGCTAACTCAATCTTCCATTAGAAATCCTTTCGTTATATCCCTTTCAGTTACTTGGATACCATTTGTGCTGACCTTCCCTTCAGAAGCCCCTATACTCACAACTTCACTTATTTTCTGGCTATTGCAATGATTAATTTTTTCTGTTATCCTGTCACCTCTTTGACCATATTGTCAATATCCTACATCTCTTGGTGGCAACTGATGCAATTTTCTGCAGTTTTTGTTATGTTCTTTCATTCTCTCAAAAAGAAGCTTTTTAAGAACTTTCTTCTGTTTCCTTTAGTGGATCATTTTTAAATACATTCTAACTGTAACATCAAGGCAACGGTTCCTTTCTTGTACATTACAGAAATGCTCCAAAGGCACCATGTGTTATTTTTGTTGGTTTGTTTCTGCATCCCTGTTATGGTTTTGTCTAGACATCCTCCCGAAGCCTCAGGTGGTCAAAGAGGGTTTTTGGAGGTGGCTGGATCTAGAGTGCGTGATTGATTGGTGATGCAGTGTGAGTGTTAAGGGTGCTGGGATTAAGGGTGGGTGATTGCCGGATCAGTCCACTGATTGCATTGGCACCGCCCTAATCCTAGTAGACTGGATGCAATATAAGAGACAGAAAGGGGTTTGCCTTTCTCCGTCTCTGTCTACCTCTGTCTCTGTCTGTCTCTGTCTCTGTCTCTGTCTCTCTCTCACATTTGCTGTCTTCTGGTGCCACACCAGCCAATTACAGACAGAAACCTCTACAAATTGTGAGTTAAATAAACCTTTCTTCCTTTAACATTGGATGTTGGGTATTTTGTCTTAGCAATGAAAGAAAATGACAATGGATTACCCTTCTCTGACAAAACTAAACAAGAAAAGGGGATACAAATGAACGACCATTTTGTATCTGTATACTCAAAATAGGATAGATATACAGGTACTTTCTCTTAATTCAATGAATAGAGATATTTGTTCTAATGGTGTTTGTGGATGGGATGTCATGTCTGCATCTTGTACAATGAATAACCACTAAGACAACAATATACAATGTATTAAGTATTGAAACTGTCCTACTAATCGGTTTTGAAACTGTCTCATTGCTATTTGTTTTTCTATAAAATTATTTAAGAAAAAAGAAAAGTAAGACAATCCTTTACTGAAAAGAACTTAATTCAGACACTCTCTTCTGATAGGTAAGTTCCAAATAAGTGCCTTACTGCTCTTCCTCTTCACCCTCCCCCAAACATACCTTGCATTCCTTCTCACCTGGATGCCAAAAGCACTCTCTTCTCAAATGTCAATGTGGGAAAAGAGGCAATCATTTCTACACACATCCATATGCATCTCTGTCCTTATGGTAGATCATGTTTCACTTGCCAAGATGGTGCAGACAGTGTGCACCCTCTCACATGCCCTTCTGTGGTGGTGTAAGCGAACCACTTCCCTATCAGGAAGCAGCATTTAACACTCCCCGAAGAGAGTGCTGGTCTCCATGATTCACTCATGCCCAAAGGACCCAGGGAACATAACAACTTCATGATTTCAGAAACTAGACAATGTCAAATAACAGCCTCGTGGCTTCCATCTGCTTCAGCTCTGGGTGCTTCTCCTGGAAGCCAGGGGCTCTACCGTGCCAGCTCCAAGCCACATGGACGGGCTGTGTATCAGGGATCCAGCTGATGTTCCTACTTGAATCCCACCTTCAGTTCATTCCAGCCCAGATGCCCGACAGGAGAGTGAAGCATCCTCTGCGTCTGCCCTCTAGAGACCCCATTTATCATGGGCGAAAGATCACCCATCCCAATCACTGACTCACCCAATTCACTAGCGTAATCCAGTGCTTGTTGCCTTCAGCCCCTATGTTTTGAAGTAGTTTATAATAATGAAACACTGCACAAGCTTTCAAAACCAAAATTTTGATATGATTCAGACATTTGTATGGTATAATTTTGATAAACTAAGAAGGAATCTTTATCCTGCTGCTTTGTATAGTTTTAGGATAATTTATGCCTGAATTATAGTTCATGGAAACCTGAAAACTAGTAGAAGGAGTGTAACTCCTCCCTCTTTGATGTCGCTTCTTATCACTACCTCTTTTTATGGTTGACTTCCCACCCCAGGATACAAGGTTCCACTTTATATACATTTATTGCCAGTCTTTTCTCTAACTAAGGAGTCCTTGGATAGCTGTGGAAACATGAAAGGTCTACCCTGGAAAGGAATTCCCAAGTGGGGCATGAGGACGCATTGACAGGACTTGCTTGTGAGTTGGAAGTCACTTCCTGTCTTGTCTCGCTCTGGTCCGGCTAATCTTTTTAGAGCTGCGTAATACCTGCCATTACAGTTCATTACCCATCTTTTCAGTCTCACCCTCGCCTTATTGTGCTAATGCAAACAGCCCTGGCATCTGACAAGCTGTGGGACTTCTAGAAGGGCTTAGAGCAAGACAACCCCCACAGAGTGAGAAAATTATATCCATTATTTACAATTTTTAGGGCACTTGACTGACTAAAGTATTTTCCCCTCGAGGATATAAATTTTCCTATATTAGATCACCTGCAGAGTAAACATAGCTTTATGTTCTGTCTGCTACATGGTACCAAACCAAACACAAAAATGCCAGAGAGGTGGCACAGGACAATATAATTCATTCTCTACATCCATTGTGCCTCTTACCACTCATAAACACATCATGCCTTCTTTGAACTTCTATTATTCTCAACACAGCCCGTGTCTTGGGAGTGACTTGTTCCAAAAGTTTACGGTTCACTGTGTACAATGACATCTTTTCTTCTTTTCCTAAATTTCACCTCTCTGCTGCTTCTCGTACGTTGGAATTTGGCAAGCACTGGCGTACTGATGCCCTTGGGGGCTCTGCCGCTCTGACCATTCTTCCATGCACTTTTCATCTCCGTGGGCTGAAAGTCTTAAACTTCTTAGTTTGACCTCATGTTTTAGCCCACATATTCCCCCAATTCTTTCCTCTGCCCTTCACTGGCCTGTCCGAGAAGCATATTTCTTTGTTAAGAGCTACTAACCAAACACAGCATCACAAGAGCAGGGGTTCCAGCCTTCTCTTGCACTCTCCCTAGTGGGCTATTCAAGCAAGCTTGCTTACGTGTATTCAAAGGTTGGGGGCAAAATGGAAGGGAGAGATACTTCAAAGACAATATCAGAGGACAGTTTGGAAATATTTTGACCCCCCAAATGACACAAAGGGAAATCACTCCCTGGACTCCTTTAGTGTCTATTCAAACTTGCATGGTATGATTTCCAAAGTGTGTGGGAGCTACAGAGGTAGGAGCTGTAGGAAAACAAAGAAGTCTATTTCTGCACAAATGTTCACAGATGAGGGAGAAACAAAAGTCAGGAGGGGGAAAATCCTAAATTTTGTACATGGGAAAAAAATTAAAATAGGATGGCAGCTTCATTTTGATATTTTGGTTCTTAGAAGCTGTTGTTTCTGTAGGGATGGGGAAAAAATAAACAAGTGGAACAGAAGGTGTTATACACAGGAGGAATATAAACACAGACTTGCGGTATGTTACGGCTTAGAGGAAAGTGCCAAAGTTCCTTCTCAGTAGGGATTTCCAAACACCAGACTCAGAACTAGAGATGGGCTGCCATTCTTGGATCCATGTAGGAAGCTTGTTATAAAAGTCTCCGGAGGTTCTATTCCTGGAGACGCTGGTGCAGTAAGTCGAGGCTACAGTCTTGGCTAATGTCTAAGAAATCTGGGTCTTTGGTATTTTGTTGTTGCTGCTTTTTCTTCAGGGTAACTGGGTGAGTAAGTAGGTTTAGGAAACACTATTCTAGATCAGTTGTTTTCCAAAGTGCAATTATTTGGGTTTGCATTACTTGCTGTTTTAGCAGCAGACCCATCCTTGGAAATGAAATCAATACAAAGAATTGAAGCACAGAAACTCCATAGCAGTTTCTGCCCTTTTTGAACGGGGGTGCCAAGATGAAGATTCCCTTTTCTACAGCATCTTTCCCTCCTTTTCTGGGTGATCTAACAGATTCACCAGCACGTTGGAAGGGTGATGCCGGCACAGGTGGTAGATGACTACTGCTGTCTCATTCCTTAATGTTGCTGATGTGGGGACTGAAGCCCAGAGAGATAGTGTCTACCAACCCCACATGGTAGATTAAAGAGTGAACTAAGGTTGAATCCAGAGCAAAATCACAGGCTGAGTGCAGCTCAGAACACAGGACAATACAAGGCCGTGGGTCACTCCCTTATGAAGAACGGACTAGAAGCCCCTTCTTGTTGGCCCAAGGCTATTTTCCCAGAATTTTGGAGCTGCTCGTTCTACCATGATGGCCTTTCTCTAAGTCCAGAAACTGCATACTCTTACCTTCTTACAAAGCCTGGCTCGTGAATGACTCCAGGCTCAGTCATATAGTCTCGCTACACATAACCAAGAAAACAAAACAAGCCAAAGAAGAACACAAAGCCCACACACTTAATCCCTTGGGGATCATCCTTCTGTTAGTTATCTGCTTCCTTTTGCTCAACCTTCCATGAATTCCAATTTTCAACAGAACCTTTGTGCATCCAGTGAATATATACACCATGCATATAAGTCACAAAGCATAATAAGAACAAGTTCTCCTGAACCTTCCACACAACATAAAATTTCCAGGACAGATGCAAGGTCTCCGTGCTGCAACCAGCTTTATCCTTGACCCTGGGGTCTTTATCCTTCTCTCACCTTTATGTGCACATCTGCTTCTGTACCTAAAGAGTCGAGGGTGAGTTTGCATGACTCTGAACTTTGAAAGGGGCATCAGAGCACAGCTGAGGGGCCTCGCCTGCTTCATTCATGCTCCTGACACTGACCTACATGTGGCTGAACTCCACTCCATGTTCACTGCTGCCAGGTGTCCCACATAATGGCATTTGATGTGTGGGAAACTGTTCCAGGTGCCAGGATGTGGCAGTGAGCAAAGGAGACCCAACCTTTCTCCCTGTAGTGTGTAAACCTCAGTGAGAGACACACACTGCATGTTATTTCACCCTGTCTCCTGTCAAGGCACATGTAAGCTTTGGGAACTTTTACTCCTGAATTCTTACGGTGACACATGGTGCTGCCAGTAACAACTTGTGGCATATTATGCGCTGTGTTAAGGGCAGTAGATCCCAACATGGAGGAAAGACTAGACCTGCTGGGGGAGCTAATTTACTACAGCTACTAATGATAACAGGTTAAGAGCTTAGAGGTCTGAACACATAAGTTAAAACATACACACACACACACAATCACCTGGGATCCCACACAGTTTCCAGCTTCACTGAGGACTAATACATTTTTTAGGATTCCTGAAAGCTAATTATTGATCATTGCATTCCCAAGAAAATGCAAGCAGCCTGGTGTACTCAAAAGAAGATGGGCTTGGAAACCAGACAACTCTCTTAAGTTCTCTGACACGAAAAAGATAAATGCATTGTCCTTTCTGGGCTATGTTTCACAAGTCTCTGAAATGGGAATATGTTTAGCTTTTAGCTGATGGGTTTATGGTCTCTGCAGAGAACCTCTCATCAGGTATGGATACTGTGCACCATTTCCTACATGCCAAGCTCCAGGATGAAGCCACTGACTATTGGTCATATTGGGTCTCATGTGATTGGTGCCAGGCAGAGGTTAGGCCCCCAGCTGCATCTTTACTAGAGTGTGCATACTACGGGAGTCTGGGTTGTTTAGCCTCAATCTGTCTAATTCCAATTTAAAAAATAATAAACTGCAGGGCTGAGGAGATAGCTCAGTGGTCTAAGCACCTACCTGCAAAACACAAGGACCAAAGTTTGATCCCCAGTATGGCATGCTGTGCCGGCCCTAGAACCCTGGTAGTGTCAGGCTGGCCCCAAAGCGAGGCTGGTGGTGCACACCTGTAATCCTAGCACTGTGGAGGCAGATATAGGAGGATCACTACCAGTCTGAGCTGCCTGGTGAGACCCTATATCCAACAAAAATAATAAAAATGTTTTAAAAGGTAATTGGTATTACCTTTCTGAACCAGAATCTCCTCCTCTGTAAAATGACATAGTAATGCATATTAACGACCACACTGCATATTTGCCAGTGTTCAGTGGAAGTTATTCAGGGCTCAGGAGTCTTCATAATTCTTCGTACTACTGCCAGCACTACCTTCCTTTTGTTTTATTTTCTTAATTTTCTGTCTCATGGAAGATGTTACCATCCGCCCCACTGTCCAAGCTAAAAGCATGAGAATAAGTCCTGATAGTGCACCCCCTCAACCTCCAAGAGACTTCTCCAACACTCACCAGCTCCCCACCCCTTCCTAGATGTCTGCCATTCCATGCCCTGGGATAAGGCCACTGTTGCCTTTCACCTGGGGCAGGTCCATGGATTCCCTGCTGACCTGTAGTACTTGTCCTCCTGTACACAACCTCCACACTACAGACAGAGCTCTGAGACCAAATATGATTGCTCAACTCTCCCCAAAGTTCATGGGGGTGCACATGTTCTCCTGGTCTCAACTTAGCCCCAAGGTGAGGCCCAGCCTACTCTGGCCCAATTTCTTTCCCTAGTCTTCTCACAACTCACCATTTTAGCAGAATTAAATAATAAAAAAAGAAAGAAAATACTAACTTGCTTAGCCTATAATAGCTATTGTATCCACAGAATAATGATGCCCACTGCATTCATGTTACAATAATGTTGATCAATACTACTATAACAATGATGATCACTATCTTTTTACTGTGCTAAGTTTCCTACATGCATTACTTCCTTCGCTTTGGCCTTTCAGAATCTCAAAAACAAGCATGCTTCATGCATATACTACTTGATCTAGGGTCCCAAGAGTTCATAGGACTTATAATAGACTCTCAGCCCTGCCTCCACAGTGACCAGGCTCAGCAAAGACAGTTCCCAGCTCCCAAAGTGCACTCCTCTCAAAGCTGTATGCCCAGAACCAAATGCACAGTGTTGTCAAAAATGTAGCAAAGACTCAAGACTCAGCATCAGGAAAAGGAAGAACAGAAGCAGAACACCTGGGTCTTAGCCCTCGTCAAAGGTCAGCCCATCCACATCAGGTGGTCATGGTCCAAGACGTCTAACTGCAGTAGGAGAAAGTTCCCGAAGGTGAGTAGCCACAGCACCTGCTTAAGCAGATCTGGTAAAACAAGATGCACTAGAGAACTTGTATCTTCTCTCAAAGAAAACAAGCACAGCTGAGAGATTCTCTTTTTCCCAGTCAATGTATCCGAAACCAGCTAAGGCCCCTTTCATCTTCTGCTCCATGCTCCTCAGTGAGCTCTTTCTGGTGGCGCTGCCTCAACTCCTTCACCATCTCCCCAGAGGAAATGTTTCTGGGCCTCAAAATGCTCTCAAATCATGACCACTATTTTGGGGGAGCTTCCACCTGGATCGCTCACCTGTACCTTTGCAAACTCACCTTTGGCAAATCCCTGAGCTGAAGCTGCTGAGCTCTGAGTCCCTAGCAGCCTAGTGACAACCTGTATCTCTGACCTGGCTCCTCAGACACTCTCTTCTAAGCATTTGACTGTGCCAGACAAGGGAGCAGCTGGCCTCGTCCTCTGTAGCACAAAGACCTGTCTCCTCCGGAGGTTTGTTTCCCTGCACTGCTTCTTTATGCCATGCAGGAAGGCTAAGTGGAATTCATAACAGCTTTAATTTCTTAAATTGGCCTTTTGGTCCTTAATGCTAATATTGATTGCTGAAGCTGAAGGTCTCTTTCTCTCATGCTGCCCCTTTGGCTCCTGGCCAAGACATCCGTTTATCTCACATGTTCTTGTAATGAGTCTTGTGGGGGTCGCCCATGATGTGAGAGAGCCAACTAGTCCATGAGTTCTGGACTTTGTGTCCGCCTAAGTCCTGCCTCTCTTATTTTTTGCTATCCTTAAAAGTGGAATAATGGCCTTTTCCCATCTTGCAAGATGGCAGGCGAAAAACCTGAGAAGCCAGGCACGAAAGAGAAGAAGCCCAAAGCCAAGAAGGATACTGCCAGTGGTACTGGTGAAAAGGGTAAGGTGAAGAAGGCAAAAAAGCCCAAGAAGGGGCAGCCCCACTGCAGCTGAAATCCTGTCCTGGTTAGAGGAATTGGTAGATACTCCTGATCTGCTATGTATTCCAGAAAGGCTTTGTACAAGAGAAAGTACACAGCTGCTAAATCAAAGATTGAGAAGAAAAAGAAGGAGAAAGTTCTTGCTACAATTACAAAACCAGTCGGAGGACAAGAATGGAGGTAGCCAGGTGGGTAAGCTTTAAAAAATGCCTAGATACTTCCCTACTGAAGATGCACCCTGAAAGCTCTTGAGCCACAGCAAGAAACACTTCAGCCAGCATGTGAGGAAACTTCGAGCTAGCATCACTCCCGGCACCATCTTGATCATCCTCACTGGGTGTCACAGAGCCAAGAGAGTGGTCTTCCTGAAGCAGTTGCCCAGTGGCTTGCTATTTGTGACTGGGACTCTTAGCCTTAATCATGTTCCTCTATGAAGACCACACCAGAAATTTGCCATTGCCACCTCTACAAAAATTGGTATCAGCAAAGTGAAAATCCCCCAAACAGCTCACTGATGCTTACTTCAAGAAACTGTGGAAACCCGGACACCAGGAGGGTGAGATCTTCGACACTGAGAAAGAGATTTCAGAGCAGGGCAAGATGGATCAGAAAGTGGTGGACTCACAGATTTTAGCAAAAATCAAAGCTGTTCCGCAGCTCCGGGACTACCTGTGATCCATTTTTGCTCTGAAAAATGGAATTCATTCTTATAAATTAGCGTTCTAAGTGTCTTACTAAGAACCTAATTAAATAACTAATAAATATATTTTTAAAAAGTGGAATAACGGTGCACACTCCCATCTAAGCAGCGTCTAACCCAAGCTCCAGCTTCATCAACCAAACCCCAAGCAACTCCTGATTGAGGTTTCCTTGTTTGTGTCCATCCTCACAACTGAGTCTATACATTCTTGGGCATATAATCCTTCTGCCACTGTGCTATGGTTTGCAGGTATGTGTCCCTCCAAAATTAACAGGTTCAAGCTTAATCCCCAATGCAGAAATATTAAAAGGTGGGGCCTCCAGGAGATGATCAAGTATTGAGGGCAGAGCCCTTACGAATGGGATTAGCAGCCTCATCAGGAAAACTGAAATGCTTCCTTTGCCCTTCCACCTTTGCCATGTAAGGGAAGAGCATTTATCTCTTCCAGAAGGCCCATCAATAAGGTGCCGTCTTGGAGGCAGAATTGTGAGAAGGACATTTCTATTCTTACACATTAATTAGTCACAGGTATTTTGTAACAGCAACACAAATGAACTAAAACCCACCACCCCAACTTGAAATTCACTCAGTAATCCTTAAGTACTTTGCATGTGTCCACACAGTCGCTTCTCAAATCTGTCTACTATAATCTGTTGGTATAATGCTCAGAATTCTTGGAGCAGAGATAGCGTCTCCAATTTTTTAGACTAGACTCTAACTTTAAAAAAGTACCAGTTAATGTTTTTCTGGGTACTTCTTTTTGCTAAATTGCAATTATTTCAGATTAGGCTATGGTTTTATTTCTTTTCTCTGTACTTTGGTCACCTTTTATAAAAAATACCTAATAGTGATGTGAACAACTCTAAACTCAGTCTTTCCAGCTGCTCAGACTAAAATATTTAGTATCACCTCTGATCCTTCTTTTTCTTTCACACTTGACAGTCAGCCTGCCGGGCATCCTACAGGCCCTGTCTTCACAACAGGAGACACCTCAGTCCTGCCCTGGCTCAGAAGCTGAGCAACGTCCACTCCCACCCCTGGCCCAAGCCACCATCAGCCCCTGGAATCCTGCACCAGTCTTCACACCCTTGCTTCCTCTCTCAGTTAGAGCCTAGTCCCCATTCAGCAGCTAGATAAACTCATTTAAAACGCGCTTCAGATAATGTCCACTCAAAACCCTTCGTCAGCTGTCCATGTTACCTGGAGTCAGTGTTGAAGTCCTTACCATGAGCTGGACAGGACCTTGTCTCTGTCAAGTCATCTCCTGTTGTCCCTGGCTCCCTCTGCTGCCATCTCAATGGCCTTCTTCTACCCACAGTGCTCTTCCTCCCAATACCATGGGTCTCTTCCTCCCTTGAGCCACATCTTACTGACACATCACTGTCCCAGTCAAGCCCACCTTGACCACTCCTTCACTCCCAGGCAGTCTTTCATCTTGATACATTTTATTCTCAATGGCATTCATCATTTTAAACACACATAATCTGCTTATAAATTACTTTTATTGTCTGACTTTGCAACTTACATGCGAAACATATAGCAATGGCACTTTTTCCTCTTTGCTGGTCACACTTTATTCCTCTTATCCAAGATCAGTCTCCAATTCACACTAAGTACTCGAGCATTCTTTTTTTTTTTTTCTGTATTTAGTACAGGGTCTATAGGGGTTCACTACACATATCGGACTCATAGTGATTCTCCTGTTTTCAGCCTCCCAAGCACTGAGATTGCAGGTGCACGCCACCATGCCCAGTCTCAGTAGCCAACTCAGTGTGCCCCGGGGGCGGGGCCAGCACGGCATGCTGGGGATTGAACCTGGCCACTGTGCTCTGCCTAAGCAGGCGCTTTAATCCATTGAAATATCTGGCTGGCCCTCTTTTTCTTTTTCTTTTTCTTTTTTTTTTTATAATGTATTTGATACAGGGTCTCACTATGCAACTTGGACTTGTTTTCAGCCTCCCCAGCACTGGGATTATGGGTGCACACCACCATGCCTGGTCTCAGTGGCCAGTTCAGGGGGCCCAGGGGCGGGGCTGACATGGCATGTGGTGCCGGGGATTGAATCCCAGTCCCTGCATTTGCCTAGGCAGGGGTTTAGACCACTGAGCTATCTCCATGGCCCTAAATACTCATTCTATGAGTGACCATTTAGTGAACATCTCCCTTTTCAAGTATTTCTGCCTACCCACAGGCTTGAGTATGTTCCTGGGCACATGCAGATCTAGTTGGTTAGCAGAAGGACAGCGAAGCTTTCGTTTGAGAGCTCTCTCGTCACCTCCCCTTCATCAGTCCACCTTGATTGGGTCTCATTCCTCCACTTCCCCACATTGCTGAAAAGACTTAAATGTATTTTCCAGACCACCTCAGGCATTGTGTGACTCCTGAAGAAACATGATTCTCAGGGCTAGAACCATCCCAGCTTGCCTCTTGTACTGTCTTTTCGATCTTTCAGCATAAAAACACAAACTCCATTGAATATTGTTTCTACTCTAATAGAAAAACATAGCATATCCTATATATATTATAGGTTCTTTCTCTTCCTTTAAGAATTTTTTTCTTTCTTTCTTTC
>NW_004524580.1:25332914-25350096 GCF_000260255.1 Octodon degus | reverse complement strand
GTGTTCAGGGTCTCATTACTTGATTGGACTCATAATGATCCACCTGTTTACAGCCTCCCAGGATCTAGGATTACAGGTGCGCACCACCACACCCAGTGTCAACTGCTGTCTCAACATGCCCCCGGGGGAAGCTGGCACGGCAGGCCCAGGGATTGAACCCCCGACCCCTGTACCTTCTTTTAGTTTTTTAATAAAATCTAATACTACTTCTTCATTTGTGACGTTTAGAGTCTTGAATGCCTTAAACGCATCAGCTGACAATCCTGAGGTAAACTGAGATTATTTAGTAGCTATGACACATAAAGGTCTATGGTAAAAAATAAAATCCCTGGGGTTAAGACCTCTATGGCTTCCCTTCTTCACTTGAAGGTCGTCATGAGCTGAGTCATTATCCAGGGCAATCTATTTTTTAACCTATCACAAACCACTGGGAGCCAGTCTTGGGAAGCACAGGGAACTCAGCGGGGTGAGCAGTTTGTAGCCATCACTGCAGGGGTGGCTGAGCTCCAGGGCACAGCGTACAAAGGAGGAAGACCTGAGCCAAGCAGGCCTAAGTCCTCCCCATGTCACCACCAAGTGAGTCTCCTCGGCTTCTGTTGGAGAGAGAAAGCAAGGCCAGAGCAGGGGTCAGTGTGACGCATAGCAACTCCCCCAATAGGAGGAGACATCAGAATGTGAGTCCGTGTTTTCTCCACACCACATGACATTAAAATGATAAGCAGAGTTGGTGTCCTTAGAGCCACACTCCTGTCTGTGAATATTGCTACGCTCCTCTGGATTGTCTCCTTCATTCTTCATGCATATAATTATTTTAGTTCTGTAACCATTAATAAGATCAGGGTGGGAAACTTGTCTATCTCAGTCTCTACTGTCATTCCAGATCCTTGCATGGTGCCTGGTATGTACAGTCCACTTCATTTACATTTATTAAATGAAGAGTTTAGATCAAATACATTTCATTCCAATAAATAGGAAATCACTTCAACATGACAGATCCAGGCAATGGGAGTGGCTGTACACAGTTGGATTGCTGTTTTATTATTTGGAGGTTTAAATTAGCCCAATACTTGTCGTGGGACCCCCTTCACTTAGTGTCTAGAGATGGCAGTGTTGGCTGTGAAACGGCAGGTGTTACAGTTAATATAAAAAAACCACTGGGTCCAATGAGGCATCTGAGTGTTTTCTCCATGATAATTGTATTGTTTCAGAATATTCCTAACTAACCATCTAAGGTTCATTCGTGCAAGGAAAAACTATGTTTACAATTATCCCCAATGTGCCTCCCATGGTTCTCCAACCATTTCTCCAAAATAAGAGCTCTGTTCTTTTTTCCCATGAAACATGCACTCCCTTGAATCATAAAAATAGATTTCGTCACCATTCAGCACTTAACTAATGGCTTTGGATTTCTGAACTGTGCTGAGGGATAAAATGTGTACTTTAATATGCAATTTAAATGCATGTTTCAAAAGGAGCTTGTGGGACAAAGTACACACAGCCATGCAATCAGAGGAATCTTCCAGAGAGCCACTTAGTATGTTGAATAAAACATACTGTAGAAAATGCAAAGGTCAAAATTTGATAGAAACAAAATGAAAATGTCAATTACATATACAGAGTCTTCACTTAATATCTCAGTTGTGTCATCTTATGGGGATTTTAAAGATAGATGCACTGATAACTTTGAGAAACTTGAGTTAGAGAATATTCTAGAAGTAATGCACATTAAATATAGTATATATGAGCTGTCAAGTATTCTCTGTCTCCTGATAGCATTTCATGGCAATGCAGGCTGGGCAGAGAGTACCGCTAGACCCAGCAGGCCCCTCCAGCTCCTGTTCTCCTCTTTCTTTTGTTCCTAAGTTCTCTCCCAGCATGCTTTGTGCTTCATGCCCACACTTCCTATGTTTCTATGACTTGCTGAAGAGTGCTTTCTCCTCAGCCGGTCTACTGAAGTATACCAACAAATGTCTTCTGTTCTCAACATCTCAAATCTCATCTTGAAGCCAATAGAAACCTTTCCCCTCACTCTTCCTCAGTACCTCCCTCTCTTCTCTTCATTGTGTCTCTCTGGGCCTGACCTTTCTTCACAGTAATGGTCATCATGGCTCTTCCTCTATCCTACTTCTGGCCTCAGCCTTTTCTCACTTCACTTCCCCACTCACAATGATTCCAGTTGCTCCCTATGCAATCCCTATAGCTACTTCCAGTTTTCTGCCTCAGCCCACATTCAACTCCTCTATTTGGACGTGAACCTCTTAAGCTTAACAGGAGCCAAAGTGATCGCACCACCTCCCACAAAAGGTTCTTTCTCCTTAAACTGCTCCCCCCATCCAAAGCTGGAAGCCTCATCCCTCTGTCTGCAATTTCAAAACCCAATCCTTTTCTCTATCCCTCAGATCCACTGTCTCTCCCTTGTTCCCTGCTGTCTACCTCTTAATCCTGGCCCTGTTCTTCCTCTCGGAAGTGTTGCAAAGGCCTCTCAGCTGATTGCTTTTTCTATCTGGTCTTGACAACGTTATTTCTATGCTCCTGCTGCCAGGAAAGTCATTAAAGTAATCGGATTATGTTACCTCTATTTAAAAATCCTTCTCTGGCTCCCGGGCAACTGCAGAGTAAGAGCCAAGGTCACTAGAAGGGCACTTAAGGTCCATCTTGATTTGATCTCCACTCACCTTTACACCATTAGTTGCTATATATCCCCACCTCTGCATCTATCTTCCAGCAATTTACAGCTTCTTATAGGTCCCTAAGCACACACAACCGGAAAGAATTTGCTTCACAGTACACTTGAGAAACATCACATTTCTTTATTTTTCTACTTCAAATTAAAACTGCCTCAGTCTTTCTTTGCCAGAGTTAGTGAGCAATCCAGTCCCGGTTGTTGGCTATCTCCCTTCACTGAGTTTCATGAGAATCCCTGGGCTCACACAGGGAACAGGCCCCATCCTGGGTCCCCTCGGTCTTCTCTGTGGTGACTATTCCCTCTTACATAATGCCTCATCAAAGCTCTCCACAGGGCAGGAGATGTAGCAGTGAAAATGGTTTATCCTTAAATAACACGTACTATGTGCTGGCCACGGTTCTAAGTCATCTGCATAAGCAACATCTTATGTAGTTCTCATGGCAACCTCATGAGGTAGGTACCCCAGGGTGGCAGGGTGTGCTGCCCCAAAGCAGGCCACTTTGGGAAGTGGATTATTTTGAGCTGAAAGACAGTTGAGGAGCAGGATATAAGTTTACAAATGTATCTCTCCCCTCATCTGCCATGAGGGATGAAGTTCATTACCAGATGGAGATGGTTTATCAACCTAGAGATGGCCCCGAAGGAGTTACACCACAAACTTCACTAAGTAGCCTCTACCAACCATCAGCTCCCCTTATAGTTGCTTGCCCACAAGTAGTCCAGGATGAGCAACAACCCGGAGATCTGACCCTCCTGAGTATACAACCCTCGATCTTAACCAGTACTCCCAGCATCTCTGATCACCTATAGTACTGGCCAGAGAAATTCAGCCATTGCTGCCAAGACTTCTGGCCCTGTTGTCACCTCCAAAAAGCATCCGAGGGTCCCTTCCCCACGACTCCATGCCTTCTCATCCTGTAGCTAAGGAAGCCCTGTATCTCTCTCTATTTCTCAAACTCTACCTTACTCCTGCAGGCTCATTTTCCTTTTCATTTCAAAGTATGAAAGCTGCTCTCCCTTTCCTAAGAAAAACTCCAGGCAAATTCCTTGATGGCTCTATCCTATTCTCATGATAAAAAGGCAGTTGATCACCCAGCTTTGTCCTTCCCACTTGAGTAGGTTTACAGTGCAGGTCTCTACTCTGTGCTGTTCTCTCTGCCTGGAACTGTTTCTTTAAGGCAGACCTGGCAGCACCTGGCCTGCTGAGGTGTACAGAGAGGAAGCTGGGAATCCTTGTGTCTACATTTTGAACCCACAGCCTCTCCAAGAAGAGTAAGACAGAAATGTATAACTCAACAGTTTCACAGATCTTACTGTTCCCTCCACCTGGAAGGAAAACACTGTGAAGCTCTTGTGTTTTTTCAGAATTCAGCTCCTTGAAGAAGCTATCCTGGCTGTTATTCCTGTTCTGGGTCTGCATCTGATCTGTGAATATATTTCTGTTGTGCTTGCCACTACACATTAGAATAATCTTAGTATTTTCTATAGATGTCTTTCGGATACGACTGAGTCCCTCAAAGTGGGAACTGACTCATATGACTCTGTACTCCTGGTCCCTAGCAAGCTACAAGTTACCTAGAAAATAATAAACACCTCAAACTATTTGATAAGTAAAGGGAACTGACCTAAAGTTTAAGTTGTACCCAACTTTATCTTACATCTCCCTACCTCCACTGGCTGCAAGCTATGGCCATTCTGTTCCTGGGCTCGGGCCAAAATCACCTTGCTGTTCATAGTGTTCCCACCGTTGTCCCCTCACAGTCTGTTTTTCAATTATATAGTGAGGACAATCCTCTTAAACATGAAAGGGATGGTGTCATTTAAAAACCTCCAAAGTTTCCCTCCTCAGTCACGCTCTACAATGGCCTAAAAGTGCTATGTGACCAGCAGCTCTCTGCCTTGCAGATCTGAGGTCACTTCCTGTGTTCTACTCACCATAGAACTGTGCTGGCCTTTGGTTCTTCCTTAAGTACACCAGGCACAGCCCTACACAGGCCCTTTTCACTTTCTGATCCTCTGGCCTGGAATGTTCTTCTTCATACATATTCACTACTCAGTCACTTCCTTTATCATTCAAATGCTATTGCCTCACTGAGGAGGTCTTCCCTCATTAACCTATTTTAAATGCTTCGCCTTGATTTTCTTCAGAGCATTTTTTTAGTAATTCAACAATGGTTGTTGTGTTGCATATTGTTGTCTTCAAATTAAGATTACCAGGTATAGGAATGCAAAATTGGTCAAATTTTTTTTAAAAAAATTAAGCATTAACTGTTCCTTTCAATAGACCAGGAGAAATCAGAAGTACAGTTACCCAATCTATCTCATGCATATACATACATATTTTCCCCTTCCTTCTTTCTTTCTTTTCTCCTTTTCCTCATCCCAGTTGTTCCTTCCCTTTAAACAGCTTCAATATATGCCGTGTACATATGATACACGCATAACTTACTCATTTATCCATTTTATTGCCTGCCTTTTCTATATCAACACAAGCTCCGCAAGGACCTAGCACATAGTAGGTTTTCGACAAATCTGTATCAAATATAAATCTAATTCTTAAGCCAAAGGATCCCTTATCTAGCTTCATCCCTGCCTCTAATTGAGCAGCCCTCATCTTATTCCATCTCTGATATAAGTGTTGGGCTAGACAATTGCTTGGGAGGTGAT
Source organism: Octodon degus (assembly GCF_000260255.1). Classification (NCBI taxonomy): domain Eukaryota; kingdom Metazoa; phylum Chordata; class Mammalia; order Rodentia; family Octodontidae; genus Octodon; species Octodon degus. The sequence continues at coordinate 25,344,743 of NW_004524580.1, read as the reverse complement.
CTATAATAGAATAAGAAAATAAAATATGATTTTTTTTTCTACCTACTTTTTGTCTTTTGTGCTTTCTGAACAGTGGCCACCAGGATAACAATCTCAAAACATCCATTGATCCTTAGACATAAAATTTAGCCTCTGAAAGGAAGACTTCAGTCCTTTTGCTCTTACACATACACACTCATAAATACATACACACACACACACACACACACACACACATTAATCACAACTACTCTTCACCAGAATGTCTCTCCCAAGATCATGGAGTTTCAAATTTGTATACAAATGTATTCTACCTCAAGTGCATGCAAGGAACTGCACCATGTCCAGAAGCTGCCGACTGAACTCCCTTCTCCATGCCCAGGCTTTCTAGAAACAAGGGCTGCTGGGCTGGGCCTCCACGCCCTACTTAGCACCAGGTGCCAGGAGCAGCCTCCTCTGTTCTGTTTCCCACACTTAAAAGTCCTTCCACTTAGGCGAATTCCCTGCTGGGGATCACAGTCTCTGTCCTTTCTATGTTCCTGGACCCAGCAGACCCTGGGTGAGACATAGGAATGAATAAGCCATTATTCTTGCCCTCCAGGTGCTTCTAGGCTAATGCTACCTGTAGAACTAATTAACTTCTAAGGGGAAAGAGGTATCTTTCCTTGTCCCATTTTCCCTCTCAGTCAAGTTAAACAAAGCCACACCAGTTGCTTGTTGGTTTTGCAAATGAATACCAAGGAGAAAACCTCTGCCAAATCAATACACTTTAATTGGAAGTGTTTATGAAACCCAAGAGAATTTCCTAAATGTATTAATTGCTTCCCAAGGAAATATAAAATTGACAATTGCTAAAGCCATGAAAATTAATACAATGACATCTCTAAAAGATTGCTTTGCAAACTATTGCTAAATACATGAAAATAAGCCAACTGACCTTTTGAAAAGTTTTTTTTAAAAGAAAATCAGTATCTAAGAGCTGTTTGCCTTGAGACTAACAAACTTACCATGTACTATTGCAGTCTACTTAAGAGAGATTTCATCAACTGTATCATTAGTTTTACAAGTTATTTCAACAAAGAAAGTAGTTAAAATTTTACGTGTGACATATCCTCCCCTTCCTTCTACATTCACAATATACAGGTTAAAAAAAAAAATCTTAGTTTTGAAATTAGACTTTAAAAAGTAGTTTGAAGTGAAAATAGTAATTGTTTGTCTTCTAAGATTCTTTTTTCATTTAAAGTTTACGCCAATCATGAAGTTTCAGATAATAACTAAAGGCTGTTGCTCCATAGAGTACCACAGAAGCAGAGCTTGAAAACCTGAAATCGCCCTCTAGAAAGAGCCTTCCCTCTTAAGTGCAAGGTCATTCATTCAGTAAACACTTCTCACCAACTTCCGTATGTGCTGGGTACTGTGGGAAATACAGACAGAGATACCCAGTCCCCAGCCTCAGGAGGTACACAGGCCTCGGACAATGGAGATGTTTGCTTTATCAATCTCAGCTACACTGGGAAGTGGGAACGCAACAGAAGAGACACTCACGCCTGTCCGCCAAGGACCAAGCAATATGGCAGACCACAAAGAATGAATAAAATTTTGCCTGCCAGTGAAGATGACCACATTCACTCCAACAGAAGGCCCATCCAAGGACAGAGACCGCAAGACCTGAACAACATGTCAGGGTGGAGAAGAAAACCCAGCTGGTAAGGACCAGACCTTTCAGCATAGGGGACCACTGGCCATAAGTTGCGTAAGTAAGCAAGGCCAAATAGGAAGAATAACTAATTACGGAGCCCTTATTATGCACCAGGCACAGCAATGCATATTTTAAGTAGGTTATTTTATTTGATTCCTTGGACCTGAAAATACTTTTATTATCCTAATTTCACAAATGAGGAGAGTGAGGTTCACAAAGGTCACATTACTAGCTTGAGCTATACCAGCTATTCAACGGCTTTGAAAGTCATAATCTCTATTTGGAGTCAAACATAACCACCTTTTGGCTTCCGGCAGCACATCGAGGAAGGACACAGGTGTGCGGGTGCTCTGGTATGCTGAGCTGGCAGTGCCAACCTCTGCTGATATGTTTCCCCATTTGTCAATGTGTTTAAGGTCACAGGTTGCATATTTCAAACATCACCCAACAAGCTTCCTGGAGAAGCTAAAGTCTTTCTCTTTGGGGTGCTCTTCCAGCAACTGGGTTGGCATTTGTTCTCCAACCCATGATAATTCTACTAAGTAGTACATTCTGGGAAAACAGCTTTGCCCCTAATGGGGGCAAAATAGCTCCTAGGCCAGAACTTGTATTCTTATCTAAACAATTATTTTGAATATTTTTTAACTCTAGATTCTTTACATGAGAATTCTATCAGGTGAATTTCCAAGGGATAGAACTTTCCAATTCTGCCTAGATTCTGCCCTGACTATCGTTCTTGGAAATTTTCCAAATCTATCTAGAATCAAGAACACCTCTGACTAAGACTGATCAAAATAACAAATTGAGGAAGATGGAATATTGATTTTATTTTCCTTAGGCCTTTAAAGCAGTATACCAAGAAAATATGTTTGGGGGCTTAAATTCTTCTGGATTTTATGGTCTGAAGATTTTAATTTCACCCTAGACAATGTATAAGGGATTGACAGTCAGTTTGGACTCATTGTAATGTTGAGATTTGGGTTCTGAAATGCTGCCCTTTAATTTAAAGAAGGACACAGGCAACATGCCAACAGCACATACAACAGAAAATAGGCCAAGGGCAAATCTGCAAAGGAAGTGAATGACCATGAAGCCCATTTAGTTGAGAGATTCATCTGATCCATTTTAGAGCTTTCTCAGCAAACCACTGCCCACTGGGCTCCAGAACAGTTTCCAAGAAGCAGTGAAAGCTGGGAGGTAGGAGTATGCTGATACAATACTCCTCGCCATCTTAGTTATTTTGCTTGTTGCTGAGACAAAACTACCCCACAACTCCCAAGTTAATGGAGGAAAGGTTTATTTGCCTCATAGTTAATAGAGGTTCCAGGGCAGGATGGAATCACAAAGGAGAAGGTACAGGGCAAGCAGGCAGTAAAGAGCATATTGGCTCCCTTTCTGTACCTTATATTGTATGCAGGCTACCTGCCCTAGGGTGTGTGTAGCACTCATTCCCTTCATCCCAGGCAGAACTATGACAAACCAATCAGTGGGTTGATTTAGTAATCACACACCCTCCATCCAGGCACCGCACACTCTCCAGCCACCTCTGAAAAGCCCCCCTTTGACTACCTGAGAAATTGTGGGGCAGCTAGACGACAGCCATAATATCCCCTCTTCCCCACTCAGAAGAGCTTCACTCCAGGTAACCAATGGTAACTAATACTGGGATACAAGGGTGGTAACTAATAGACCAGGAATGTGACTTCTTCTCTCTTACTGCTTCCTTCTGAAGGAAGGACTATCAGTTAGAAAACCATACTTGGCCTCATTCCACCTCCTTACCTTTACGGTCTAAATCCTACCCTAGAGCCAGTATCAGAATCTTCTGAACATGGGGCCAAACACTGATGTGTTTTAAAAGTCCTCTGCCTGATTTTAATGTGCAGGCAGAGCAGAACCAGTGAACTAATTGACCTCTAAATGTACCTTCCAACTCTTCTTTAAAAAAAAAAAACTGTGATCCTCCTGACAGCTAGAGGAAATGACTTCAAGGCCCTTGGGACATCCTTTCTAGCAGCTCTGAGACTTCAATGCCTAGTGTGCAATCAGCTCTCTAATGGGAAAAAAAAAAAAAATACATACGCTTCATGTGTTGGTCCCAAAGCTTGCCTCTTAGGGCTCCCTACAGGGTCACTGTCACACAATCAATGGTAGAACTGTTCTTTACTGTAACTTAAGAGGCAAATAATCAGGAACAATCCAACTACACCACAGCCTAATCACAATGACTGATATTTCTAGGGCTGTGTTCATCAAGCCTTTGTGCAGACAGACCCTTAAGGTCAGGCCGATTCTAGAATGATTCTGCCTCCGCAGTTGGAATCTTTTATAAACTGAAATTCGCCACTCAGCCTTCCCTCTTACCTAAGTGCAAAATCCCTCCTAATGGTAGCATCTGTTGTCTGCAGCAAACAGAGTTGATTACAGATGCTCTGAAAGGAATTTAAGTCCTTTCTCACACTCCCGGGGAGGTGATAGTCGGATGGGAACGCAGTTATTCTTCTGATTTAAAAAAAATAAAAATAAATCTTTGGCTAAACAGTGAATTCAGTAATAAGGCAAAGGATCTATTCTTGTATAAAATATTAATGTTTGTTGGATTTTTATCTCTTTCTTCGGTGTTAAATACGGCCAATAACCATACATGTACTGCTTCTTATAACTACTGAGCAGGTGTGCAGGTAACTGGTTACCAAGCAACGTACCGGCTGGGGATTAGAGAGCACACTTGCATGGGCATAACTCTGAATAATGCAAATCTTGTTAAGTGATACATTTTTCATTATCCTAGTATCACATCAAGTTCTATATCACCTTTTCTTCCCTCCTTTAACCTAGGGAACATATTCCTACTAAGAATGTGGAAGAAATCCTGCCATCAGATATTTCCTACTTATTAAAAACAATGAAAAGAACAGATTCATTATATCTTATCCATCAGACTTGCTATCTGCCTAAACATCTGTTCATTTTTTGTTGTCATGTTTAGAAAGAATAATTATCCAACAGACCTTATAAGGAATGAATTCCAACGTGCGGATGAACTTTCCTAATGACTTGCATTGATAGCTCCTCAAGGAAAAAGTTACCTATTCTCATAATCCTGTTTATTCTTTCAAAATGAAAAGGCCGTTGGCAATTATTTTAGATCTTAGAGGGATTTTTTTTTTTAAACTAGTTCTCAAAAGCCTTCTGATCCTCAATAAATATGATCAAAATATATTTTAAATGCTTGGAGTTCCTCAGTCTATGAGTATAGAAAATGCCTCTGCTATCTAGCATTACTTTTCTAATCTAAATGTTATCCTACGTTAAGAACTCCAAGTAGCAAGAAAGAAATCCTTTGCTTTTAAAGATGTCCTCTGATCCATATGCTGATGTTAGTTTTTGTTTTTTTAAAGTTATAATTAAATATAGCGAGATTGGCAGCAAAAGGAAGAGAAAGGGATAAGAAAGGAACGGAAAAGAGAGGAGAGGAGGGGAGGAAGAGGAAAAGGAAGAAGACGAGAAAAAAGGGAAGAATTCAAAAGGGACTGAGTTCGATCCCCGGTGCCTCGCTAGCCCAGAACCCCAGCGCGACGTTGGCGGGAGACCGGGCGGGCGTGATGGCGCACGCCCATGATCCCAGCCCTGGGGAGGCTGAGACAGGAGGCTCACTATGGGTTTCAACCTCATAGTAAAACCCTGTATCAAATAAATAATTTTTTAAAGGGGACCCTGATTTCTGCTTTCTTTAGAAGTATTAAACAAGCAAGAGATTCGTCTACGTTGTCTGTCTATGCATTCCACAGAAGGGGTCTGTATTTAAAGCCTACCTGGCAATTATTCAAATCATTTTCCTAATCTAGAAAGGCGTCCTCCAGTGAAAACTGCCTCTGAGATGGTTTGGGTGCAAAGGCACAAGGTAAATATTCTCACCCTGAATTGAAAGGTTCCTTACCCATGACACCCATTTAACAGTAAAAACAGACACTTGCGTTTCTCCTAAACCCAAGAAGAAACCAGTGGGGCTTTGTCTTAATTATGAGTAGAGAGAAAAAAAATAGCAATGTTTTCCCCCAGCGTTCGGTGTGAGGCGTCAGTTATGAATACGGAAAGTGAGCCCATTGGGCAGGGCCTAAGAAGCTCGCCCAGGCGCAGGCAATGGGGCGGTGGAGCCTCGCTTATGACCTGGTGACTCCCTGAGGTTTGAACGGGAATTTCGCAAAATTCCTAACAGCTGAGAGCCACGCAGCCTCTTCTCCACGCTTCAGCACCTTCCGGCTCACCGACTGCGTAGTTCACTCTTCCAGAATACGAAAGAAGTGGTGAAGCTGGCAACCTCAGACTTCTCGGGACGGAGCTAGTAAAACTACTCCTACGCCTGCTAACTGTTCCTATTTTTAGGAAGCAAATACAGTGTTCTCCAGTCTGGGTAGAAGGACGTCCACACAGAACGTCTTGAAGAGAAACGCACATGTCCTTTACTTCAATACGAAGTGTACATGTTTGATTTCAGACTTACATCCGAAGTAAGTATCTGGACTCTGCAACTCTCCAAAAAAGCAAAGTGAAATAGCTGCAGTAATTTTACAAGATGCTGTCCTGAGACACATTATAGCTCTGTTTTCTCTTTCACCATGTTTGCCCTCCCATCCCCATTCCCACCACCCACAAATCTACCCTGATCTTTCCTAATATGACTGCTATTAGGTCATCTTAATGTCCAATGTTATTTTGACTGGTAAATCACCAAGTTGTTTTAACAAAAATCCAAGTAACTGTGAACTCCCAGAAATGTTCAGCTTCAATTTTGTTTTAAGACTTTTCTGTTAAACTAAAAACAATAGTCCCATCAACCTGCCCTTGCCATCTCAAACATTTCAAACGCAGTATCTAAGTACAGTCTTGTAACTTGTAGCTAATGTATGTCACAAAGGTTATTTCCTCAACAGTATTTCAGCCAAAATTACTCTTGAATGATAGTCATTAGAAGAAATGAGAAGTTCTTAGCAAAGGAATTTGGTGTTGACCCAGAACACAAATATGTATGTGTGTACGTATGTATGTATGTATTGATAGATAGGCATAGAGATAGATAGACAGACAGACAGATAGATAGATAGATAGATAGATAGACAGACAGACAGACAGACAGACAGACAGACAGACAGACAGATAGATAGATAGATAGATAGATAGACAGACAGACAGATAGATTTCTGTCCTATCTCCTCTCCAAAAACATGCACTCAATACAAAATCATTCAAATGCAATAAAGATTTAGCACAGAGCCAGGGATATAGCTCAGTGGCACAGCCTGCCTAGTAAGCAAGAGGTCCTGATTCCCAGTGCCAAACATAGATATAACATAATCCAAGCAGGATTTTAAAATTATAAATTCTAAAAACCTGAATTGTCCCTCCAGCATGGCTGGATTGGTTATATTCTTTATTCCACTAAGGACCTGTTTGCTAAAATTCCTTACTTCAAACTGTCTCTATTAGAATCAGGTAATAAAGGGAAACAGGAAAAGGTGGCCTGTGACCCTGTTCACTGTTGTAAACTTTCCTGCAGCTTTGGCTAAACTTCTGAGTTAATTCTTTGGACTTACAAATTGGCAATTATTACCTCCCCTGTTTGCTATTAAAATGGATGACAACCACTTTTTTTCTTCACAATGAACAGACATCAGAATTTTAGATTTCCAAGATGGAAAAATCAGCTATAAATTCATACTTCATATCAATTTCAAAATAAACAATAAAAACAAAGTTTGTGGGAATGAATGACCCCCTGGGGAGACAGCTCTGTGGCATAAGCGCCTGCCTGGAAAGTGCAAGGTCCTGAGTTCCACTCCCTATACCAAGGGAAAAAAAAAAGAAAGAATGAATGAATGAATAACCCTTGCCCCTGTGAGTTTACTTCATCATATCCTTCTCCACCCATGCTCTATCTTTGCCCCTGGAGCTGCCCGACAGTCATGCCACATTCACTTGTTTTGTGCAACAAAGAAAATGCTCATTTTTGTCTCCTAGTCTGAATATATTCAAAGATATAGAACCTTCTGCTCCAAACTTCATGATCAATTCTTTTCACTCCAAAATTTCAATGCATTGGACACCATTCTCTACATGAATACTTCGATAATTATTTTTTTTTCAGTTTGTTCTTATGCTGCTCGAGTCTTTTCAGAAATAGTGCAAAGCAAAAATTATACTGAGAAGTCTATTAGAATGTCTACCACGTTTGAAATGTCAGCACCGTGATTCATCATTACCTTGTGTCAGTTCTCCTATGTGCTTGAACATGGTATGAACAAAATCTTCTCAGCAAAAGTTGCTGGAGAGCTGGAGAGTCTTGGGGGTAAGAGGGACACGTGCGCATGGTTTGACCAGGGTAGGCACTAAGGGGAGACACCTGAGTCAAGCAACAGGCCTGAAGAACCCCTGATATAAGCAGAAACAGCCCTCGCCATTGTCACCCTGAAAGGCTACCAAGTCCTGGACTATCATCCACCTCCACTAAGGCATAGAGGAGAGTTAATGCCTGTAGGAACAGATTGGGGCACTGAATTGAATTCTTACATGCCAGTGTTACTTTATAGTCTGGTAATAAATTCTCTGGGCTATTAGAATGGGTTCTTGCTATTATAAACTATAAGACAATTCAAATACGGACACTTGCATGTTGTATCAGAAGGAGCAGATATTGATCAAGCACCCCTTGTATCTAGTATTTTCTGTGAACTTTCCTATTTAATCTCACTACATCTTGAACACCTGTATCCTTACTGTTGATTTTAGATGAGAAGCTCAAAACAGAAAGACCAAAGTAGCACCCTTGTGTAAGGAAATACGCTTGTGAAAAATTGATCTGGGATTTGAGTCTGGGTCAGATTACAAAATCCCTGTTCTTTCCACAGTGGCTGGTGAGATATAGATTTCCTCACATATTGAAGAAATTGAATTTGGCATTGAATAGCATCATCTAAATCTTACCTCTGAAAATAGTTTTGGCAGCTCCTCAAGTAACTGATTTGTATTTTGTTGCCTAACATTTATTTCTGTTTGATAACATTTCCAATATTTAAACACACAGAAAATGTTGTTGATGTGTGACATTTAAATTAGTTTTTGCGTGTCTTTCTTTCTGACAATTTTAGGTCATTGAGTTATAAAGAAGAGCTTTCTTTATATGTAAGAAAGACTGTTATATAATCCAGAGAGAAAGGACCAACGAAGAAAGTTCAGAAACTATATACTTTTTCATAGCAAGGTCTAACAGACTCCTGAATTAACATCAGCTTGGGAGTATACTAAAAAGCAGAGTTTTGAATCCTGTCTTGGAGAACCAGCTCTTAGATATGGGAGCCTGTTCTCTACATTTTAAACATTGTAACAGAGGGCCAGCCAAAGAGCTCAGTGGATTAAAGCACCTGCAAGCAGGCACAGGGGCCAAGGGTCTATCCCTAAGCCTGCCATGCAGGCCCCACCCCCAGAGCGCTCTGGGAAGCAATTGAGACTGGGCATGGTGATGCGTGCCTGTCATTCCAGCTCTTGGGAGGCTGTAAACAGGAGAATCACTATGAGTCCGATCTAGTAGTGAGACCTTGAACACCCTATAGACCCTTCCCTAAAATACAGAAAATAAATAAATAAATAAATAAATAAATAAATACTGTAACAATTCAAGGAGTCACCACTACAGACAAGGAAATATAAAAGAGGTTGCACTGAAGTCTTGAATTTGAAGTAGACACACTGTGAAATTAACTATAATTTCTCTGTGCAGCTAAACTCATTTATGGGAAAACTACTAAGTGAGTCATTTTTGGCACACAGCACATGGACTCAGATTATGCCACCCATATCATATAACAAACTAGCAAACCACTACACACACAAAGCTACCAGGGCCCCTGGCCTATGGTGCCTTGCCTGCTGTCCCCTCTTTCTCCTTCCCATGACCATATCCCTCTAAGGCAGTCTTACATAATTACTCTACAGCAAATATGCCTGTTATATAGGGGATGAGTAAAGCCATCTTTATCTGGCCCGTTCAACTGTGCACCTACTTCATCCTCCACCGTGTCTCACCTCTCACTGCCCCACCAAGCAGTGCTCAGCTGCAGCTCGCTGAGCTCCTACTGCTGACTCACGCCATGTCTCTCCCTTTCAGCAAAATTATGCTCAATTTATCACCTTCTTTACCTTGCTGGTGTCAACCTAACCTCTTAAGCACCACCTCGGAAGCCTTCCTCGGTGCTCTGCAGTCCCACCACAGGCAAGTGTTCTCCTGGGTGTGCATTACTTCATCTAAGTGACTTTTGATATATGTAAATGCAGCCCTCTGGTTCTCTTAGGGCTACTGTTTGCACAGTCTTTTTCCACGCTCCTACTTTTCACCTCCTTTGTCTTAGAATCTACATCACATATGTGTCCTGAAGACAACATAGTTGAGTCTAGCTGTTTTATCCACCATTTTTACTCCACTTACATTCAGTGGAATTACTGTCATGGATGAATTTATTTGTTCTTCCACTGTATTTGCTGGGTATATTTATTGCTGGGCAATATTATATTGCTTTTAAATTTCATATCTTAAATTTTACTATAACTGTTAATATGCTTAAATTTATTTGTTTTCAACATATTTTAATCTCATTTGTTCCTTCCTGTCTTTCATTTACTATTGCCTTCTTGTGTTATATATTTTTAGTACATTGTACTATTACAATTTCATGTTAGATTTTTAGGTATATTTTTGAAAATTTGTTGTTCTCTTGTTGCATAGGTCCTGCTTTACCTTGGTCTTAACCACCCAGCAGAAAAGTATAAAAATGAAATATAAGAAGTAAAGCCATGCTGTTATGTTGAGCTGCAGGGGACTCAGGTCAACAATTTCTGACAATGCCAGTTAAGCAGAACACCCAATACTATTATGGGCTACTGGACTCTTCTAGAGTATTTTGCTGAGTTAACACACCTATAATATTCAAATGACGGAACTAAACAAAAAAGGGGGATACAGATGAATGTCCATTTTGTATCTGTGTATTCAAAGTGGTTAGGATAGATATATAGTTACATTCTCTTAATGAATAGAGGGATTTGTTCTAATGGTGTTTGTAAATAGGATATCATGTCCACATCTTGTACAGCAGTTAACCACTAGGAAGAATGTATGCAATGTGTTAATTATTGAAACTGTCCTACCAATTTGGTTTGAAACTGTCTCATTGCTATTTGTTTCTCAATAGAATTATGGAAAAAAATTTGTTGCTGTTGTTGTTGTTAATATTGTTCTGTTAATGTTATGAACTCTGGAATAAGTTCATAATATATATTTATTATTATTATTTAGTACAATGGACTCCGGGGTAAGAGTGACTTAATTTCAGTAATGTGCATCGCCTTAGTTTCCCTGTTTTGTGCTATTATTATCAGATCCATATCTACACTGGATTTTAGTTTCTAGCTTAGATGTTAACAAAGCTAAATCTTAATATCTCAAGGCCTCAGACAAAGTAGAGAAAATATGTTAGATAATGCATCCCCAACCTTTTATGCAGCCATTTTTTGGCTGAAATTTATAAGTAAACTGGAGGTAGTAGTAGTTATAAGACAAGCATATAGAAAAAATAGTAGGACAGTGTGGCATGCATCCCCTACCCAAACCCACTGCAGCAAATGGTGTGTATGCACATATAAAAGCCACATAGGCCAATGCAGTAAGTGCAAAAATATAGCCCTGAGCCAAGACCATCAAAGGAAGAAGAGATAGCTTATGAGGATGAAGAGAAGTGTTGGGAAGAGGATGTCATGGAGCTCAATGACAGAAAACAAAACAATGAAATGAAAGTGTTGGAATTAGAAAGGGGCCTTTGCATTAAAATAAAACTAACCACCATTAATATGATGTCTTGGGGCCGGTGGGATAGCTCAGCAGACTAAGCGCCTGCCTAGGCAAGTGCAGGGACTGGGGTTTGTTCCTCAGCACTGTATGCCACCCTGGCCCATCCCCAGGCACACTGAGCTGGCCACGGAGACTGGGAGTGGTGGCACATGCCTGTGATTCCAGGGCTGGGAGGCTGAAAACAGGAGGATTGCCATGAGTCTGAGATGCATAGTGAGACCTTGTACCAAATACATAAAGAAAAAATAAATAT
>NW_004524580.1:25258465-25332814 GCF_000260255.1 Octodon degus | reverse complement strand
TATATATATATAATGTCTTGAGGGAATAATACAAAGAAGCACAAGTCTCCCTCACCCGCAAAGCCAAGCAGATGAGAGAAGAGAGGCTGGGTGGTCTCCACCTCCACACTATCAGTAACCATCAGAGAATCTGGACCAAGGCAGGACTCACCTCCTCCAGTGTATGGATCCCAAGACTGTTCTGAGAATTGAATCCACACAGCAGAATAGGAAGGAGGAGCCCAGATCTTGTAAGTGGCTGACTATTCCCACTACCATTTTACATTACAAGTAGATCTCAGATGACCAAGGATTGGAAGAAACAATGAGGGTGTATCTGCTGTTTGTTATTTTTAGTCTGCATTTGACTTTGACTTCTCTTTGGAGAAATATACTCCAGTCTTCCCAGTCCGTACGCTTCAGTAGACCCAATATGGAAACCAGCCTTGGCCATTTGAGGTGTGCTAGCACCAGCTACTCGGCTCAGTTCAGATGTGGGTAAGGAGCAAAGTCATTCACAGCTATGACTTTCTCAGAATTTTCCAGAAGGTATTTGATAAGTATTCCTGTCTTGATTGGTGTTGCTAAGCTGTGGATATGTGTGCAACTCTCAGTGACTATATACTACCTCTCCTGTCTACCATGGCCACACCAAGGCAATTAAAAACAACAACAACAAAAAAAAAGACAGAGAGAAAAATGAAATAAAAGGGCTGTCCAAATAGCCCAGTAGATTAAAGTGCCTGTTCAGGCAGAGCTCAGTGGCCGGGGTTCAATCCCTGGCATGCCACGCTGGCCCTGCCCCCAGGGTGCACTGAGACTGCGATTGAGATTGGGTGTGGTGGCACATGCCTATAATCCCAGTGCTTGGTAGGCTGAATACAGGCGGATCACTGTGAGTCCAGTCTACATAGTGAGACCCTGTAGAACCTGTACTAAAACACAAGCAAAAAAAAGAAAATGACTCGAACAATACAGCCATGCCAAAGACCACAGCCAAAAATTTCTTTTTATCTTAAGTAAATTTGAATTGAATGTCCTTTAATTTACAAGAGATCCTTTATTAATATTTCATTTAAAATTCAATTCCTTAAAGTAGATTCACTTCCTATATCTGGGGTTATATGTAGCTACTGGGTGCCACATTGCACAAGCAGATAGCATTTTCATGACCAAAGAGTCTATCGGAACTTCTTTTCTACAGTGTTTTTCTTCCTTTCTTCATTTCTTCCTTTGTTTAAAAATGTTGATAACAAAACAATGAGCTCAGATTATGATTCATATGAGTTATAGAATTATATTTGGACTAGAGGTTCCACTTAGAAACCTCGTAGCTAAAAATGTAAAATATTCTGTTCCTCAATTAATACTTCCAACTGAAAAAGTTCCAAGTTTCTTTATATATAAGCTTCCAAGGAACTTATAGTAATTGTCAATATAGCAAAAGAAATGTAGTTCATGTCATATGGGCAAATAAAACAGCATTTCAGGGGATTTTTAAAATGCATTGCATCCTGACAATGACAGTATCATTCTGTGAAATGTTTTTTTGGTGAAAAAGTTCCCTTTCCTTCTGGCCCTGTTCTTAGAAAGAGCGACCTCTCTGTGGCCTCCAAATTGGGCTATGAGGGTAAATCAATCCTCAAAAATCTTCCCTTGGGGAATTTCTGGGTCTCATTTTACTCTCATGAAGCAAGAGGTTATTTATGTAAATGAAGCAATGCATAAAATAAAGGACCCCCCCCACCATGTTACATACCAAGAAAGATAAAACACAATGAACACACATTACGTATTTTCCACTGCGAAGATGGGCTCATTCCTTAACAACGATCTCTTGCCAATCATTTTTAATCTATTTAGATTTCTGGATCTTGCTCAGACCTCCGACCTCCTCTTTGTCCAACAGGTCTGTATCCATTTTTGCAGAGCCTGCATGACACACTTTCGCATAAAACCATTAAACCTGTATTTAAAATGTACATTTCAGAGAGCAAAAGGAGGAGGAGCAAGGAGATGAAAAAATCGACATATATTATATGTATAGACCAATATGCCAAAACAAATCTCATTCTGTAACATATATATATATATATATATATATATATATATATATATCCAAATTTTGAAAGGCGTAGTATTGTGTTCATTCTGCCTCTATCTCTACAAGAAAAAACAAGCAAGTTTTACACAGTGCTCAGGTTGGCTGCCACGCATTTTTACACATTAATTCACAGTTTTATTCAGCTCCAAATTTTAACAAGGTCAAATTCTCAAATAATTGGCTGTAAGGTTATATAGCACATAACATGTTCAGTTTTGTTCCCTGCACTCCTGCCCCATAACCCGGGTAATCAAGGCAGATAATTGTATGTGTTATCATGCCCCAGGTAAACAACTTGCAGCTGGAAGGTTCTAAGGATTTCTTTTATGTTTTCTTCTACCTCCACCGTATTGCAGGTTTTCAGAGATTGGAAATCAAAGTGACCTCATTTTGTTTAATGGTTCCATAGTTGGTTTAATTATTTTCTTAATCACAAAACATGATAGAGGGCGAATTTCTGGGGTGGGAGAAGAACTTGGTGGAACTGAGAGAATATTATCGTGTGCCCACAGCTGTCACTTTCTTCTCCTCCATAAGCACCTCCAGGGATCTTCTGACATGGAGATCTTCTGACCTACAGAAGAATAACTCCAGAGTGACTCTATGTGACAGGGACTAAGGATCCCCTCCAGAGAACAAACACAGCAGACTGCTCTACACTAAGCAACATGTTCTTGCCCTGATGCAAATGTGGAACAGAGCAGTATTTACAAAAACTGGCCCTAAGAAAAAAATCCTCTAACAGAATGAAGTCAATTTATACCCCCAACCTGCAGAAAACACAAAGAGGAGCCTCCAGATGGTGCCTGGTGACCCATCAGTGGTCAGGGTCCATGTCAGTTCCACAGCACCAAGTACCTCAATCACTGGCCCGTCATCAGTGATAACACCCCTACCTTTCTGGGCGTGGGGGACAGCCACTGCCTCTTCTGGGCACCCAGGAGCCCCATTCTGAAACTCACATCTTCCAGTTTTTCTCTTGCAATAAAAAGTATGTGTTGTTCTTCCCATACCATTCAGGACCTGAGTGACAGGCTCACTCACTGAGCCAGGACACAGATAGCTGGTAGTTGCTATATCCAGTCCCCTTCCTAAATAATCTGTCTATTCTCAAAAGGAGTCTCTAATATCTTGACCAATGAGAGAAGTACTGTAGAAATTCCAGATGACCTCTCTTTTGACAGGAGAAGAAGAAAGGTGTCTACTCGTATGTCTCTAATCAGGACCAGGATATGTTTCCAGTCATCCTTTACACTCTTGTTCTATGTAAAGATGACCAGAAAAAGAACATCTGTATATACACCAAGAACAGACCCATTTACATAGCTTCTGCTCAGATTCCAAGAGGCTGAGGGCCCAATGGAAGGCCCAGTAGGAACTCACCCGAAGCACAAACAAAACTGGTGACTGCCAACACGCAACGTGGACTACATGTGCTTCATTAAGTCTAATTAAATGACAGATATTTTGCCAGACTTTCTTAGAAACTGTCACACAGCATCAACATCACACACACAATTGCTACCTGCATGAGATCAATCTGGCAACCTAAGCCTCAAGTTGCCTGGTCACGAACTAGAGATTGTAATATTTACCGTCCAGGACTATTGTGAGGAATAAAGAAGCTGGTGCTGTGCACACAGCAAGCTCAGAACCTAGAAAATAATAGCAGCCCAACAAATGTCCTTCATTCACTTTTATCTCATTTATCATTTATCTCATTCATTTTTATCTTTAGGTTTAGTTTGTTTTGGTACTGAGGATTAGACAGAGCACCTTTATCCTGAGCTACATTTCCCAGCTCTTTTTAATCTTCTGCTTTTATTTGAAGACAAAATCTCACCAAGTTACCCATGCTGGGCTTGAGCTTGTGATCCACCTGCCTCAGCCTCCTGTAGTGCTGGAATTTCAGGAGTGCACCAACACAGGTGACTGGGACTAGTTTCTCATTAAAACACTTTTTTGTGAATTTGGACAGGAATAAAAGATCATCTTTTCTTTCCTCCATGACTGTTCACCCTCTCCTTGCACTGGTTAGCATGCCATTTAAGACCAACCCTGTCTACTTCTCAAGGTCCTTTTATGTTGACCATGTTAGTCACTACTAAGTCTTGGTGTAAACTCACACTTACTCACTAAGAACCTTCTGAGAACAAACTTGGAGTCTTGAACAAAGCACTATGATGACTGTACCACAGTAAGGTCAAGGGCCTGAGGCACCCAAGCTACAGCCTAGTTGACAGAGCAAGCTACACACACACATACACACACACACACACACACACACGTGCCATAATGTCAGACTACATATTTTTAGAATGTGCTATTGTGGAGGACCACCTGAGCAGCTCTCCTTGAAAGATGAGTGACTGTCTCCATTTTGACTGAGCCTGACCCTATTTCCTATGTACAGAGCTGGATAGGACTTCTGTTTATCAACTGGCCATAGGTAAATGTAGGCCACCCACCCAGCTCAGCTCACAATGATCACCTATTTCCCACAATTCTCAGTCAATCTTCCTCAAGCCACTCCCCCACTGAATAAAAACAGGGTGAGGCCCTGGGTCGTTCTCTTGGTTCCGGAAAGCCATCTTTCAGATGGCTGGACATAGAGCCCCTTGACTCCCCAATGAATGAAAATATAATTTAGTGTCTTTACTTTCGTTGTGGGTAGCATTGTAAGTGGTAGATTGGAATCAACTTGATGGGATTCTAATAACGTAACTTTGGGATTATAAATACTGGCTTCTTGGACCTAGTCAAGGTCCAGGAAGTGTCTCCTACATGCTATGTGTCATAGAATCTAAGTAACAATAAGTTTGATGAATGTTTATAATTAATGAGCCACTGTTTTAAGTAATTCAGAGATGATAGATAGATAGATAGATAGATAGATAGATAGATAGATAGATAGATAGACAGACAATAGGTTGACTTATATAGAGCTAGAACATGATGATAGATAGATAGATAGATAGATAGATAGATAGATAGATAGATAGATAGATAAAGCCCTGTTGTTATTTCCATTTGAACCAGAGAAAAGTTATGTCATTTGTTCAAGATCATACAAAGAAGGAGCCATAACAATTTTTCAACTCAGTGGAAACCTACAAAACATTGTATGGGCACAAGCTAAGAGTGCTGGCTTAGTGTGAGATCCTTTAGAGCAAGAATCACATTTTGTTGATCTTCAGGGTCATGATACACAGCCCAAAAATGAACCAGCTGCATCCATGACAGTCTTGGAAGACACAGCGCTTGGTGGATGGACCCTAGAAAAGCCAAGTAAAGCCCACTCATAGCCAGTAAAGAAGCAGCCCATGCGCTCAGAAGCTGTATTTAGTCTTAGGATAGGCATGAGTCAAGAACACTGCACTTATATTTTAGAAGTTTCTTTTAAGCATACTGGTACATACATATACATGGTGATAAAGGGATAGACTTAAGAGCTAGCAAGAACAGACTTGATGACACAGGCAACAGGGAAATCCTATATACCTGTGGGCAAGGAAGCAGTGTTTGAAAAAGGAAGTATTTTGGAAAGACGTGCCTGGCAAGATGAAAGCATGGAAGAGAGTAGAATGATCTGGGTATAAGATCACGAGAGAGATGATTTTGAGTTTGCCAGCTGGTTCAGATGAAGGAGGAGCTACAGCAGCCAAAGGGCAGAGAGAAGGAACAATGCAACAACAACTGACTGAAATGTGTGTGCTTGGAATGGTGCAGATGGCTGACGATGAAAGAACAAATGGGACATAGTCCTTGGGGGTCAGTCACCCAGGAGATGGGGAGAACAGTGGGAGAGTGCTGCCAATGTGGTGCTCAGGCATCAGAGTAGAAGGCTCCATCTCAGACCTACAGTTGGAAGGGTGGGAGTCTATCTAGACCTATTGCCTCCTGGAGGCATGAACTTGCATTTGTCTGTAGTCTCTTCACAAGCACTTAACTCATTTTAAATTTCTCCACGAAAGTGCTACCTCATTCATATCTTTCAAGATAGCTAGGCATGTTAAATCTAAATCAGTCAATGAATATCTATGATCAATTAACTGAATGTCATTAAACACAACAGCAATTTCTCATTAAAATTATTACAATGACATAGCCGCTCTCTCTTCTCCCTTGCTACCATTTTGCAGTCCCTCCCACCTTTCCTCCATTGCTTCACAATTACCTCTCCACTCCTGACAAGATGCGTTTCCTGCTGTCCCAGCCATCTGGTTCACTGTTTGTGAGTCTCAGAGACTCCATCAATTCAGACATGTTGTTTTTGTTGGACTGTCAAAAATTAATATAAGGAAAGAATGGTATAACAAAGCTGAGAAGTTTAGCAAACTGTGTGATAGGTGTAAGGTCAGAGTATGATGTTTGGTTTAAAGCTTGGAAAGTCTAAGGGCTCATCCTTCATTATTAGCTCTGACTTATAACTATACACTTCCTTGCTTGGCACCCAAATTGCAGTGTCTCAAGGTGGAAAAGATTCCAGTCTCTTAAACTCTCAGAAGTAAGAAATCCTCAGCTCAGCACAGGCTTCAGCACAGTGTTGGATTAGTGGAAAAAACAAGGTGGAAAGGATGTAATGCAGCAGCAAGCCTTTTCTTAGGTTATGAATTCAACACAAGAAATACAGGTGCTATGAAACCAATGAACTTCCTACTCTGTAATAATATACAAACATGTGATGGAGAATAAGGTACCAGATAATTTCCCATGTGCAGTGGTTCCAGAAACAAAATAAGTGGGGGCTCAAATAACTTCGTAAAAGATGAGAAATGGGTTCAAATTCTCTTACAAGTTCTAACTGACACTACCTAGATCCCTGTGTCGAGGAGTTGGGGCTTCTCCTGGATTACTAGGACGACACTGCTGTAACTGATGGGGCTACCTAGATAGGAAAGGAAGAGGATGTGTACAGTTTGGTTATTTTAGTCTTGTCCATATGCTACCTTCATAACCAGTGTGAAAATTTTTTAAAAGGCTGATAAACATTTAGCCGCAATGTTCCTAGAGAATGCCAGTAAATCTAATCTGTGCATGTTTCCTGCATCGCCATTAGGTACAAAGTGTCACACCTTACAAAGGAAAGCTATGTTTTGGAAGACAAGAGTACAGAAGAGGAAGCTCAAAAGACCTATAAGGCTACTGCCACTAGTTCTATGTTTTTGTTCAAGACATTTTATTTCTCTGGATTTTCATAAGATCATTGGAAACCAAGAAGGAAATGCACTTTCTGATACAAAGCTCAGTATTTTGTTGGTTTGGGTTGGTTTTTGTGCTGTTTTGTTTTTGTAATGTATGCTACCTGTTCACCAAGAACAAAAAGGCAAGCTGTAGGAAGATGCATGGATCATTTTGCGGTAGTCTACTTTGAAGATACAAATGGGGACAGTGATAGTTTAATCATCCTGTGTATCTATCCAATATTCTTAGAGCCTGCCTTTTATCTTTTTTCTCTTTTATACTCAAGGTGCGACCACCATCTTCCAGACTGGAGAGATGTAAATAATACTGGCAGTAGCCAGTGAAAGATTGACCTCAGAGGAGGAGCTGAGCACCATAACAGTGAAAGGAATTAACGTTGGCTCTCAGGTTTCAAACTTCATAGAGGAGACCATGGGAGAGGGACAAATATGCTAGAGGATGAGAGATATTTCAGATACTTTGGTCATGAGATATTTGTGGCTGGATAGAGCTGCCCATCTCCATGTGAAAGTCTCAAACTTGGGAGGAAAAATGTGGACTGAAGGTAAGATTTGGGAGTCATTTGGTATATTGATGGCAACTGATATAATGAGAATGGGTTGAGGCAACCAGGCAAGAGAGTATAAACAGTGAGAAAAATAGTTTGCTTACGATGACAAGAATGTCCAACTTTAACTGGCAAACAGTCACAGGGTTCTCTAAAGAAAACCATGAAGGAAAAGTCTGTGAAGTATCATGACAGTGACAAGCTTGAGCTGTCAAGGAGGCCAATGCGAGAGAGATCTTGATGGCACAGTGACAAGTCCAGAAAAATCCAGAAAGCAATAAATAAGAAAAGTCCAAAGCAATTGGTGACTAAAAGATATTGGGATGATTGGAAAGAATTATTTCAGCAAGGTAGACTATATTTGGCTAATATTAGAGGACTGTGAAGATTGTGTGGTAGAAACAAAGACAGAGAGAGAAGTTGAGGGTAAGTGGAACACACCCTAGGGACAGCCTCCTTTTCATTGACCGTAGCTGGATGATGGTGGCTATTTTTGATTTGCTGGCATGAGTCTATCAAAAGTTGATTTCAACTGATGGCTGGGAGAACTGACAGATCACACTGAGGAGAAAATAACCTGGCATCTCAGAAAGGGGGGCCTTCTAAGCCCCATTCCCTTGTCTGAGCTGTTACATCTGTCAGGTTGTAAAACAGTCATTGAGCCTCTTTGTTGATCCATTTCCTTTGCTGTGGAATGGGAAAATAATTCCCTTTTAATTGGATCCTGAACTGACAAGGCCCTTACAGTCTGCCTGGGACTCTGCAGTATTTGGAGACAATATTCTAGCTCAGAAAACTTTCAACTACTTTTGTCTAACTACTGAAAATGCCACTTCCTCTCGCCATGAAACCCACAACCTGAATGCTTCACATGGAAACTTCTTTCTGTGAGTTGACAGGGCTTCTGATCCTGCCCATCTCCTCATGCCTGCAATATGCAAATAAGGTAGGGAACTGACCGGCAGCACCACAGCCAGCCTTTGCCCCACTGTATTCATTGTTCAACCCAAAAACTTTCTACAGCTAAATTCCTACCACATAGGCAAGAGCCTCCATTTTATTGGTTCTATGCAGGTTCATTTGAATTCTCTGTTTCTTTCCTCTTAAATTTCAGCCTTTACCAATTTGGTGTCCCCCAGGAGCTGTCGTTAACAGCCATACATCCTCTCTTGTAAATAAACCCAGCTGTCTGCTGGAAATTTCCACTTCCTATGCAGCCATCTCTCCAATGCATCACACCTACAATCAAACCCATCAATCTCTCCCCTCAGACTGGCTCCTTCCCAGGCTCTCCTATTTCTGTCTGTTGACATCATTCTCCCCATCACCCTGGCTTCGATCCTCGCCACCACCTCTGTGACCTCCCTCTCCTTCATCTTTTGCATCTGTTCCCCAAGTCTTAAAAAATTTTCCACTGCAGTGCTGGGCCCATCTGTGTCTTGCAGCTTCCAGTTCTTGCTCCCTTCCTGTGTCCCAGGCACCATGCTGACAACTTTACAAACTTCACCTCTTGGATCCTCGTGACAATGCTTTGAAGAGGTCTATGAGCTTTCTCTTCAATCCACAGATGAAAACTTGTGCTTCAGGTGGCCATAGGAACTGGTAGGGACTGAGTATTTGTGTCCCCCTTGAAATTTCTATTTTGAAACTCTGGCCCCCAATGTCACCATTTTCAGATAAACTGAGAGGAGGTGACCAAGATTAAATGGGGGCTGCTGCCTTTACAGGAAGAGGAAGATGCCAGGGCTCCTTCTCATGCTACCTTTTGGAACACGGGAAAGAGGAGTGTCTGAAAACCAGTAAGGGCCCCTCACTGGGCCACAAATTAGCCCACACCTTGATCTTGGACCTTCCAGACTTCAGAACTGTGCAGAAATATTTTAAACCTGCCCAACCAACACAGAAGGAAGGAGCTGGATATCCAAAACCAAGACCACCTCTCTCCAGAAAGCACATCTTGACCTACTGCCCAGACAATGTCCTGGGCCACCTCTTCTACCCAGGGCCCACACCTGAGCTCCTATCACCTCATAGGAGAAGCTCAGAGGCAGCTTTTAGTGACCACTTGGCTTCAAGTCTTCTCTAACTAGCTGTGGTTAACCTGTGTGTGTGTGTGTGTTGAACTACCTTCCTCGAGTACCATTCAGTTCAGAACAGTCCTCAAAGCTTTCAGTGGCTTCCCATTGGCCACAAGATCAGGTTCAATCTCTCAGCCTAGGTGTCCAAGTCTCAGCTAGTCTGTCCTCACTGTCCCCCAACTCCACCTCCCCTCACTGTCTATCTCAGAGGCTCACTGTTCCACTTTGCAAAGAGCCACAAGAGTTATTCTCAAGTGAGTTCCAATGAGGTTGGGATAGACTAGCCCTGTCTCTATCTAAACAGTGTTTGTCACATGGTAAGTACTCAGTGGGTAGTCACAGGAAGAAAGGAAGGAAGAAAGAAAAAGAGAAAAGAAAAGAAAGGAAAGGAAAAGAAAAGAGACGAGAAGAGAAGAGAAAGAAGGGAGTGCACATTCTTTTATCGGGGTATCAGTATACCCCGATCCATCTTCTCACTGACAGTTTACCTGCACATCAGGACCAAGCTCAGATCTACCTCAACTGCAACAATCTCTCCACCCAATGCACCCTCTATGACCTTGTCCCTCTCCAAGTCTCTCTAACCCTGTCACTAACCTGACGCATACCACCAGGTACCTGCACGAGCCAAATAGTTACTCATGTTCAGAAATGTTTGCTTTTGCATCGTCTGGTTACATGCACACGGGTTTTCTTATATGAGTAACCCAAAGTATAAATAATTTAAAAAGCAAAATAAATGATAGAGGACAGGAAATGGGGCGCTAGACTTTATGCAGATTCAAGAGGACTCTGGGGAGAGAGAGAAGGGAGGGAGGGAGTAGAAGGGAGGGGGAAGTAAAAAGGATCAGAATGTGATATATGTATGTTCTAGTTCCCCATGATGGAGGTATTTATTATGTATCACAAACAGAGACAAATAAAAAATACAAATGGAAGAGACAGAAAAACAATTGTGATGCACCTGATGGCAGAAATTCCCCTCTGGCCTCCCAACTCCCCCTTATTCTTCTTTCTTACTATAAAAGTGTCTCTATTGGTCTCACGGCTGCCCAGTGAAATAACAGCAATAGCAACAACAGAAGAACACCTGCCCCATCCTCTTTTACACCTAATTACGGCTGTGGGTCTTGATTTTGAGCAATAGGATATCTGGGATATAGCGTCAGAGACAGGACATTCTCCTCCACAACCTTTGCCTAGAACTGACATGCGTTTCTGGAACTACAGCAGCTGTTGTGGACCGTGAGGAAAAGGACACAACAATGGGAAAGAGTGTGGTATCTGCCAGCATCGTGGTCCCGCTGTCACATCCCTGTGCTGCTTTTCCTTGGCCCTCTTCATGAGGCAGGAATAGGCCATTAGCTTGCTTGAATCGCTGTTATGTAGGGTTCTCTATTTCATTTAGTGAAATACTCATCAGTAGAAAAAGGTACACACAATACAAAAAATATTATGAAAGCAAGTTAAGGACATGAAATAGGTCTACTTGTCTACCTTCCTTTCTGTTTATCTGGTACAAAAATAAGCAACCTATGCATTACGATACTTTAAGTAGAACAACAGATTCATGTGCTATTTGTATAATAAATGACAAAAATTTTAATCGTAATAATTACCAATTATTTTTAGTTGTACAAGCCTGGGCCCAAAAATCATTTGAGCTTTCCAGAGGCAGAGATAAGAGCTTTTATTTTGTGCATCTGTATCTGTCACTCTACTAGAACAAAGCTTAATAGTGGATTGGCTAAAACCTATGGGAATTTGTCAAACATCGAGTATGTACAGAATTGCTAACAATAAGTGATGGAGGTGAAAAATGAGCTTAAAAAGTGAGATTCCCTCATCTTCAATGACCTCATCATGCACTGTAGACTGAAAGGTTGTTCATTGCCTATTATCAGCCCTAACACAAGAAAGTTTATGTTCAGGGAAATACTGACATGTTTGCCTTGTCACGCAGCCTGCTGCTCCCTACCTCGCCTAACTTAATTTATTTTTCAGCTTAAAAATAACTATTTTTGAATTCTAAAATGTTGATGGCAAAGATCAACATTAAGAGAAGCTTAAGTACACAAAATAAAGACACCAAAAGGAATAAAGCGACAGGTTCTTTATAATACATGATTCAAACTTACTCCCGCACCCCAGGTAGCTAGTAGTTATGTCCCAGAAGACAAGATTTCTTTCCATCAGTTGTGAAAATCTATCCTCAGTTCAATATCTTCCCTGGAACACTTTGTTTTGGACCTACTGAGAGGTATTATGGCACAGTACAGATGTTTATTTGAAAGACCAGCTCTTGTTTATTTCGTAATTATGCACTTGACATTTGGAAACTCCTGCTTGTTACTCATCACTTAATTATAAACCCCAAAGTTCATTTTAAAAAATCATAGGTTTAACTTCAACTTAAAAGATCCTCTAATGGCTGTCATTCTGGAATTCGATCTCATCCACTGTACATGCAATTCGAGCTCTCACAATGATTGCTGACGATAATAGACCTCGTTTAGAGGAGAGAAATCTAAACATGCAAGGACTTTTTTAAAAAAATTTGTGTATCCACAGAAAGATGTAAAAGAGATGAATCAATAGCAGAAAAACTCTAATCATTGACTTTATATACAGTCATTATGTAAAGCTTGCATTAATGGAGATTTACATGGATAGTCTGAATGGTAGATGACCTTCAGGAAAAATTGCTACTAAGACAAAAGGCTTTGTATATTTCTTTAAAGATGTTTGACAAGAACATGGGTCTCAGCTATACATCTTTATTGTTATAAGTTTCATGGAGACCATGGAATTTACCTGAGTGATACATATCTCTTAGCTAAAGTCAACAATATATTTGATGAATTTTGGCATCTTACAAAGACACACACACACACAAACTTAAAACAATTTTGCCTCGAAATGCAACCTAGAAAACATCATCTGTTGCTTCTTCATGGTCAGTCAATGATAATCAGAGAAATTGATGATGACTTTCACGGTGCAAGCAATTTTGATAACAAAGGGTACCAATATAAAGGTAGACTATTACTCAAAATTAATATTCAAATGAGTATGCTCATACTATAAACATATTGACAGCTCTGGAAAAGCCCTGCAGTAAGGCAACCTATGTAACTATAACTGGACATTTTCCTCATGGTAATTTATACACTGTTCCACCTGGAAATCAGGATACAAACTAATGGTATAAGGTTGGGTTTTTACTTTGCATTATAATTCTCAGCTGAATGATTTGTTTTTCAGTGCTGGGATTGGACCCACAGTCTTTGCAGTGAGTATATCTCCACTTCACAAAAAACACTTCTTGAATGTTGAGACAAGATCTCACTGAGTCACTAAATTGTCCAGTCTGAACTTGAACTCATAATCTTTCTGTATCAACCGTGCACAGTGCTAGGATTACAGGTGTGCACCACTATCTCCAGCCTGAACACTACTTTTATCATAAATGTTTGCTCTCAGTAAGGGATCATGGGAAACAAAAGACAAAAAAGTATGATATTCAGTCTTCAGGAGCCAGGACTTCTAGAAAGAATACAAAAATCTAAAATCACTTGAAATTAACATATATCATGGCAAGTGGTATGTAGAGATAACAGCTGTCATAGTTCAGTTGAACAGGGAAGTTTTCAGAGTACAGAGAGCTTCAAACCAAATCTTAAAGAATGACGTGGATTTCATCTTGGGAGACAGCGGGTTTGGAAATACAAGTCACAACCAGGAAAGAACAGAGCACTCGAGATGAGATGGGGATAAAGACATGAGACAATTGGCTAAGGTAGAGTTTAAGGGTCCAGAGCCCCTAGGCTAAGTGCTACAAAGATCACCAGAAGCTTCAAAGAGAAGTCAGATTCCAAGGATGCCTAAATGCCAGACTGAAAGAGGCAGAATGATAACAGAAGCGTAGGCCTCACAAAAATTTCCAGAGTGCAGGATACAAGGCGCAGGAACAGTGATTTCTATACTGGACGTGACCCAGAAGTTCAACCACCAGAGGTCTGTCATCCCCTGCTTGGACCACAGCAATACATAATTCCAGATCTTAAACAAATTCGTGTTATGAAAGATCAGAGAGCTGCACATTTTATTAGAAATGTTCACAAGCAACCAAGAGACCAGAAAATTATGGTTTGGGAATAACAGAAGAAAGTGATACATTTCTGCTGCCCTTCATAAATCCAACACGGTGGCAACACAAACTGGTAAACCTAAAATGTCACCTTGTGCATTCCCCTTTCCTCTGGAGCACAAACCATGGAAAACCGATGAGACCAATTTCACCACTGCAACTTTGAAGGGTTTTAAGAGGTTCCCTTTATCCCTCCAGAGCCACACCATGTAAGAAATCTACATGAAGCAAAGGTGCTTTCTGAAAGGAACGTGTGGGTCAAAAATAAGCTGGCAACAATGTAGACTTAAGGACAAACATAGAAACATACAATTTGATGTTTAAAACCCTAAGATTATTTACTTCCGTAAACACTTCTGTCATCCCAGAGGCTTTCACCCCTGCTGGACTGCTTTGGGTTACTAGGAATCTAAAAGTTTCCCCAACAGGAGGTACAGAAGATTGACCTGGGACATGGAGAACCTTTCAGGTAATTAGAATATGAGTAATCAATGTTCACAATATCAAGAGATGGCCTTCCTGCTATATTGGATGTTTTACTGGAAAATAAAGCAATGTTAGCTGTGGAAAACTCCATGGAATTTCAAAATAATGGACCCCAGAATATGTTCAAAGCCTTCATTAATTAGAATGGTGGGTTATACATAGATTTTGCTTCATCTGTTTCACTAAGTAACTAAAGATCACTCTTTTCCCAAGTAGCCCCTTTGGAAAACAGAAAAAATACAAGCAACTTTCAGAAATGAGTTAATCCGTGTTTCTGCCTTACCAAGTTCCTTATCTAGGTCAATGATTCCCAAACAGCAGGCTGGTGCTGGCTACATCTGACTCAGGTAGAGAGCTTCTGAGACGTGCAGATTCCTGGCCTGTTCTCCATCCTTGTTCTGATTGTGTAAAAGTCTAAGGTGAAATTTCAGAGAGATGTTTTAATTATCCAAGTCATTGAAGTCAATAATCCAGATGATAATGGAGGTGCTTCTAAGATGGTTCGTAATACCGAGAGAGCTGTGGAATGTCAGGAAGAACAGTCAGGACTAGAAAATGCATTTCCTTTTCGAGCATGGAGCTCTACTACATCTCTCACCCTTCCTTGCAGTTAGGCAGGGCCGTGTGACTGGGTTCGGCCTCTGTGTGGAAGAAAAGCTGCGTATCTTCCAGAGAATCGTCTCAATTACGCCCTTCCTTTGGTTGCCTGTCAGGTTCCTTAGGTCCAGTGGTGCGCTGAGAGAGCCTAGAAGAATATCAGAGCCTCAGGACAGAGATGCCCCAGTACCTGCTGCTCAGCCATAAATAAGGATAAGAGTGAGTCATAAGTAGGAAAATGGATGCACCGTGAGGCCATAATGCTGAGTGAAAAGAAATCAGACACAGAAGCTTACATGTATGTGTATGTTTTCTCTTTGATGGGAAACCCAAAATATAAATAATTTAAAGAGCAAGGAGAAGAAAGGTAGATGATAGGAAACAGGGAGACAGACACTGTAGAGTGGGAAGGAGACCTGAGGATGGGGGGAGATGGGTGGGAGGGGAGAAGCGGAAGTAGGCCAGATCAGGTTCTGTGATCCATACCCTCAGTGCCCTATGGCGCTGTATTTATTATGTTTCACAGACATATATTACTTCTAAAAGACTACAGACATATGAGTGGTCATGGAACTACAAGTGTCTGCTTTTGGAAGGTGAGATGGATGAAAAATCTAGCTTTACAGTTTTGGGGGGACAGAGACGCCACCTAACCCTGCCACCATGATCTTCCCCTTACTAGCGCAGCTGCCTTGACATTTTTGGTGGACTTTGCAGATGATCAGGTATTTCTAAAAAATCATAGAGCGATATACTCACATTTTAACATCTAGCTAAAAGGCACAGAACCATAGGCCATCATTAACCTTTAAAAGAAATTCTGATATGAGCTTATTTTCTGTGGCTTCCTTTCCCTGCTAAAAGGAGAATACAGTGGGAGTAGGGGAGATCTGGCTAATGGAGAATTCCAGGTAATAAGATTTCAATTTAATGAGTTTTTATAACAGTTACAGGAATAAAAATGAAATATAGCAACTAATAAAGTTGAATTTTCCAAGTCCAAATGGATACAAAATAAAAAGCTGTGAAAATTTAAGACTTAATAGAATCACAAAACTTGAAGAATATTCAAAAGGTCATGGTATTTATTTACTTTTGAAATATCTGTAGGAAGAAATTCTACCATTGAGCTCATCATTGTCATTCCTTTGGAGAAGGTTTTACAGTCTAGTGTTAAGAGGACAAGGTTAGATGTCAGGCAGAGCAGTGTCTAAATCTGAATAAGTCTCTCTGCCTCGTTTTCCCAGCTGCACAGTGGTGTGGATCTTACCAAGTTTGTTGGACTGTGCTGAGATTGCAGGGCTGTAAGGCAGCAGAGAACACATTGTAGATATTTAATATTGGCTTAGATTAATTTAGTATAAGAGGTAGCTCCACTGTGGCATCCTTTAAGGGCTATCAGTCCATCTACATTATGTGGAATACTCAGATTTTGGGGTAGAACTAGCTAATTTTTGTCCAAAAAGAAAAATAAACACTCTGGTGGTGGCTGGGCCTTGGAGTCTACACAGGTTAATGGTGTTCTTGTAAAACCACTACTATTCTGATGTCCATGTATCTTAGTCCTTTTTCTGCCAGCCCTGAAGACCTTGATCTTAGGTAAGGCTCACTGGTGCTTCAGGCTCCCTCTGTTCTTCAGGAGTGGAGTGGGGACACCTGCCATCGTCCTTCAATCTCAGGAGCTTGAGCTACCAGAACCCTTTATAATATCCCACATCTCAAAACTGCATCACTGACCAGAGGAAGCAGGGGTAGCCACTTGCTGGCTGACCGCAGGCAGCTGTGAGGGCTGCCACCCCTTTTCTTTTGATAAGCTACTGAGGAGACACAATGTCTTTCTCAGTTTTCTAAGTTTTAGTTTGAAAATTGAATTCAGGAACTTGTCAACTCTGACAGCTGAGCTTTAAAATTCAGTTCAAAGACAATCTGCTTGTACTTTATAAAATCCGTCTCCTGACTTCAGAGCGGTAGGATTTTTCAAAATCTCCACTATGTAGGGAATGAAAAACTTTAGTTTTCCTTCTTTCCAATTAAACTTGGATTCTTTATTAAAAAAAACTTTACAATTTTTTTTTCTCCTCCTACACCAGTTCTCCCCTAAACTGCCTGTTCCTGCAAACAGAATTTCACCCTTCATTTTGAAAAGTGAAGCTAAGACTTTGGTGTGATGCCACCCCGTCTCATCCGCAAACACTAACGACAAAAATAGATACGGGATTAATCAAAACCAACACTGTTCAAGTGACAGGATTTATGACACTTGAGACCTTAAAAATAATAAGTAAAGCCTGGGTAAGAAATCGCTCTGTTTCCTAACATTACAAGCGTCTCACCTGGCATTGCTTTCCTCTATCCAAGGGAATATTGAGAGGTAAAATTACCAGGACTCAAAGAGATAGGTCAAAACCCTAGACATGGCAGCAAACCTACGGTAGAACCACAATCCAGTGACAGATGGCAAAGGCCTGTCACTGCAAGGGAAATGACACGGTGAAGTTCGTTCCTGACATTTCATTCACACAAGAATAACAGGACCCTGAAGTTAAACAATGACATGCCAAAAGGAAACACCTCCGTGGATGACACTTCTCACATAGTTCAGCCTCGGAGGCATACACCCCAACCAGAAGCTCATATTGCTCGAGTGTGCGTGGGGGCCCGCGGGGGAAGCAGACAGAAAGGGGAAGCACAAGGGAGCAGAGACAGGCAGCCAGGGCTGGGAGCTAAGCAAAAGGAGGGGGTAGGAGGGTGACAGGTAGTTCATTTCTGCTTCTTCCCCAAGGACTTGAGCCTTCACTTCATAGATTTTTTTTTTTTTTAAGTGACATTTGGAAGGTGCCGCAATCATCCATTCATTTGGGTTCGGTTTGGCCTTTAAACGTAATATGTCAACTGAGAGTTCAAGCTGGTGAAGCGGCCGAAATATTTTCATGAAAAATAACCAAGCCAGACAGCCTGTTGTCAAGAAGACCCTGTGAAAGCAGGAAGCTTGAAAATTAGCCACTCACCACTTGGGCTCAGGGGCACAAAGCCAGTGGTGACCTTCCAGATAGTTCTATTCTTTCGAGTAAAGAGATATCACAGGGCAGCACCACCATGATTCCAGAAAAATTCAACCCTCATATGCTAGGGAGGCGTTGTTCCCACATTACCACCATTAGATCTAAAGGGAAATCGTTTTCGGTGACTCAGAACTCATGAAAACTAAAGCCCTACTGAACTCCAAAAGCAAATACTGAATTTTAGTTGTTAATCTACATCACTTTGCCTTTTATTTCATGATGATCATTAGTTACTACATTTTATTAAGATTAATTTTAAATTAGTTTCAAAAGAGCCTCAACAGTGGATTTTAATTGAATATCACTCACATATTGTATTAGAAATTATCTGCTAAACTACAAAGAGCAACAGAACAGGTTTCTCATAGTATCCCAAAACAAACACACACACACACACACACACACACACACACACACAAACTTCACTTGTGTTTTCTCATTAAGTAACACAACAACTGCTTCCAGCTCCTGGTGATACAGAGCTGATCAGAAGCCCCCGCCCCCAGCACAAGTGTAACTATTTCAAAAAGGTGATTAAAAACAGTATCTCAGTTACAGGTACCTCTTCCCACATAGAACATCAGATTAAAGGGACTGAGTGAGTCACAGAACCGCAAAGCAGGATGTTTAATTTGTTGAAGTTTTTAGAGTAATTTACCACAGACAAAAATAAAACACCGTGGCATTTTGCTGGTACCTTGAAAAAAAAAAGAAAAGAAAAAAAGAAACTCCTGAAAGTACAGTAGGCCTCATTAGGTCTCTGACATGAATCTTTTCTTCGTATGCTCATGTATTTCTATGACTGTTCAGTAAAGAAGGATTTACCCTGGGGAGATAGCTCAGTCGAATAAGTGCTTTCCTGGCAAGCACAGGGTCCTGAGTTCAATCCCCAGTATCAAAAAAAAAAAAAAAAAAAAAAAAAAAAAAAAAAAAAAGGATTTAACATATTTCAATCATTCGCTTTACAAAAGAGACTCTTCCCATCAAACAGGTCCTTTCTATGTAGCAATCCCCAAGATCCGCAACAGCTAAACACATTCAAGTAACCACCTACGGCCCCTATTCCAGCCTCCAGAATCAAATGACCCTGCTCCCTGGACTGTTTTAATCTGAGAACATTTTCTCTTGTTTCATAGAATGGAGCACCACACTCAACATGGCCCCAACTTTATAAATCTTATCTTCTATCTTCACAAGTAAAATATTGCCACTTCTCCTTTCATTATTTTAAAATGAAGCTTGAAATGAGAAGATTGGTGTTTTTAAAGGGAAAAGAATTATGTCTCCACGGCCACTGGCTTCAACATTTGTGTGTAACATTCCCCAGGGAATCGATGGCAGGCATGGTTCAAAAGATGGCGGGTCACTTTCTCTTCTTTCTCTTTATTGTTCTAAACCCCATACTTCAGGGTTTGCACTTAATTTACTGGCATTGTTGCCCTGTCATCCTTCCTGTTTCCCTGCTTTGCAGGGAGAACTTCAGCGTTCTGTCGGCCTATTGATTCTCCTTAGCAGCGGTAGCTTGGGGATGGGCCTCAGAGGTCAGGATGAGTGACCGCGGATACGTGTTCTCTTTATTACAGCTTCTGTGTGCTCTAAGTGGACCTTCCACCACCAGCCACCTATTCCGTAATCGGAGTAAGACTTATAAGACACTGTCTAGTTGCAAGATGCCATCTGATGCATACATGTTTACAAAATGTCAGCTAAAGAAAATTGTCAGCCGGCTAATTTAACAAGCAAAGGTACGGCAGAGCTCACAGGGTAGATAAAAAGGCTGAAGGTGGTGGCAGGGAAAATGGTAGGGACCATGAAAGGTTTGAGGTGGCCTCCTTAGGAGGGACAATGTGATAAGTGCAAATAGTATCATCCATCCTCACACTGGGATGCATGCGCTTCAATCGTTTATTTAAATTTGTTGTTTATATCACATCACTGAAGTTTAAACTTCAGAAGAGAAAATCCTGTTCTCTTAGATCAGGCTTTCTCAGCATCGGTACTATTGACTGGCAGACTTTCTTGGCCAAATTGGCGGGTGGGCTGTCCCATACACCCCAGGATTCTCAACAGCACATAGGTGTCAACAGCACCCCCCTCTAGTTATGATAACATTCCTACAGACATTGTCAAATGTCCCCTTGTAGGCAAAAATCACTCCCCTTTAGCACATTGGACAAGCAATGGTTGTGACTCATCCACATGGCTGACACTGACAAAGGATCTATAATCTGAGGTACAGGATCTCAGGATAAATCCTGAGGGGATTTTACTGACTTTATCAGATCCAAAAGCTACAACTCTTATTGCATAGGTCCTGCTTTACCTTGGTCTTAACCATCCAGCAGAAAAGTATAAAAACGAAGTATAAGAAGTAAAGCCATGGTGTTATGTTGAGCTGTAGGGGACTCAGGTCAACAATTTCTGACATTGCCAGTGAAGCGGAAGGCCCAATACTATTATGGATTACTGGACTCTTAAAATATTTTGCTGAGTTAACACACCTATAATAGTCAAATGATGCAACTAAACAAAAAAAGGGATATTTAAATGACTGTACATTTTGTATCTGTGTATTCAAAATGGTTATGATAGATATATAGCTACATTCTCTTAATGAATAGAGGGATTTGTTCTAATGGTGTTTGTAAATAGGATATCATGTCTGCATCTTATACAGCAAATAACCACTAGGAAGAGAGTATGCAATGTGTTAATTATTGAAACTGTCCTACCAATTTGATTTGAAACTGTCTCATTGTTATTTGTCTCTCAAGAAAATTATGGAAAGGAAAAAAAAAAGCAGAATGGGAAAATAAAAAAAAAAAATCACTCCCCTTTGAGAAGCACGGGGCTGGACTGAATCACAAATCTGCCACCTCATGTCTTAGAAAAAGACAGGTAACTTGATACATAATCCTAGCAGACAAAGAGAAGGTAGGTAGGTTTCCAAAGACAAAGCTGGCTAAGAAGAAAGCCAAAGCAGATTAAGTTGTCTATCCCATGCATTCATGAACCAAAGGAGAAAAGAAAGGAACCTAATCGATTTCAAAACCAGATCATAGCAAAAGTCAGCCACCCACACTGCGTGAGCCCCTCACCAAGCTGTGGGGACAAACTTCAGTGTGCTGGGAAGGCACCATGCTAAGAAGATGGGTGTTCTTTCTGATTTTTGTTCAAATTCCCCATGTTTCCCTATCTTATTGTCAAATGCTGCCAGATCTTTCTCCAACTCCTGGTATCTGTGGACTTGTGGTAATTGACGTGGCTAATTTAAGGGAAACTGATTCCAAGTCCCAGAGAACACGCAATGCATCTCTGTATTAATTAGTCGGCTAACTCTGCTGGTTCCAACATGGTGCTAATGAGACTAAAGACAGGAATCCAATCCTCAGGCCATATGGGCTTGTTCAACAGCCAGCCTGCAGTCCAGCTCCAACCAGCCAACTGACAAATGTATATGGCTCCTGGTGGCAGGGGCAGAGGAGAATAAGGACATGTCCAAAAGGGTTCATCCTCACCTCCACAATGCCTGAGAAAGGGCTGCCTTCATATTCCCAAGAGGTGCAGAGCATGCCCATAACCCTACTTCTTTCTGAACCCTCAACATGTGAGGCCACATTCCCCTGTCCTCTCTCCAGTTCTTTCCTACTCTGGTTAAAGTTGCCTTGCTGCTTCCTTTTCCTTCTGTTCATTAACATTTCTTAAAAATTGGAGTAAAGAAATTCATCTTCAATCTGCACTGACTGTAAATTCCCTGATCCTACCGTCAGCAACAAGACTGGGCCTGTCTCTGCTTCCATTATTATTTCTGACAGCCCCAAAGAAATCACTTAATATTCATTTCAGCCTCCCCTTTCAGACAGTCTTAAAAATCAATTTCAAAATTTTTCTTCTTGATCCTGTCATTTAGCACTGAAATGGCCCAAACTGATTACTTGGGACATTAACGTTTCTCCCTTTTTCCTCTACGATGTCAGCTTCACTTTGTGAATCCGTTCTGGTCTGATTTAAGCTGGCTTTCATTTCAGGGTTGTTGTTTTCCACGGAGAAACATGATATTTTTAAGCTGTATTTGTTGAACAACTTTCAATTATCCTTTTTAAGAAAGACTAGCAGCAAGCAATAGGCAAAACACGTTGGCTATGGAAAAAATCAGGTTCAATGAATAAAAACAGAAAAAGAAAAGACTTAAAATTGCAATTACTCTAAAATCCTCCATAGTGCCACTTTAAAGCCCCTACTTTCCAAATAGCAAATTAGTAACAGTAACATTATCTTATTTATTAATGAAAAGGGAAAACTAAAATAGTCATTCTTAATAAGCATCAGAGAGCTGCCCGAAGGTCAAGAACAAGAAGGAAGAGGTATGAAAGGGAAGAAAAGGTAATGGCAGCTTGCAGCCATTCTGTGAACAGTCTAGACGGTTCATTGTCACTGTCCCTGGCTGCCCCTTGCCCTTGCTGTTGCTATGTTTCTTCAGGTTGCTTTTAATTCTCTAAGTAACATTATTAGAGCACTGGAAAGGTCCAGAACCACAAGAAGGACCGAGAAGAGGGAATCTCATGAGGGAACAGGTGCAAATCACTTTGTTCCTCAGTATGGCTACATGTTCTTAGCAGAAAATAACTTTTAATAAGGGGAATGCAGCAGATATGGCATTCTACAAGTGCTCTGGACTCCACGAAACCATCCTCCAGCTTGATAACCATAACCAATTTTGCTGTAAGAAGCACTTCCTTAGAGGGACAGCCAAATAGCTCAGTAGATTAAAGTGCCTGCTTAGGCAGACGCAGGGGTCGGAGGTTCAAACTCCAGCCTGCCGTGCCAGCCTGTCCCCTGGGCGTGCTGAGACAGCGATTGAAATTGGGCGTGGTGGCGCATGCCTGTAGTCCCAGTGCTTTGGAAGCTGAAAACAGGAGAATCACTACAAATCTGATCTGTGTAGTGAGACCCTATAGACCCTGCAGTAAATACAAAAAAAAATGAAAGAAAGAAAAAGAAAAGAAAGAAGAAAGAAAGAAAGGAGAGAGAGAGAGAGAGAGAGAAAGAGAGAGAGAGAGAGAGAGAGAGAGAGAGAGAGAGAGAGAGCAAGTACTTCCTTATAGTTAAACCTCACCAGCTTGCCATTTACACCGTGTTCTGCTGGCCTCCACCCTACCCTACCCCATCATCATGACTGGTTTTCTTGAGAAAGAAAATGTCTGCTAAACTATCGATGAAGGAACCAAAGCTATCGACTTGAACTGCAAGATAGAAAACAGACAGATTTTTCTAATAGGATTCAAGAGTCAAAACATCATTCTTTCTGGGACTTTGAAAATGTCAAACACTGAGAGTTGAAACTGTCCCCTCAAGAATTAACACCAAAATGTACACCTATACCCACATTGCTTTGTACAATTAGCGATAATTGTAGGAACCAGTCTACGTCACAGCAAACATAAGCAAGTGGGTTTTGAAAAAAGCATAGTCTGACATAGGGATATTTCATCCTGTATCTTTTCTGCCTGCCCAACCTGTGGCTTTTCAATGCAGAACAAGTGCCTTCTAATGCCACCAAGTGGTCACTTCCTTAAACACAATAGGACCGGCTTCTGATGGCTCCGACTACCTGGGCAGCATATTGTTCATATAACCACGAAAGGAGACACCATTCACTCTACTGGTGAATATTGTCGGGCCCTCTATAGATATCAGTAACACACTGTACTCCAGCTGCCACCCCGAGCTAGATGCTGTCTGGACCAGAATCATTAATCTACTTGGGTACACATGCAACCAGGGGCTACCTTAATGACAAGACAGGAAAAGCAAGAACCATGTAGATTACAACCTTTTCAGCAAATGAATCATTATTCAAGATCAGGAAAAAAGAAACTTCAGACAGATCCTGAGCAAAGTCAGACAGGGAGAACACATTTCTCCACAAAGTTCTGCCAGACTTCAAGCAAAGCTGATAGAACACCCAGACTCTTCAAAATTAGGTTATGATTCACTTTACCACTGATTCGTTTACTTTACTAACGAATTTACTTCTAAATTCTTGAAACTATCATTAGATCTTTGAATGTATTACTGATTGGATTAGAATTATAAACATGGTAAACTAGACTCAATGACCAGAGAGAGAAAAATCCAAACTACCCGTGTAATGGACACATGTCCCGAGGCTAACAGGCATCACTAACCAAGACATGTGTCCCTGAGTTAGGGTACAGACCCTTCCTCTGATGACATCGCCCTTGCAGCTTGTCATTTCTTGTCTCACATTTCCTTGTGATTGCTTTCCTCCTTGTGAAACAATTTTTGATTCTAATAAAATGAACAGAATGGAAGCTCAACGCAGAATCACAATGCAGTTTCCTTGGTAGATGACTTTAGAGGCCACCTATTAAAATCTTCTCCACTGTGGCCCATCCCAGATAGCGTAGGACTTGGCACACCCACTCACCCCAAATGACTCTGTCACCCAGTGTCAGGACCCACCACTACAGAACAGTTAACATTTCAGACCATCAGCAAGGTTCTGCCACAGTTAAATATGAATGGGGATAAGACACAACAGGTGAGTGTTTTTATTCTAGTTATCTCTGTTCTGTTGAACAACTGTTTGATTTCCTGACCCTTCCATTTTGGATTTCCCACATAACTTCCCTTCATGTGAATCTTTTCCACTATGCTATCCTCAGATTTACTCTCTAGTTCATAAGAAAGATAGCACCAGCAATACAAAATGTTTCTGATAAATTCCCTATAAATCACCCAGCAGAGGATCATAATACATCCATTCACCTAAAGAAATGTATTTCATGAGCCTCATAGAGATACAATGGAGAAAATCACTTAAAATTTCACAAATGCCTTAAATTTTCAAGAGTCTGGCTTTCTCTAATTGGTCAACAATTTCTTAGACAAACACCTCACTGACAACTATTTGTGTAAGGTCTTTCAGCTTCTACAGGGCTAGTTGCTATTACTATGATAGAATAAAGAACAAATGTCTCAGATGTGGTTGTTTGCCATCAAAGTCTTTCACCACTTCACTGGAGAGATAAAACTGGTACACAAGGCCAAAAAATAAATCATTAAGCTAATACAGCTTTTTGAAGAGGGGTACATTTGTGGATTTGCTAAGTAGACTTCCATCGCATATGGTAGCCCCAAATGGGCCATTATGACTCACTTTGACTGCAGGGACACTGAAATCTAACTCATTGAACCCTCTCCTGAATCGTCCACATGTCTAGCTAACGCTATTCCCTAAGCAGGGTTTCCTACATAGCACTCCATTTTGGCAGCTGCTACACCTCGGTTCTATTTTATAAGATGCAGACATCAAAGCCAAACATTTTCCACACCTCTCCTGTATTAGTTCCCAAAATTCTCCATGCCAACATAGAAATAAGATTCCAAAATCTAAGAAGCTCTTTTATATATAAACAGATGTTAAGCAGTTTAAAGTACTTACATGCAGTCCTTTTCACACCTTGTTGCCAGTTTCTTTGTATACAATGTTAACTAGAAAAAAAAAAAAAAATAAATAGGTAAGTAACAGGAAAAGAAAAATAGCCCAAACTGAGCAGCAAGTAAAAGCTTCAAAGCGAACAGAGAAAGAAATATATGTAAATCATTTGCCCGAGTCCTTATTTCTCTGTCTTCTTAGATTTTTAGCCTTACATGATTCAATTTCACACTAAACACAGCAGAGCTAGCTGAGACAAGAGAGGGAGAGAGTGATTCGTTTAATGTACATTGCAGAAGAAAATAACTGCACCCTTTTCTGAGCAAATTCATGCCAACTTTCCCTCCTCTGTAGATAAATAAAAGCATTTTTAAATAAACAGTCACCATAAATTTTGATGTTGCAAAAATAAATCCCCTGGATGTTCTGTGCTGCTTCAGGAGTACAAAGCTTCGGAGGCATTTATTCTGAACATAATACTGTACTCTCTAACAGTAAGCTGAGCACTAAATTCAAAGCAGTATTATCGAAGAGATAAAGCATACTTTGCCATTTTAAGGTATCAAGGACCTTGAATTCAATTTCTTGGGAAATACAAAGTCAGGCACATAAACTATTAAATACATTTTAAAAATTAAATGGTGCTGCTTGACTGGATTTGAACTTATTTCTTAAAATTGGAAAGAATCAGAGACAGTCTTAAGTTAGGTCAAAAATAACAATGTTGAGTATAATTTGTTTATTTAAAAGTTAAAATATTATATATGTTATCTACTCATCAAAAACAATGGACTGCCACAACATTTAAATGAACGTTGAATATATTATATAAAAATATTCAATTTCAGGTGTCCGAAATTACAATTACAGACTTCAGAGCCCCTTACTCAAAAACTGAAGAAACTTAAAAATTTTTTTAAAAAAACAACAAAAATTTTTTGAGACTGCTGTGCCCTCTGCAGGTGACATTTGGGAATTGAATAAATCTCCCCTCAACCAACCACAATGGCTATCCTACAGAATTGAATCCGCGCTTGGAAATGCGAAGAAGCCTTAGAAGGTTTCATTCACGTTCTTTGCATTGTGTCAGACCAGTTTTCAATGAATACTAATTTAGAATTTCAATTTAGAAGTGTTGGAATGGGCGCAAAACATTTCGGTGGTGAGGATTAAAAGCTTGTGCTCAATACCTGGAATACAATGATTAGGAACACGCTGAATGGGATGAAAAGAAGGAACAGCGTTCCAAATGGCCTATCTTCCAAACCCCTTTTTAGTCAACAACACAGCGCAAAGAACATGCCTCTTTACCCCCACCAACTGCACCCTCGGAGCAGGCTGAATCTTCCTACCCAGAAAGTGGAACTGTCTCATCTTTTTTAGAAAAATTGCCACCTGACTTTTATTTTTCTATCTCTTTTTGTATACAGGACCCCTAAGAAACGGAACTACATTTCCCTATCAAGAGAATAGATTATTCTGGTGGAGAAAAGCGTGAAATAATAAGTAGGTCTCTGTCGAAGTTTTTAAAGGTAGAAATTCCTAAAGTCAGCTTTGTGTGTTTGGAATTGGCAACAGAGAAAAAAGTGAAGGATGGAATTACGGGAGGAGACCGGGAGGGGAGACCCAAAGCTGTCCTTACTTGATGTGAAACCAAAACAAAGCCACCACTTTTAGAGAATGAAGACATCTTGTGTTTACCCTGCATGTGGATAAATGTTGTGTCTTTTTAAGCGAAGTGGGGAAGAAGCTAAAACAATTAAGTAATGCTAGTGCAGCAGGAGAAAGCATAATTACTATCTGCCTGGATGTAAGAGAATAAACCCAAGTATCAGTGCGGTGGGACCCCCTTAAGGAAACAGGTTCCCAATGGGCGGCTCTATGCAGCCTGCAGCACCACGACGGCCTGGGACAGCCAGACTTCCAGGAAGGAAGCCAAGGTCTTCACCTCCAGGAATCTGGGCCATCGCTGCATCTTAACTTTGGGCCTCAGCCCCAAAGGCAGCCCCATTGCTCATGGCCTCCCTCCTCCCCAGGAGGGGCCCCTAGACCTAGAGCTACCCATTGGCCTGGTTCTCATTGTCCTGGTGCCAACCAGGTAAAGGGGCAGTTCTTGCTTGAGAGACATTGTGATCGCATTCGCGGTGGGGGCTTGGTGCGAGTCATCACGCATCTTCGCTCCTTTCTCACGCCCTTGCCCTCGTCGCCTCTCCACCCCATCCTATCCATTTGGTTAAGACAGGAGCAATCCTTAACCCAAGTTCCCCAGACCCACAGCCCCTAGCTCCTTAAAGAGACCCAGAGCAGACAATGAGTCTCAAGGATGGCTCTGCTAACCTCTAGGTGACTTCTCTGCCTCCCTGGGGGCCATGCTCAGCTCCCCTAATATGAAAGCAAAGGCTCAGTGACAGGAAGTGGAGGACAAAGCAGCCTGAGTCCAGATGCCTTTCTCCCAGGGCGTGCACTTGTCCTCTCTGTCCTCCCTGCCCCCTGGGTGGCTCACCTGTGCCTGGGCCCCTCACCAACAGGGCTAAGGGAAGAGACTCATTCACAAATGTTGGAATTCTGTCTGATGTGTTAATGTCTACAGGTCAGTGTGCATCCAGGACCCAAAAGACCCTCCTTTCCACCTGCTCTTGAGGCGCACGTCCTCTCCAACTTTCTCCTTCATCAGGTCTAGTTTCTGACTCTCCATTTCTGCATCTGTAAAGTGAAAATAAATTTCCCACAGGTTTGTTGCAGGCACCGAATGATGTAATGCTGTCTACTTAACACACTCCTGGATGGTCTAAGAGCCAGAAAGAAATAAAACCCACCCAGGAAGCCACTTAGAGAGGTGTGGCTGCTTTCACGGCATCACCTCAGTACCCAGAACAGTTCAGGGCAGTGAGAGGTTTATGATGCCCTGAGCTTGGAGCTGGACCTTGAGATGCATACAATTAAGTTGGGAAGTCAAGGCCACTTGTCCAGGGAACAGTTTAACTTCCAGAGAGATGGACTGGGAGGTTTTTTCTCAGTACAGACTTTTCTCCCAGAGCCTGTGATCTCATGACCTTACCAGGTTCTTCAGCCAGGGGTGGTACCTGCTCTGCCTCCATGTCTCCCCTGGCCAGCTCCAGAAGCCTCGTGGTGACCAGATTCGGATGCCTGAGGTGTCACACACAGGCCTGTCTGTGGACCCTCAGTTAGTGACACAAGCAAGCTGGAAATGCCCAGCCAAGAGGCCAGGGGACAACGCTATGCACTTCTGCTTGCTGAGGGGAAAGATCGCCTCAGACCTCCTTGGGGGACCTGGCAGGACCAGCGTGGCTCATGGCATTGTCATCTTCCCGCTGCAGCTGCAACAGGTTGCCATGAAGCTAGTGGCTGAAGTAGCACTTTTCTTCTGACAATTCTGAAGTGCAAAAGTCTAGCTCAGTTTCTCTTGGGGAGAGCCAAGATGTCAGTGGGCCCACGTTCCCGCCGCTAGCTCTGCAAATGGACCCCAGGTATGAAAGCTGCCTGCGTCCAGGGGTTCACCAGGCCCCTTCATACCTGCCTCTTGCCTTTCTTGACTTTGACATTCCTTCTTCCCTCCTATAAAGACTCCTGTGACGATATTGGACCATCAGAACAGCTAGGATACTGTTCTTATCTCAAAGTCCCCAACTTAATCGCATCTCCAAAGCCCTTTTCTGCCAATCAGATCATAAGGTACTGGTTTCAAGAAACAGGACACGGACATTTCAGAGAGCCTGTTATTTTGCTTACCAGCAGGTGACTAATTCCCTGAATCAGGTGCCTATGAATTAATCCTCATCCTCAAAATTATTCCCAAAAAAAGTAAGAAAACTACTCATCTCTAGCCATTTCCTTGATCTGCTCCAAAACTTAGAGATTAAACATATTTTCATAGAAAGAGCTTTGAAGTTTTCATAAGAAAACTGTAGATATCAAGAAAGAATGATCATTAAAACCCGTTTCTAGATGCAACTGGCAGGGCATCATTTAATAAGATTTGAAAACAGAACCTAGCATTCTTAACTTGAATGTTTGCAAACACCTGGGATAATCACTAGTACCTGTGTTCCCCTATCCTGCTTTCTAGCTTTTCTTTAAATTAACTTGATATTGCATTTTTTTTTTTGACAGTTCAGTGACAGGCTTAAATTATTTCACTGTTACCATGGCAACCAAGGCATCTCAAAACAGAGGGAAAAAAATAAGATTAAAATAAAAGGAAGAGGGAATAGTCTAAATCAGCATTAATGACTTGTTATCCAAGTGAAATGGGGCACTAACTGGCCAGGCCTGAGGATCATGTCGCATAGGGTTCTTCTTTGGTCCATGGGAACACACTCATGCAAGCAAGAATCCTTGAGTCTGGCGAGATGCAAGGGTTCAAAGTTGACAGAACCTTCTACTCTGCCTTCCTCATACATCTCTCTTATTTGGATCACTTCCTTTGTTTTTCATCTCCTCTTGCTTTTCCCCCTCTGAACACATTAGTTACTATGGAAACATTGGTGTGAATGTCAGAAGGCTCAGCTCAGAGATGCTTCATAAAGTCAATTTATAGAATAGTCTGACATTTATCTCATGTTTGGGAAATTTAAAGAATTTGTGATATTCATGACCACGGACGGGATGGGTGAGAAACATTGTACTATATATGGATTTTAAAATTTGTTTTATACACATTGATAAAACATCAGGTTTTGTCTTTTATGGGGAGAATAGCAATGAAAACAGGAGTCTGGTTTGGGATTTGAAATTGGATTCATTTTCCCTCAGTTCAGGGAGGATTTCCACCCTCTTGGTTTGTAAAGCTGACTAGAATCTCTTGTGTCAAAATAAATGCTTTTGGAAAAAATTACGGTTGGCTTATTTTTTAAACTTTAACCTGACAATAAGACAAATGGTATTATCCATAATAATATACACAGGGCAGCAAGACATAGAAATGTTAAAGTCCATGCTGTAAAAATTCTTATTTCAGGAAGATGAATTTTAGAGCAAGTGTTACCCAATGGAATAAAAATAATAGCTAATGATTCTAGCACATTCACAATGTGTCAGCCCCTTCTAATACTTCATATGTATTAATTCATGTGATCTTCACAATATACTGGGAAGGTAGACATGATCATTATATATTTTTTTTTTTTACACAGGAGGAAACTGAGGCACAGAGAGGTTAAGTAATTTATCTAAATAAATGATGTGAGCAAGATTTAATCCAAAGCAGTCTAGCTCCACAACTTATATTTTCAACCATCATGCGCAATTGATTCTTCTTTTAAAAAAATAAATAAATAAATAAAGCTAATCCTAACAATTTGTACAGATGGAGAGATTTGAGTTATCGTTTCTGGGCTGAAAAGATAACCGAGGCCTGGATTTTGAATGTTACCACACTGAAGATACTGTCGAAAGCCTTAAGGGTTGTCACAACATGAAGACATGGTGGGTTCCTAGTGGTTACAGTGTGATCATGAATACAGTTGACAACTAAATTTGGTTTCAGATTTGCAGCTTTTACATGTTTTATTATATGTAAAAGAGCAAAACCATTTTGCTATATAATCAGCAGGAAAGCCAGTAATAGCTCAAAAGGCCTTAAAATTAACTCCATTCTACTCCATTAGAAAAGTCTTAATTACAAAGAAAAATCCAAGGCCACCCTGAGGCAGCATTCATCTTGGCCACCCAGTGCTACCCACTTCCTCTGCCCCCACCAACTTCCCGCTTTCATTTGAGAAAGTCAGACCCGTTCACTTCATGTGTTCAACTCGCCAGGGACCAGGGTCAACCGGATGACCCCCGTGTGAAAGCCAATCAGAACCTCTAAAGTCCCTTGACCTCGGTGATTGGTTCAAAGCTAGGGGTTGCCTCAAACAGGGCCAATGAAATTTCATGTAATTTTTGCTGAAATGCTCAAATAGCAAGAAAGTAGAAAACTAGAATGTGGACTGAACTTCTTTTAACCCCAAGAAGGTGGTTTAGAACTAACAGAGGCTACCAGATGGAGACTGAACTTACAGGGCTAAAAAGAATGTAAAAGCTTAAGAGAAACCCAGGCAGATGCAACATCAGACCCCTGAAATTAAGTGTCCAAAGTCTGTTAAGCTTTTCAATTACTGAGCTGTTTAATCTCATCTATTTCTCCCTCCTCCTCCATCTTTTCTATCTCCATCTCTTCCTCTTCCCCTTCTTTCTCCTCTTCTTTTAATTTTTTCTTTCTCTTCTTTCCATCTTCTCTTTCTTCACTTCCATTTTTCTTTTTCTCCTTTCTCTGCTTTCTCATCCTCTTTTCTTTCTCTTTCTCTCTCCTCTTGTCCTGATCTAAGCACATTTGACCTGGCTTACAATAAACAGAAAAAGACTAAATGGACACAGAACACACATGTATATCCTGAGAACAGACACACTTCTCCACTTTATTCATAAACAAGCAACCCCACAACTACTGAAATTCCAAAACTCTAAAAACTAAAAATCTCCTAGTAACTACTTGGTGACAAAACAAACACCATGCACAGGGACACTAAGCTGTTCATAGTGCTTATTTATCCTACTTAATCTTCCCGTGTTTTTCTGAGAAGCAATCAATATTTGTGATTACTGAATGCCACCCAGATTCTATTAAACTGTCATGCCATTTAAGGTCCATAAAGTCTTATAATTATTAAATCCAAAAACTTACAAGTTCTGAAGCCCCCAAAGTTTTGGATAGAACTTTAGCCACATGAGAAAATGAATGCATAAATCAATTGCCTACATAAGTGCTTCTCTATGGATAGAACCTGAGTTAGCCAGTGACATGCATTGTGGGACACAAGATGAAATCAGCCATCGGAGCAAAATCAGATGGAAAGCAAAATTATGCTCGCATGCCAAATAACAGACACACATCAAATCCAGCCCTACTGTGATAAACCTTCAGACAAGGTTAAAATGCGTAAGTTTAGGGCAAAATAAGAAGAAATCAACTGTGTCACAGGAAGAGCTTTGCGAACAGAAAATCTGCAAGGAAGAAGCTGCCTGACTCCTTATTCTGCCATTCTGCCAACCATAAACACAAACTATGTAAAAGAA
The DNA here is from genome assembly GCF_000260255.1 of Octodon degus. Lineage (NCBI taxonomy): Eukaryota > Metazoa > Chordata > Mammalia > Rodentia > Octodontidae > Octodon > Octodon degus. Next base: position 25,300,067 of record NW_004524580.1, on the reverse strand, counting down.
TTATGGCTCTGAGTCTATGTGAAGATGACAGGGGTCACGTCTTGAACTCTATGCCCATGTTCATGTGGGATTTATTCTGAGACTTCCTCCCTAAGTTCTCATGAGATAGATTGCTAGACATGAGATGATTGATGGATAGATAGACAGAGAGATAGATAATAGGTGAAATGTTATTTGCTTTTCATTTAGATATTTAACTAATAAAATGATCATCCTGGGCTGGCCAGATAGCTCAGTGGATTAAAGCACCTGCTTAGTCAGATGCAGGGACTGGGGTTTGATCCCCAGTGTGCCATGCTGGCCCCAGGGCAGGCTGAGACTGCAATTGAGACTGGCTATGATGGCGCGCCCTGTAATCCCAGCGCTTGGGAGGCTGAAAACAGGAGGATCACTATGAGTCTGATCTGTGTAGTGGGGCCCTGTACACCCTGTACTAAATACTTTTTTTAAAAAAAGAAAGAAAATGATCATGCTATATGTCTTATTTACTTTTCCCCTCATTGCTGAGACAAAATACCCAACACCTAAAATTAAGGAAGGAAAGGTTAACTTAGTTCACAGCTTGTCAGGATTTTAGTCTGTCTGTATTCAGCTGGATCCAAGGCAGGGTGGCACAATGAAGGAGCAATCGTCCGTGGCAGGAGATGACAAAAGCAACAAGAACAAAAGGAGATAAAAGGGAGCAGCAAGCCCCTTTCCCTCCCATATATTGTATGCAGGCTGATTGCCCCAGGGTAGGTGTAGCACTCACATCCATAATCCCAGTATTGGACTATGAATCAATCCCAAACTCTAGAAGCCCACCCCATGACTGTGTAAGGCTTTGGGAGGACATCAAGACAGAAACCATAACACTAGATAACAGTAGAAATAGTACTGGAAACTAAAACTTATTACCAAGCAGCGAAGGTCAGACCTTTTGTTTTGGTGGTACTGGGTGAGCTCAGGGCTCGCGCATGCTAGGTAAGCACTCTGCCACTGAGCTGTGCCACCTGCCTCAGAGCCTTGACTCAACTGTTTTCTTCTTCCTCTCTAGCGCTTGAAGCAGTAGCTAATACAGAGTATGCATTTCCAGTGCTGTTTATTAATAAGTAAATTCCGATACCTCTGCCACCTGGCAACCCCGACAAGTTGTCAACGGGACAATTGACAGAGGATGAAAATATTTTTTAAAAAACTAAAGGAAAAAAAAAAACCAGGGGTTTTGACCCCGCTGATGCAGAAAGATATTCCATGGGCCTCTCGACAGTTGCAGAGAAATTAAATTTAGGTCAATGATCTTTGAGATACGTTCTAGCCCTGTGACTACATGATTTTTCTGCATGCAAAGAAAAGAAAAGTCTTAAAGGATGCAGAGAGAAGAGTATGTAAATCATTTGAAACACTGACTAATAGAGCATGGAATTATTCCTAAATTTGAAGAAGATTCTCTTGTAAGTTGTAAGCGGAATAAGTATCTCATTCATATATATGAAAAAATGATGACTAAAGTGGTGCACTATAGTTAAGAGATGAAATAATCCTTAAAAAATTGCCAAGTTTAAAATAACCAGCACATTATATGAGATATAATGAATCCTCCTCTCCCTGTTAATAAACTCCCAATGTCCAGAGCACGGAGCTGAGGAGCCCACCTGGCTTTCAAGTCTTCTCTCCCATAGTCAAATCCAGAATACTGCTGATTTTTCTACCTCATGGCTTTGCTCCAATCCAACCTCTTTTGCACAGGAATGATTGTTAACTGCATCCCCTCTTCACAGCAGTTTCTCCTCCAGTCTTCCTTTCACATAATTACAAGCTTAATTTTCCTGGGGAAAAACCTTTGATCTCATCACTCCATGTCAAAACCTTCAACAGCTCCCCATTACCCTGAGCAGTGCTGGACTAACTTTGACAGAATGAAACTGCATTTCCTTCTTTCTTTCTTCCTTTTCTTTCTTTCTTTCTTTTTTTTTTTTTTCCTTTTTCCAGTCTTTTGGGGACAGGGTCTCATTATGCAATTCAGGCTGCCCTGGAGCTCACATTGCATCCCAGGCTAGTCTCAAACTCACAACAATACTCCTGCCTTAGCCTCCTCCTAAGAACTGAGGTTATGGGCATGTGCAACCATGCCTGGCTTCCTCTTTCTTAAACTACACCTTTGCAATGTCTACACCTGGGACTCTGGGCTCCCTCCTGGTGTTTAGGACACTGCAGTTCCTTAGCTCTCACTCACTTTCCCCCTTCATTTCCTCCCATCCCCTCAGTGACCCCATTATAAAGACTTCATTAACTCCTAGAAGCCGATGACTCTCCTTACCTCTTTTTTAAACTGTGATAAAATATGCATAAGACAACATTTATGTTTATCAGTCCACATTTGAAGCACATAGTGATTACATGCATCATGGGGAGTTGCTTCCCGTATAGAACACACCTTCACTTTCTGCATTTTCTTCACCTCCCCTCCCTGTCCCTTTCTCTTTCTCTTGGTCTTCACTCCTTTTTTGTCTTTTGCAGAAGATCTATCTTCATGTGACATACTATCTTTAATTTGCTCATGTTTTGGGTTCTTCACATTTGAAAAACCAAGTGATATTCAAGGATGCATGTCTGATTCACTGTATCTCACTTGACATCATGGTCTCCAGGGGGCAGCTGTGCCCTCACAAATGGCTCAGATTTATCCTACTTATGGCAAAGTAAGACTCATTGTATATAAATACATTTTATCTATTCATGTATTCATGGGCATATGGCCCACTTTCAAGATGTAGCTGTCATAAATTGTGGTGCTATAAAGATGGGCGTGCATGAACCACTGTGATGCAATGTCTCTAACTTCTTAGGGAAGATACCTAGAAGGAGCAACTGGATTAACCTTCTTTGTTTTTTGAGGGGAGTCTCCACAGTGATAGCCATGGAGGTTGTACCATTTCACACTCCAGTTAACAATGTAGAATCGTTCCTTTTTGCCCACAGCCTGTTGATGATAGCCATTCTTTCCAAACAAAGGTAGAATCTTGTTGCTATTATTATTTTAATTTGTATGGCTGTACTGGTCAGAGTTGTTGAACATTTTTCCATGTATGTGTTGGCCACTTCTGCAGATAAATGTCTATTCATTTCAGTGTCCATTCTTTTATTTTAGGGGGCCTAGTTTTTTAGTTCTTTATATATTCTAGATACTAATTCTCTGTCTAAGGAATAACTGCCAAGAATTTTTCCCATTCTGTATGATGTTTCTGCACTGTGTTGTTGTTTTTGTTTGTTTGTTTTGTTTCAAGGTGGTTTTTTTTTTGTTTTTTTTTTTTTGCTGTTCAGAAGCTTTTTAATTTGATATAACCTCATTTGTTGACTCTTTTTATTTTACATATTTAGTACAGGGTCTATAGGGTCTCACTGAACAAATAGGACTCATAGTGATCCTCCTGTTTTCAGCCTCCAAAGCACTGGGAATATAGGCATGTGCCACCACACCCCGTCTTAATCACTGTCTCAGCATTCCATGGAGGCGGTGCTGGGGATCAAACTCCTGTCCCTGTGCCTGCCTAATCAGGAGCTTTAGTCCACTGAGCTATCTGGCCAGCCCATTTCTTAAGGTTATTTATTGCTTGTGTATATGTGGTTCTGTTCAGAAAGTCCTTGTCTATGCCTGTCTTCAAGAATTTTACGTATTTTATATTCTAGAGTATTTATATTTTAATATTCAAATATTTGATCCATGTTAATTTTAGTCTAGGACATGGTAAGATATATGAATGTAGACTCAGTCTTCCACCAGTGGTAGCCAGTTTTCCCCACACAATTTATTAGAGAGGCTGTCTTTCCTCCAGTCTTTGGTCCCTTTGTTACGTCAACTGTATGTATCGTGGGCTGCTTCTGCATCCTCTCTTCTGCTCCACTGATCTACAGGTCCATTTTGTGTGATTGTCATCTATAATTTCTGAAGTGCACCATTCAGTGATGCTGATATAGGCACAGTGTTGTGCAATTGCCACCTTTATTTAGTTCCAGAAATTTTATCACCATCTTGAATGGAATCTCCATGTCCCTTATGTAGCTACTCCCCATTTTCTCCCATCCCTTGGCCTCAGGCAACCACTATCTGCTTTCTGTCTCTGGATTTACCTATCTTGTACATTCTGTGTCAACAGAATCTTACTACGTACCTCATTTGTGTCTGTAATCTGTCACTTAGCACAATGTTTTCAAGGTACATCCTTGTTGGAGCAGATATCTCACTTCCATCATTTGCAGGACCGGGTAATACTCCGTTATATGAAGACACCACATTTTGATTCTTGGGTCATCTGTTGATAGGCATATGGGTTGATTTTACCTTTTATCAGTTGTAAAGCTGTTATGAATACCAGTACAACATACAAGCTTTTGCTTGAGTATCTGTTTTTAATTCTAAGGACATATATTCAGGAGTTGGATTAAAGGGTTCTAATAGTATACCTGTGTTTAACTTATTGAGCAATTACCAAAGTGTTCTCCACAGTGACTGCACCATTTTACATTCCCATCAGTAGCATAGGAGTGTGACCATTAATCATAAATATTAGCTTGTTTGGATTAAGAAATGCCTCCTATATTAATAAATCCCACTTCAGCTATGTCTGTGAAGATATTTCTAGAGATGACTGGTACATAGGCCAGCACACAGAGAGGGTAAGCAGAACTTTTTAATCGGTTTACAACCCAGATGGAATGAAAAAAGTTGGCTTGCATTTGAAATTCATTCTTCTTGAACAGACGTGTCTTTTGCCACTGCCACCACCTGTGGCCTTCAGACTCCAGCATCCCCCACCTTTCAACACAGACTCACACCAACAACACCAGCAGCTCTCCAGGGGCTTTCTGGCCTTCAGGCTCCAAATGGTGCAACATCCTTGACCCCTCCTCTCTTACACCTCTTGGCTTCTGGGACTCCAGGGTCTTCTGGTTCTCTAGCATGCAGAGAGACATTGTGGACTGCTCTAAAAGCCTGTATCATAAATCTCCCTGCATAATCATAGGGTTCCAATGTCTTCACATTCTTGTCAACACTAGTGCTTGAGAAGTTGTATTGCATAAGAGCTTGGGTCCGCACTTGTGCCATGGCCAGTGAAGCATCTTTGGATGTGCTTGTGAGCCATCTGTTTATCTTCTATGGGAAAAATATCCTTGTCTTCTTTTGTTCACTTTTAAGTTGGTTTATGCTTTTTATGGATAGGTGATAAGTATTTCTTTATATTCTGTAGATAATATGTCATTATTAGATTATTTCAAAATATCTTCTCTCTTTTTATTCTCTTGGTAGTGTCCTTTAACATATAAGCCTTTAATCCTGACATAGTCCAAACTTGTCATTTGTGCTTATGGTGCATATGTAAGAAACTTCTGATAAGTGTAAGGTCATGAGAATGTTACCCTGTTTTTCTCCTAAGAAAATCGAAGTTTTAGCTCTAACACTCATGACTGTGAGTTAATTTTTTAATATATTGTGTAAGGCAAGGGCCAGACTTCATTTATTGTGTGTATCTAAATAATCATTCCATCACTAAACATAAAACCAGACAACTAATGTTCTTAGGATACCGTCACAAATCAATTGATTGTTTGGGACACATGAGAAACCCATTTATTTCCTACATAGACTTCACCCCTAAGTTTAAGCCCCAATATGTCAGTCCACCAGGCTACTGACCCTTCCTGTGTCAGCACTCTCCAGATTCTGTGGTCTCTATCTGACACATTCCAGCCTAAGTCCAAATTGCTCAATTATCATGACCCTGAGCCAACATGGTTGAATCTCCCAAACAACAGCTTATCTTCCCAATGACCACTTCCTCCTTCTTTCCCACTCCAGCCCTGGATGCAACTTCTTTGCGCCTTTCCCACCCACACAAGGGGGCGTCCAATCAGCTCCTTGTGTGTCGCTGAACCTGCCCCTCAAGCTCCGCCCCTACAAAAGCCCATGAAGTCTCAGGCTCCCGGTCTCAGGTCAGAGGATCCCCCATCTCCCTGCTCTCAATCCTCTCTGAGTCTTCAGAGTTAATAAAGCCTCCTCCCTCCTTATTTCTGCTTCTCTGCCACACTGCCACTGCCGAAAAACCTAACACTACCCTCTCTAAATACACCCATGCTCTAAATACGTCATTCCTGAAGATGGCATCTAGCCATCTTTCATCCAGTTATACAAGCCAAACATCTCTCCCCACAGACAGTGTGTGTTCACTAAATCTCCATAAAAATATTTTTAAACTGTCTAATTCTCTCAAGTTCTTCTGCCATTCCTAGATCAAGTCATTGTGGTTAACTCCCTGGATCACTAAAATAGTCTGCTAAATAGAGTCTTTTCCCTATGTCCACTCTTGTGCTTTTTAATCTGTTCTTCAGGGACATGGTTTGTAAAAGACAAGTCAAACCATCCATTTCTCTTTCCTCTGCATCCCTTCTCCAAGCCTACTCTGTTTAAAATCCAGTGTCCTCCCACTGTTGCAAGACAGAGACACACTACAGAAGCTGCTCCTTGCCTTCTCTCCAGCTTGATCATACACCTCTCTTTACCCTTCGTTCAGGTAACTACTACCCAAGCTGCAAGCCTCACATCTGCTGTCACTTATTCAATTGATCACTGCTAAATAAAGTCACCTTACTAATTATTATTATGTCATAGGGCACAGTTCTTGACAGAACTATTTACAATTCAAAATTATATAACTTTGGAATTATTTTATTTATATCTCTTGCCCTCTAGATTCATATCTTCATAAAGTCCATGCATTGTTAGCTAGAAATTTCAAGACCCTCCAAGATGTGATTTTTTTTTAGTCTTAATTCACAATTGTTCTCTTTCACACTTTCAATATGATTCTTGGTTAAACTGGGTAAACGTTCTACCATTGTATTCTGTTGATATTGTTCTTTACCTGTCACTTCTTACTCTATCTCTCTATATTTATTTTGTTATCATTCATGCCTACCCTCATTTTTCATGAGTTTACTTAGATTTAATTGATTTATTGAGTGTCTATGTTGTACCTCATCCTACACTGAAAATACAGGAGATGCCAAACAAAGTAAGCCTCTGCTGAGACACAAAGGAAGGCTAGAAAAGCCCATGAACAACTAACTACAACTACAGCTCTAGGTATAAAATGATACGAAAATGACTCCTATCAGTTATTCTGACAAGAGAAAAGATAATGGCTATCGTTCCCTGGGAATATCAGCAGAGCTTCAATACAGAATGAGTCATTTTAGCAAGATCTTGCAAGATGACTAGGAACAGAAAGGAGAAGTTTTCAGGTATAACCGTGAGTACCAAGCTAAATCACAATGACCACATCCCCAAACCTGACCTAGTCCAAGAGTAGCAAGTGGCCCAGTGTTGGTCACACAAATCTGGCTCCAAGGTGGGGGGTCCAAACAGAAAGCCCATGCCACTATCCCTTGATGCTGCTGATGTGTCTGGCCTTAATCCACTGTTCATTCTCTCACACCAAAAGGAAAGTATAAATTTCTATTAAAGTATTCATGTGTTAGAAGACAGAATAACAACAATACATTGTGACACAGAGCTCTGTGGTGGGTAGACCGTATGTGAGCTGCCTCAGGTGAATCCCCTTCCAGGAGCTCTCCCTTGAGTTTGGACAGAAACTGTAACTTACTCTGTCAAGTCATTGTGACTGAGATGATGGAATTTAGTTGTGATGAATGTCCCGAATCAGTTGGCTCTGTCTTATTAAAATGGAGATTAGTTGGGGGAGGGGTGATTCATTCAACTGAAAGAAGAACTGGACTTTCCCTGAAAAAAGAAACTCCTCATTGCTACAGCAGCCCATGTGAAGCTGCCCGCTGACAGAAAAAAAAAGTCAAGGTTCTTGATCATGAAGCCACAAAAAGAAGAATTCTGCCAACTACTGGAGCCATCTTGGAAATGAATTCTTGTCAGTCAAGTCTCCTGAAGCGAACACAGCCCTGATCAACCAACAAACATCTGGGATGTAGCTCCATGAGACCCTGAGTAAAGGACTTGAGTGAGCATCTCCAACTCTTCAGCTAGAGAAATTTAGTTTTACAATAATAAATAAGAGTTGGTTACAGCTACTAAGCATTTGGCAACTGTTTATGAAGAAATAAAAAATGAGCACAGATTTGATGGTGGATAAGATGTCTCTTATTGTTGTTGCTTCTGTCATGCATTTTTTTAATGCTTTTGCCCAAATGACCTGAATATACAATCACTTAGATATTTAACTGACAGAATACACCAGTTAGAACAAAATGTAAATGTGTTTCTAGCCAACTCACCAATAATGTAAAACGACAATAGAATATTTCAACTTGATGTATTCTACTTCATTGTAAGATGTGTAATCATTTTTTTGGTTGCTCTGATTCTGATTCGTAGCAGCTTCTTTGGTTTTTAATGAATCAATTGCTCACAGATAAAGAAAAAAGATGCAGAAATATGTCAACTTTGAGGATCAAAACACAGCCATTAAGAAACAAATGGAAGAGTGTGCAACACACAAACTTGCATGAAATCAACAGACTGTTTTTGCTGCTGTGTGTTCCTGGCCTCTGTTATTTGAGTCAGTTTCTTCTCACAGAAATAATTTTATAATAGGGAGTTGATGACCCAGCACCAAATAAGTCACTGCTGTGACTGATCTGGCCAATTTATATATAATAAAAGCAGAGAAGGCACTGAGAGTCCCTGTGATCACTTGAAATGAGAATATTATGCTTTGAATTATACTGTTCATCTTGATTATAAATTTACAAGCAGTATGATAAACACATATGGTAAAAAATATAACTATAACATTCTTTTCGTCTAACTGATATGTGAAACTTAACAAATATAATTTGAGTTATTTTTGTCAAGAATCTAACATACTCCCTATACAAACACAAAGATAAGAAACTTATATTGCTTATAAAAATAGAATTAAATTGAAATTCAAGCAAAAATATCTGACAGTAAAAGAAAAACAGATGCCCTTGGCCATGTTAGAATCTATCTTCAAAACAAAAAGATGGGGCATTATTTAAAGTAAGTTATAACTTACATCTGTGGGACCAAAAATATTTCATTGATGTTGGAAACTCTCTTATATTCTTGTACATGCATTTAATGCTTAAAATTTTGAAAATTGGGATAGATGGATAATTATTAAATGTAAAAGAGCCTTCTCGCCCCTGTATCCCATCTAATCTTTACCCAGTAGTTTCTAGATACATTGCAATAAACTGCTGTTCTTTATCAAGGTCTGCTGTTTGCCCTCTAAACTTTCACTCCAATCCTTTGACAGTTTGGGCCCTCTCTTGTTTCTTACCTGGACTACTGCATAGCCTGCTAAAGACATTGCTGTCCTTCGCTTAACTGTCTCAAATCCGTGTAGTCAGAATCATCTTTCTAGATTTTCTCTGTCACAGTGCTACATGAAACCTGTCACGGGTCCATCTTTGTCCTCAGAAGAAAATCCTAGTGGCCCGGCCTGTCCTCAGAGCTGCTGGTGATCTGGCCTGGTTCAGCTCTGCAGTGCCCACTGCCCTGTCCTGCGGCCCTGCAAGTCTTGCATATGATTTCTAGCCTCTGTCTGGGGCACTGCTCCTTCCCTTTCCCTCTCCACCAGGCCTATTTCTATGCATTTTTACTTTTCAGTTCACACCGACCTCATTTACCCGCATGCCCTCCAGGAAGCCTTCTTGGGTAGCACTCTACCTGTACAGGTTGCAGCAGATGCATCTCTCTGCCTCTTCCCTGGGCATATATATTCACTCCCTGGCTGTAGCACATTATTGTTTCGTTTCTGTATCTGCCTTTCTGACTCAATGAGTGTGCTCTTCAGTATTGTTTAGGCTTTGGAAGGTGTCTACTCTTCACCGAGTGATTAAACATGAAGACAAGCATTCATTGTGAGCCCTGTCAGATGGAAGCTCTCTCCTGAAACACAGGCTGAGATGGAGCCTCCTAGGGTACAATGCCTTAAAATATTGCCTACCATTAACTCTGGCAGGATCCCCAACAAAACCAACCTTCCTGATAGAGGATAACCTACAGACTCACAGACTAATCTTCTGTACTCAGAATATGTTATTCCATTGCAAACTTAAAAGGCCAGGCCTGACATACAAAATGAACATCAGCTATGTTTCCCTAACAAAGCTAAAGATGGAGGCTGCATTTAAGAGCCTGAATATTTTCTGTTAAAGAAGGTAGTACAGACAGACGGTCTCCCCATTCTGCAAGCATCACTATGTAAACCTCACCCATGCTGGACAAATCCCTCCCTTCTCTGTCCTACCCACACCACCAGTCCTCTCTGTGGAGGCTCCTTTGTGTGGCTTCTGCACCAACAGTTCCCCATTACTACATCTAGATGACTTCATTCTTCATCAAAGTCAATAACTTTGTTATTTAAGGAGAGTTCAATAACTATAGCAATATTTAGACACCCAAGTTGTCTTCAGTTTCATTTGACAGGTAGAAATTCAGCATGTTGCTCGTTTTTAAAATGAGAGATAAAGTGTTTTCTCATTTCGCTAGTATTCAAATAATAGAGTAGGTGTCTTTTGACATGAGATGTGCTTCAAATAAGTTTTTTAAAGTTCAATTTGTCTGAATGCAAAAAGAAGCATAATTGATTTCTGACATTTTAATTTTAAATGAGCTGGTTGTCAGACTTCACCTGAATGGGACCCACAATATCTACATCAAGGACATGTCAACTATGTTCAACCATTATTGTCATTTTTTCCAAGTACATAAATTTACCTTACTATTACAAAAATTATTATTTGACATGTGGAGAAAGGATTGTAGTTAATCAAATTTCAAGTTTATTGTGTATATCAAATATGCCACAAAGGAATTAATAATTTATAACACTTCCTACTTATATTCAACAGAACTCAGCAATTGATAAAATTAGACACATTTATATAAGAGATGAGATTAAGTCTCTATAGAGGTCAAAGCATCATCCTAGACACTGCGAGCACAAGGAGAATGCAAAGAGAGCATCTGCCCAGTGAGGAGACAGACAGCGAGAAAAAGCTTCCCGATTATGTAATAATTAAAATAATGGTTAAAAATGAATTTTTTTTATCACAGAAGAAACTATTCCTTTAGCTCAAGTAAAAATACTAAAGAGACACATGTAAGACAGGTTGTGAAGATTTTGTAGAGTTTGACGGTGAACTATGGAAAGGGCCAACATGCTCAGGACCTGAGACTGGAATAGCAAGTGCAGGATACGTGTGGAGCAGGAGATGACACTGGTGGCCCTGCCCTCCTGAAGGAAATTAGATTTTTCCTTTTAGTGATGATGTGAACATCCAAACCAGGCTGATGTTGTTTCATGTCAAAGAACAAAATTGTGGACAAAGAAACAGCTAAGTGGACAAGAAGAAATAAACCTTCTGGTAGTTGGAAGGGATTCCCAGCAGGTCATCATGTGAGTTGTTGTCCAGAGTCTTTTATGGATAAACAGGTCATGGGGATTTATCAGTGTCCTTTGGCTCCCGTCACAGCTGGCACTCTGGGTTTAAAATGACCACTTGAGTCTTGGGCTTAGTGCAGCTCAAAAGAAAAACCAGTTACTCAGCATCTTTGAATTCCTTGAAATGCAGCCCACACACCCAGATGTCATGTCTAGAGTAATTTGTTGACTTGGTGTACCCCATTCTGCCTAACCACCTGTCCCTTTTAACTCTTGTCATTCTTGCCACATTTACTTTTAGCTCTCTAAACTTAGCTATCTAGATGGCTTGAGTTAGCTCTTAGCCTGCAGTGTGTGCTACACTCATGTGTTTCCTTTGTAAGGCCAACTAGCCTTACAAATCTCAGTCATGCAGGTTGCTCTAAACTACAGCAGCTGAGTTAGCAGTGACTTAAGAAATTCACCTATTGGTACATTATAAACAAATAAAAAGGCTGTGGAATTTAGTCAGCATTTATTCTCTGCTGGGCTACACTAAACTGAGTGTACCCTTGGATAAGACATCTCTGCACATATTTCTCATCTTCTGCTAGAATCCAGCAGCTAGCGCAGGGAGAGGGGTGTGTGTGTGTGTGTGTGTGTGTGTGTGTGTGTGTGATGGGTCTATGTCAAAAACACAAGAGAAATGAAAGCATACAATGTTTCTTAGCAAGTTTCTGAAAAGACAAACCAATCATCTTCATTGGGAGAAAGTAACAGAATCAAGAGACTGAATGTATTTTTATGCTTTTTTGTAACCATATAAGGAGAATATATAGTATAGAAGCATATTTACATGCGTATTGTGTGTATAGAGAGAAGGGGGAGAGAAGATTCTCGAAACATCATACATACATCTTTTTTCCTCAAGACAATTTCTTTCTTTTTTTTTTTTTTTTTTTTTCATGTATTTTAGGGAAGAGTCTACAGGGTGTTAGGGTCACATTATTAGATCAGAGTTTATAGTGATCCGCCTGTTTACAGCCTCCCAAGAGCTGTGATTACAAGCCTGTGCCACCATGCCCAGTCTCAATTGATGCCTCAGTGCACCCCAGGGGCAGGGCCGGCACAGCAGGCCTGGGGATTGAACCCCCAGCCCCTGCTCCTACTTGCAGGTGCTTTAATCCGCTGAGATATTGTCAAGACAATTTCTGAAGTCTCTTTTTAACATTCTTTTTTCAAATGCATGTTAACATTACGATGAAATGGAAGTTACTGCATCCATTTAACATATTTTAATCAATATCAATCCCTCCCTCTTCCCCACCACTTCCTGCTTGTTCCCTTCTCCAACTTCAGAAGTCTATCTCCTGGCTTTCTATCCCTTATCAGTTTTATTTCATTTATTTATTTATTTAGTTAGTTAGTTAGTTAGTTAGTTAGTTTTCTCATATACAAAAATACACTTTCTAAATCAGGCTAAAATTTCCAAACTTTGAAGCTAAAAACTTAGGTGAAAAATATTTGAAAAGCAGAAGAGTTTTTTTTTAATTTATGGTAAGACAAAGATTGGATTCAGTTGACATTCTGCCGGGATTATATGCAAACTGGATGAATCTCAGGCAGAAGGAGCCTCAGCACATCTATAAGGAGATTTTTGTCTAACTTTTGTCTCACTTAATGCCCTGGTTAGACTAAGATGATGTGACTCTACTTTCTATGTCTAGAACATAGATTGAATTCACCCTAAAGAAGATATTGTCAAAAGCCTCCCATTTTACTAGGTATGAAGCAAACTGTTTTCTAATATTCACCAAACATCTGATACTCAGATTTGATAAGACTATTCTTAAAAAGGCAAGTAAAAGGTTAATCTCTCTCATAAACATAGATGAAATAATCTTAAATACTAGCAAAGTAAATCCAAGCTAATAAAATTTGTTCAGAGTCCAAGGATGCTTTAATATTTAAAAATCAATATAAATTACATTCATAGAATTAAAGAGAATTATATGCTAATGGTTGCAGTAAAAGCAATTAATAAAACTCATTTACAAAGAAAACACCTCTTAGGAGACTAGAAATAGAAGTTAACTGAATATTTTGTGCGCCTTTCTTCTATCACCTCTTTAGAGAAGTGTGTTAAGATTTTCCCCAAGAATTGTTGACTCTGTCCCTTTCTGAAGTTTAAAAATTTGCTTTATGCTTCAATGTTATTGTGTACATGAAATATTAGAGTTTTTATGTCTTTCTATCAAACCAAAACCCATAATGTTTCATATCTTCTTTATTTCTAGTGATTTTTGACCTTAAAATCTAGTCTGCTGTTAGTACCAGGTTTTTGCATAGTTTAGAAGTAACTTTTCTCTTTTTCATTCTTTCCATAGCCTAGTATTTCAAAACATGTATCTTATTATCAGCCCTTAGTTTTTTAAAAATCTGGTTTGCCAATTTTCCTGTTTTCATTAGAGTAGGCATTCTACTTATACTTAGTATGATTACTCGTAATTTTGGTTTTAAATACACTACCTTACTATTGCTTCCTATTTGTTGCACTAATTCTCTTAATTTATTAAGTAGTCATTGAAATTTAACATACATTAATAAAAGAATTTCTATCATAGGTTTACAGCTTAATGTATTTTCAAAAGTGAGCATACACATACATTAGTACCCAGGTCAAAAATTGAGTCTTTGTCTTTGGTTGTTTCCCTAGCAGTATTTTGGCTCATGTCCCTGAAATTCATCTGGGATCCCAGCGCTATAAAATAGCAATCCTTAAATACTAGAAAAGTATGCACTCCCATTATTGGAAAAGTAAATACATTTGAAATCCTTTGAGTCTCAGTCTCTATAAGGCCAACATGATAGCATGAGTTTCATCCTAAATCTGAGGTTTGGATATTTTATTGGGCTCATCACCATTAGCTTTCTCTCTTAGCTTATAAACTATAATCTAACATTGCAGTAAAATCACATGCTGGGAAAACAGAATGAGCCCAAACAAATAATCTTCTGCTGCACCTCAGGCTTATAGAAGAAGAACAAGACAAGCCCAAAGAAAGCAGGAAATTATAAAGATCTGAGCAGAAATAAATGCAATGGGATGAAGAAAACAATGCAAAGAATTAATGAATCAAGGTGTTGGTTCTTGCAAAGAATAAATAAAACTGATAAACCCCCTAGCTAACTTTATCAAAAAAAGGAAAGAAAATTCAAATAAAGGTAATAAGGAATGAAAGGGTGAAATCACAAAAATTCATGAAATTATCAATACCTATTGTCAATATATTTACTCACAGGATAGAAAATGCAGAAGAAATGGACAAATTCCTAGATACATATGAACTACCAAAACTGAATCAAAAAGATATAAAAATTCCAAGTAACCCAATATGCGTCAAAGAAATTGAACATATAATAATAATAATAATAATAATAATAATAATAATAATAAACTACCAACAGAGACAAGGTGTGGTGGCATATACCTGTAATCCCAGCACTGGGGAGGCTGACAACAGGAGGATCACTATGAGTCCAAACCGTGCAGTGAGAACTTGTACCAAATACATAAAGAAAACAGAAACAAAACAAAAATAAATAAACCCTACCAACAAAGAAAAGAAATACCCAGGCTCTGCTGGATTCATAAGTGAATTCTGCAAGAAATTTAGAGAAGAATTAATACCAACTTTTCTCAAACTCTTCAATGAAATCAAAAGAGAAGCAACTTTCCCAAACTCATTCCTGGAGGCAAGTATTACTCTGATATCAAAACCAGAGAAAGATCCAGCCAGAAAAGAGAACAACTGATCAATCTCCTTAATGAACATAGATGCAAAAATTCTCAATAAAATATCAAACAGAATGCAGCAAATCATCAAGAAGATTACACATGATGACCAAATGGTATTCATCCCAGGAATGCAAGAATGGTTCAATATATGCAAATACCTATATGTAATATACCACATCAACAGAGCCAAAGACAAAAATCACATGATCTCAATAGATGCAGAAAAAGCTTTTGACAAATCCAATACTCATTCATGATTTAAAAAAAAATCCTACAGAAAATCAGAATAGATGATCTACATCTCAACCTGATAAAATCCATCTATGAGAAAGCAAGAGCCAACACCACACTAAATGGACACAAACTGAAAGTCTTCACTTTAAAATTAGGAGCAAGACAAGGATGCTCACTGTCACCAATCCTATTCAATGTACTTCTGGAAACCTTAGCCAGAGCAATTACACAAGAGAGAAAAAAAATAAACAAAAGGAATAATGATTGGAAAGGAAGAAGTGAAATTATCATTATTTGAAGATGACATGTTACTGTGCAAAGAAGACCCCAAAACTCCACCAAGAGACTTGTAGATTTTATAACCAAATTCAGTAGTGTAGCAGGATACAAAGTCAATACTAAAAAAATAGC
The DNA here is from genome assembly GCF_000260255.1 of Octodon degus. Classification (NCBI taxonomy): domain Eukaryota; kingdom Metazoa; phylum Chordata; class Mammalia; order Rodentia; family Octodontidae; genus Octodon; species Octodon degus. Next base: position 25,284,221 of record NW_004524580.1, on the reverse strand, counting down.
ATTTCTATGCACAAACAATGGACACACTGAGAGACAGGAAACTACACCTTTCACAATAACATCCCCCAAAATGAAATACTTAGGAATCAATCTCACAAAAGAAGTAAACATTATACAGTGAAAATTATAGTACTCTAGAAAAATAGATCAAAGATTTCAAAAAATGAAAAGCTATTCCTTGCTCCTGGGTAGAAAGAACTAACACTGTGAACATGGCCATTCTCCCAAAACTGTTAAATAGACTCAATGTAACCCTAATTAAAATACTATTGGCATGCCTCACAGATCTAGAAAAAATCTTCCTAAAATTCATCTCCTGGTCTACTGAGAGGAGCAGTTAATGACTAATTTTTTTTTATTTTTCTTTTCAATTTCCTTTTTTTCAACTTCTTATAACTTTTTTTTTTTTTACCAATTTTGCAGGTTTATATCTAGTAAACTAAAGAACAATTTGAAGGTAAATATTGTACAATATATCAACCATTCTTGAATTCCTATTACTTTAATGAAACTTTTTATCATTTCTAATGGCTTTTTTTTTGTTTACCAATTTGTACTCTTTATAAAATAGTATTTTTAAAAAGCTTGCTTTGGGACTGGCCAGATAGTTCAGCAAATTAAAGTGCCTGCTTAGGCAGATACAGGAACCAGGGATTGATCCCTGGAATGCAGTGCTGGCCCCATCCCTGGGGCATGCTGAGATAGTGATTGAGACTGGGCATGCTGGCACGCACCTGTAATCCCAGCCTTAGGAGGGTGAAAAACAGGAGGATCACTGAGGCCAATCTATGTAGTGAGACCTTGTAGACCCTGTACTAAATATACCTAAAAAATTGCTTTATTATTGAAATTTGGCTTCTGATGTTTTTAATATAACATATTGTCTATCTGCTGTGTCTATATTACTGGTCTTTAAGGGAAAAGATATATAAAGAGGGAATAGACATAGGCCCAACATCTCATTAGTACAGCATTATTTAGATAAATTTAATCTGGTTCACCCTCTCAAAAATTCATAAGTATTTCTTTAAATCTTTAGGGAAATGTCTAGTCAAGTTGTCTGTCCAATTTTAAATTGTGCTATTTGTTTTTGCTATTGTCAAGTTATAGAAGTTCTTTAGATATTTTAGATATTAATCCCTCTACTAAACACGATTTGCAATTATTGCTCGGGTAATGTAGATTTTCCCTTCATTATTTCCTTTAATGTCCAGAAGTTTTTACATGAGCTGTATTCCAATGTATCAATTTTTTATTTTGCTGTTAGGGTCATATCTAGTATAATGAAGCTTTCCCCCAATATTTTATTCTAAGCATTTAGTATTTTTTACATAAATCACTTAGGTCTTTAACTATTCTGAGTTTAGCTTTTGCATATGCATATAACTTCTTACTTTTGCATGTGAATATTCAGTTTCCCCAATCAGGTGGCCATGTAGGCAAAGGTTTACTTAGGGATTCTCTATTAGGTCCCATCAGCTTATATATCAATCTTCATGCAAGTATCACACTTTATTAAGTTTTATCAAAGTATGTTTTAGAATAGGAGCTATGAGGTCTTTTTCATGTATATAAGATTCTTTTGGTTAGTCAGCGTCCCTTGAGATTAAGATAGTGTTTTTCTATTTCTGCAACATGTTCCATTGGGATTTTTTTTTCCATTGGGATTTTGATGTTTTAATTTTTACTTTTATTAATACACTGGCAGTACATAATAATTGCATCTATTGTATGGCGTTGGCATGTGTGCATAACAAATCTTGATTCTTTTTATGTTCCTTTCTTCTTCCTCCATTGGAATTTTGATGAGGATTACACTAAGTTTAAAAATAGATTTGGGTAGTATGAACATGTTAACACTGACATTTTCCAATCTATTAGTGTGGCATTTTTTAAATGTTTTTCCATTTATTTTCTTTGGTTTTTTTTAAACAATGTTGTACAGTTTTCTATGTACAAATATTTCAATTCCTTGGTTATATTTATTCCTAAGCAAGCACTTTGTACTTTGGAGGCTATATTAATGGGATTGTTTTCAATTTTGTATTGATCATTGACTGCATATAGAAAACCAGCTGTCTTTTGCATATTGACTTCATGACCTGCAAATTTACTAAAACTATTAGTTCTGTTTGTTGGATCTTAAGTTTTTGTAGAAATAAGACCATGACATCTGTAAACACTTTCCCTATTTTTCAGCTTGGATACCTTTTATTTCTTTCTCTTGTTTATTTGCTCTGGCTAGAACTTCCAGTACCATGTTGAATAGTAGGAGTAGGATCAGGGTTTCTTGCTTCACCTCTGATTTAAAGGAAAAGCTCTCTCTCAATCTCTTAACATTGAATATGATGCCAGCCATGAAGTTTTTATCGTGCTGAAGTAGTTTCCTTCTGTTCTTGGTTTGTAGGACTTTTCTTCATGAAAGGGTGCTAAATTTTGTCAAATTCTTTCTCTGATCAATTTAGATGGTATTAATGTTAGTTCTTCATTTTGCTAATGTAGTATTCTTATTGACCCATATGTTGTACTCTAACTGTATTCTGAGTATAAATCTCATTTGGTCATTGTATATGAACCTTTGAAAATGCTGCTGATTTTGGGGTGTGTGGGGTGTGTGTGTGTGTGTGTGTTTTAATGTGCTTGCTTTATCAAAATAATACTGGCCTTACTGAAGGCATTTGGCAATGTGCTCCCTTTCATCCTTTGAAGAGCTTCATGAGCACTGGAGTTAATCTACCCCCCTACAGTACAGGGGATTGAACCCAGGGGCCTTGCATTGAGACAGGGTCTCTCAATGTTGCCCAGGGCCAGGGTTGGATTTACAATCTTCTTACTTCGTCTTCAATTAGTGCTGGGATTATGGATGTGCACTCCCATGCTTGGCTTTAATTCTTCCTTAATGAATTCCACTACGAAGCCATCTGGTCCTGGATTTTTCTTTGTGTAGCATTTTTTTTTTATTCCTTTCCTATTTCCCTTTGTGTATACACCTTATAGTTATGGCTAAAATTATATAAAACATCTAGAAACCGTCAACTGATAAGTGCAGTCACATGTAAACCTCCTTTCTGGGTAAGGTGGTGCACAAAACTGCTGTTGACTGCATGTACAATGTACTGCATGTACAAATCTACAGTTTGTCCTGGTGAAATGGATGTTACTTTTATGCTTCTAAAACAAATTCTACACCATACTTAAGTTATTTATACACATTATGATAATATATATATATATATATATATATATATATATATATATATATTACCTTTACTCATACAAGGGGAGTTTTATTTTATTACATGGTTTTGTGTTATTGTTTAGTATCCTTTTGTTTCAACCTTTAGGCAAATAGTGATAAATTCCCTCAGCTTTTATCTGGGAAAGTCTTAATTTTTCCTTCATTCCTGAAGGAAAGCTTGGCGGGTACACAATTCCTTGTTGGCAGGCCTCTTTTTCCTGTAAATGTTTCTAATACAGCATTATACTACCTTTCAACCTGCAAGATTTCTGCTGAGAACTACACTGACAATCTGAGAGAAGCTCATTTGTGATGAGTTGCTTTTCTCTTTACACTTTCAGGATTCTCTTTGTGACATTCAAAGATTTGATGTCATTTCATGGTGCAGGTTTCCTTGAATATATCCCAGCTGCAGTTCTTTGAGCTCCCTGGATTTGTATGATCACTTCTCTTTTCAGATTTGGGGAAATTTTAGCTATAATTTCTTCAAATAGATTTATTTGCCCTGTTCTCATTCTGCCTTCTGGAACTTCCAGAATGCGTATGTACTGTTTGACAGTTATCAATCATTTTTCTTCATTCTTTTCTCTTGTTCTTCTTCCTCAGAAATTTCAAGTGTTATCTTCAAGCTCACTGATTCTTTCTCCTTCTGTCTAATCAAGTCTGCAGTTCAAGCCCCGCGAATTTTATTGTACTCTCCAGTTCTAGAACCTGTCAGTTTGTGTTCACCGTTCCTCTTCACTGAGAGTATCCTTTAGGTCAGATGCTGTATTCCTAATATTGTCTAATTAAGCACCTGAGCTCTGTTTCAATTCATATAACACCTACATACAATGATAATACTTCAACTTCTTGGAAATTTATGTATCACTATTTGAGGGGTTTGTTCTCGTAAATATGCCATCTTTCAGTGTTTGTGTGTCTTTTCTTCTATTATTTTTCTTTCCTTTACTTTTACTTTTAATTTTTATTTTTATTTATTTTATTTTATTTATTTATTTTATTTGCAGTACCGGGGATAGAACTCAGGACCCTGCACTTGCCAGGCAAGCACTTATTCTACTGAGCTATCTCCCTGGGTCCTTCCTTTTTATTTTTAAAGAATACGAAATAGTGGTAGAAAAAAATAGCATTAGAAATGATACAATATTTCAGTAAACAAAGTAATAGAAATTCAACAATGGTTGCTATATTACATGATACTATCTTCAAATTAGTTGTTCAGATTACCAGATATAAACATGCAAAATTTGTTTCAAGAAGAAAAAACAAAACAATAAAAAAGTCATAAGAAATTCAAAAGAAGAAAAAAATCAAAGCAAAGAAAAAATTTAAGTGTTAACTGTTCCTTTCAAAAGACCAACAGAAATTAACAATTATCCAAACTATTCTGCATATATATGTATATTTTCCCCCTACTTTCATTTGTCCTTTTCCTCATCCCAGTTTTTCCTTCCCATTGAACAATTTCCCTTACACAGTATCTGTTGTACTTTTTAGATTTTAATTATTCTTTCAGGTTCTCAAACTAGCAAAATACAATTGATGTTTGCACATGTGAATCTGATTTCACTTACCAATATAGTCTCTAGTTGCATCCACTTATCTACAAAAGCCTCCAATTTCTTTTTATATCCAAATAATACACCATTGTGTCAAAATACCATAACACTTTTATCCATTCCTCAGTTGATGGGCATCTGGGTTGTCTCTAAGATTTAGCTATGACAAATTGTGCTGTTATAAACATGGGAACACATATATCACTGTGGCACAATGATTTCAGTTCTTTTGGAAAAATACCATGGAGGGGAATAGTTGGTTTGAATGAAATCTCCAATCCTAGCTTTTTGAGGAATCTCCACGCTCATTTCTATGTTTGTACCAGCCTGCACTCCCACCAACAGTGAAGGTTTCCTTCTCCCACCAACAGTGAAGGCTTTCTTTTTCCCCTCAGCCTCCCCAGCATTTGTTATTGGTTGATTTCTTCATGCTAGCTGTTCTGGTGCGAGATGGTATCTCAGCATTGTCTTAATTTGCATCTATTTAGTGACAAATGGTGTTGAACATTTTTCTATATATTTATTTTCCATTTGTATCTCTTCATCTGTGAAGTGCATCTTCATCTCAGATGCCCATTTTTGGATTGGGCATTCACATTTTGGAAGCCCAATTTTTAAAAATTCTTTATATGTTCTAGATAGGAATCCTTTGTCTCAAGGACAGTCTGCTATAATTGTCTCCCACTTCATAGGTTTTCTTTTTACTCTGTTGGTGATTTTTGACATGCAGAAACTTTTCAAACAGATGAGATTCCAATTTTTGAATCTTTGATTTTTGTTCATGAACTCTCTATTTACCCCTGTATCCTTAAGGTTTCCACTTACTTTCTCTTCCAAAGATTTAGTGTTTCAAATTTAATATTTAAATGTTTGATCCACTTTGACTATAGTTTTGTGCATGGTAGACATGGGTCTATTTTAAGCCTTCAGCATGTGGAATGAGAGTTTTTCCAGCAACATTTATTAAAGAGGCTATCTTTCTTCCCATGAACATGTTGGCTTTGTCAAAAATAAGGTGACTGTTGTGCTTGTAGTTGTGTCTGCATCTTCTAATCTGTTCCATTGATCCTTGGATCATCTCTTGCCAGAGCAGTGCTGATTTTATCACAGTAGCTTTGTAGTATAATTCCAAGTCAGGCATTGTGATGCCTCCTGCCTTTGTTACCCAGAATTGCTTTTGCTATTCTATGTCTGTTGTTGTTCCAGATGAATTTTAGGAATATTTTTTCTAGATCTGTGGGGCATGCTAACAGTATTTTAATTAGGGTTGCACTAAGTCTATTTAACAATTTTGGGAGAATGGCCATTTTCACAATGTTGGCTCTTCCTATCCAGGAGCAAGGAATAGCTTTTCATTTTTTGAAATCTTCAATCTATTTTTTCAGAGTACTATAGTTTTCACTGTATAAATCTTTTACTTCTTTTGTGAGATTGATTCCTAAGTATTTCATTTTGGGGGATGTTATTGTGAAAGGTGTAGTTTCCCTAATTTGTCTCTCAGTGTGTCCACTGTTTGTGCATAGAAATGCTATTGATTTTTTTAGTGTAGACTATGTATCCTGCTATGTTAATGAATTTCTACAAGTCTCTTGGTGGAGTTTTTGGTTTCTTCTATATATGATATCATGTCACCTACAAATAATAATTTCACTTCTTCCTTTTCAATTATTATTCCTCTTATGTCTTTCTCTTATCTAATTACTCTAAAATGTTTCCAGTGGTATACTGAACAGGAGTGGTGATGGGGTCATCCTTATCTTGTTCCTGATTTTAAAGTGAAGGTTTTCAATTTTTGTCCATTAAGTATAATGTTGGCTGTTGGTTTATTGTACAAGACTTTAATCAGGTTGAGGTAAAGATCATCTATTTAAATTTTCTGTAAGATTTGTTTTTATCATGAATGTTTTAGACTCTGTCAAAAGCTTTTATGCATCTATTGAGATGAACATGTGATTTTTGTCTTTGGCTCTGTTGATGTGGTATATTACCTTTATGGTTTTGGGTATATTAAACCATCTTTTCAATCCTGGGATGAATCCCACTTGGTCATGCTGTATAATCTTCTTGATGATTTGCCTCATTCTGTTTGTTAGTATTTTATTGAGGATTTTTACTTCTACATTCATTAAGGAGATTAGCCTGCAGTTCTGTTTTCTGATTGGGTCCTTCTCTGGTTTTGGTATCACAATAATACTTGCCTCCCAGAATGAGTTTGGAAGAATATCTCCCCTTTCAATTATATTGAAGAGTTTGAGAATTGTCATTAGGTCTTCCCCAAATTTCTTTTAGAATTCAGCTGTGAATCTATCAGGACCTGGGCTTTTCTTTGTTGGAAGTTTTTTTTTTATTTTCAATTTCACTGGCTGATATTGGGTTATTTAGAATTTGTATGTCTTCTTGATTTAGCTTTGTTAGTTCCTATGTACCTAGGAATCTGGCCATTTCTTCTGTATTTTCCATTTTGAGAGTAAAAATTTTGTAATAAGTACTGATAATCTTCTGAATTTCTATATGGTCTGTAGTGATTTCACCATTTTCATTCCTCATTGCATGAATTTGAAATTTTTCTTTCCCTTTTCAAGTGAGGTTGGCTAGGGGTGGGGTCTCAATTTTAATTATTCTTTCAAAGAAACAACTCTTCAACTATAATTCTTTGTATTGTCTCTATTGAATTTATTTCTGCTCTAATCTTTATAATTTCCTGCCGTCTTTGGGCTTTGGATTTGGCTTACTCCTTTTTTTCTAGGAATTTAGGGTAAAGAATAAGATTATTTGGGATTGTTCTGTTTTCCTGATGTGAAAATTTATTGATATAAATTTCCCTCTTAAGACATCTTCCATTGCATCCCACAGGTTGCAGTAAATTGTATTTGCATTTTCATGAGATTTAAATTTTTACTTTTTTTTTTTTTCCGTATTTAGGACAGGGTATACAGGGTCTCACTATGGAGATCAGACTCAGTGATTTTTCCCGTTTTCAGCCTTCCAAGTGCTGGGATTACAGGCAGGCACCACCATGCCCCGTCTCCACTGCCCGCCATGGGCAGGGCATGCACGACATGCCAGGGATTGAACCCCAGCCACTGCACTCCGCCTAGACAGGCACTTTAGTCCACTGAGCTATCAAGCCAGCCCTTCATAAGGTTTTAAATATTAATTTCATCCATGACCTATTGATTGTTTAGGAAGGTATTAATTTCCATGCATTTATAGAGTGTTTACCATTTCATTGCACTGTGATCAAATAAGATGCATGGATTCTTTGCATTTACTTATGCATGTTCTATGTGTTAGTATATGATCTATTTTGGAGAATGTCTCATATGCAGCTGTTGGGTGGAACACTGTATCAAGTCCATTTCTTCACAAATTCTATTATTTCTCTGCTCCTTTTTTGCATGGTTTCTCTCTCTTTGCATTCCTGGGATGTTTAAGTCCACCAATACAGTTGTTATTGCTCATTAAATTTTTCATGCCTCTTAAAATTTATCTTAGTTGGGTGCTCCTACACTGGGTGCATATATATTTATAATTATTACTTCTTCCTCTTGCCGTTTTCCCCTAACAAGTATGTAGTGACCTCCTTTGTCTCTTTTAATCACATTTGAACTTGACACTGTCAGCAACAATAGCTACCCCAGCTTTTTTCTGGTTTCCTTTCACATGGAGTGCTGTTTTCCATCCTTTGTCATTCAGTCTATTAATTTTTGAGTTAAATGTTTTTTAGTATGTAGCTTATTGTTGGATATTGTTTCTTTACCCACTCTGCCAGTCTGCTTGTTTTGATTGAATTAAGTCCATTCACGTTGATAGTTATAACCGACATATATGTATTGGCTTTTCTTTGCCATGGTGTTTCCCTTCTATAGGATCCCTACTTTTCCCCTTTGCTTAGTTGCTTGCTGTGCCTGGTTGTTCTCTTCTGTTGTTGTCGAAGTTGTATTCATCTCTGTCTCTTTCTAAAGTATGTAAATATTCTTTGTAGGGTTGGCTTCGTTGTCCTCAATTTCTTCAGTTGTTCTTTGTCATGGAAGCATCTAAATTCTCCAATAAATTTTATAGTTTTGTAAGATACATCAATCTAGGTTGAAAGTTCTTTTTCAGGTCCTCAAATATCTCATTCTAGGGCCGGGGAAATGGCTCAGTAGAATAAGCACTTGCCTGGCAAGCGCAAGGGCCTGAGTTCAATCCCCAGTCCACAAAAAAATCTCATTCTAAGCTCCTCTTCATGTTATGGTCTGTGTTGAGAAATCTGCCACGATTCTGATGGACTTTCCATTATAGGTGACCTGCTTCTTCTAACAGTTTTTAATATTCTGATCTTTTGTTCAATTTCTGGGATCTTATTATGTGTCTGGGAGATGATTTATTTTGATTATGACTAACTGGAGTTCTATATGCTTCCGTTATTTGTATATTAGGTTATTTTCCCATGCTTGGGAAGTTTTCTGCTATTTCTGCAAATGCTCTTATGTATTTTGTATTATCTCTAGCTATTTCATTGGTACCTATTAGTCTTATTCTTCTTTACATCATTCTGTAGCTATTGTTACTTTCTGGTTTCTTGTTATTTTTAGAGATGTTTCCTTTCACATTCACTAGCTACAATGCTATTGTCAAGGTTTGAAATTCTATCTTTTGTTTCATTCGAGTAGTTTTGCCAGCTTTCAATACAATTGTTAATGTCCTGGATATCTGAATCTGTTTCATGCATTCTTTCTTGTATTATTCATTCAATATTTCCCATCATTTTCCTATTCCCTTGTTTTTTAATGTGTCTTCCTTAGTTGTATTAAACAATTCTCATGATTGTCATTTTTTACCTGAGAGATTATTTCCTTCATAGCCTGATGGAGTTTACTTCAGTTGCTATCATCTCAGAAATTTCATGAGTGTGACTTCCAAGTTCTTCTATGATCTTGTCTCCTGTACTTGTTTTGTGTGGGCTTGAAGTCTGAGATTGCCTTTTGTTCCTTCTTTTTGTCATTTTTTGCAGTAATGGTAGATAGGCAGGGTGCAGGTTAGCAAGCTTCTCTGGAGAGTGGGAGGACAGGGTAAGCTCGCCAAAACTTCTGCTGGGTGGGGTTCAATGTGGTTTCTGCCTCATTAAGGAGAGGGAGGCAAGCCTCAGTTCAGGAAGGCTTTGATGATGATGAGTGCAGGCTGAAGTTGTGTAAGGCTCTCTTGATCATAAACTGGCTAAAAGGTAGTACTCCACAAGGCTCCTGCAGGTTGCTGTGGTAGTCATGACTCCCCAGTGGTCTTCAGGGTGAGGAGGGGCTGCTGGACTCAGCAAACTCTGGTGGGAAGGCTGGAGGGATGGGAGCTAGCCCACCAGGTCTCTCCAGCAATCTTCCTTTTTTTTTTTTTAAGCTTAGGTTTTAGTATGCTTGGATTAGCCACCCTTCAAACTTTTGTGACCTGGTTCCTCAAGATCTCTGCAACCTTCTCAGGATAGGCTTTTCTGGAAGTATGCAGATACATAGGATCCTCAACTTACAACAGAGGTATACCCTAATGCACCCAACAGAAGTTGAAAGTATCATCAATAAAAAATACATCTACTACACCTACTCTACCAAACATTACAGCTTAACAATACAGCACAGACTGTTGCTTACCCTCAGTGATTATGTAGCTTAGAGCCACCACATATGGCTGCTCCCCATCATGAGTTGCATGCTGCATTATCATGAAAAATCAAGACTCCAAATATGAAGGGTGGTTTCCACTTACTGTGTAATCATTTTCTACCACCACAGTCAAAAAGTTCGAAACTCAACTATCACAAGTTGCAGACTATAACCTAGTTGAAAGGGGTCTGCCAGATCCTACTCAGGGACTCATGCAAGTCTCTGTCTCTGACACTGCGGCCTTTTTGGCGCTATACCAATTTGGCTCCTCTGCATGTTGCTGGTGTGTTTTCAGAGACCTCCAGTTCCTGTCACTATTTGGATTAGGGAAGACTGCAAGCTGTTGGGCATCCCTCTCCAAGTCAGAGCTCTGACTATGTATGCCCTGTCCCCTTCCAGGGAAGTGAGAGTGGAATATTTCTTCCTGGTCACGCTGCACTGAGCTGGAAGGGGGACTCAGGTATCCCCAGTTTGCCTACTGGGCCTCAATCAGCTTCATATTTTGGATTTCTCACAGAGGTTCTGGATTATCTCTCACAAAGGCATCTGGTCTGGGTGATGCTTTTAATTCTATGCTTCTCTGGAGGAGGGAGGGTTTAGGGTTCTCTGTTCTGCCATGTTGCTGACATCATCCCAAGTCTTGGTTTCTTCAACCCTCCTAAAATGGGCACAACCCCACATGCTATAAAAAGCCTGGCTCCTCATGATGTGTGCTTCCCACAATTTTGTCTATAAACGTTTTTCTAGTTGTCTTTTACACTTCATTCAAAAGATAAGTGCCTTCAAGGACAGGTCAGTAACATATTCTGCGAGACGTTGCAAAAATTCAAATGGCAGAGCCGGGCCTGAAGCAAGGAGGTAGGCTCCCAACAAGCAAGGGGCTTCTTTCCTGAGCACACATGCCATCAGGCTGCTTTCACCATGCACTTGGCACATGTCATTCCAACACCTTAAAACTGAAAACCATTTCTACTTTCAGAACTTTGATCGCTATATAGGATGACCCTCATTAAATACTTATCTTTGAATTCCTACTGCAGAAAAAGCTTCATAAATAGAACTAAGTGAATTACTTGTATTTGTCCTTCTTTGTAGACCACTGCAAAGGATAGGTTTCAGTTTTACATTAGGTTTTAATATACATGTAAAATGTGTTAAAATAGAATACACAATTAAAATGATCAACACACTGACTTGAAAAACCAATTACGGTTTATTACTTTACCTTCACAGCAAACTTTGCTTCAAAAATTAAGATACTCTGACTTTTCTCATTCTAAGGTCAAATTAAAAAGTCTGCATAATGTATCAATTAGTATTTTCAGTTAAATAAAATAAAAGTTACTTTATTTGGCAACTTCTTGAAGCATAATAAAATATTTTATAGAGTACTGGGAGTAATTTTTAATAATTTTACCTGCAAATTTATATGCAAGTATCACTTGGATGACATCAGGAATTACAGTGACCCACAATCATGATTGTTTTTATACATTATTGAAATTTCATAATGTATAAATGTTTCACACCTTAGCGACGCTCATGACAGAGGTGGACTGCCAGTAGTAGGTAATTCCTGCTTCCTTAAAGTCAGTACCAGCCCTTCCACACCCTACCAGACACTCAATTCATAAATGCTTAAGACATCTTTGTACCCTAAAATATAAATTAGGCAAATGAATGACAGTAGTATATTCCCAACCTATATATACATCTATACTTCATAAAGGCCCTTTCTTTGAAAATGACAATAAAACCACCCCAAATAAAAACAACAAATGCGGTCTTTATTGCTGAAATTAAATCCCAAAGAGGCAGATTGTTCTGAATGACAGGTAAGTTTGCATTTTCCAAGCCACAGGAACAGCATTGTCTCCTACAGTCACTATTTTGTTAGGTGAAGTTACGTTTCAAGTTCAAATGAGGGTCTAGTAAATGATAATCTTTTTTTTCCACTTGAATTGTTTTGAATTGTAAAAATCACAATTTGATGAATAATGGAACTTAGTCTGAAACTCCATAAAATCATATCCTTTTATCTTCCTTTAACAAATGCCATTATCTACAATGTTAGGTACTCAATGAATAAGAAAAATAAATTTGAATAAAAGCACTACTGTACTTTCTTGCCGATACTTCCTTGGCAGTTTTGCCAAATCAGACCTTTTTGGACATATGATTATGCTACAAATGTAAAAATTTATATAATGGCTTCATTTTTCTCAGTAATGATGTTACCAAAAAATTGGCATATTTATGTCAACTGAGTTGCATAGGAAAACATATTGATTTCAAACTGAACTTATAATTTTCTATACCCAAAACATCCATCTCTTTAATAAGTGTGTTTTATAGTGTCATCCAGAAATCTTTTTCTTTTCCTTTTTTAAGACAGGGTCTCACTTTGTAGCAGAGGCTGGCCTGGAACTCACTACATAACCCAGGCTGGTGATCTTCCTGCCTCAGCCTCCTCGACTGCTGACATTGAAGGCATGTACCACCACAATGGACTCAGAAAGCTTTTGAATTTCACGTTTAGTTCAATTTATAATCCGTCTTGAGGTAACTGTTTTACACAGTACAAATATACACCAGGATTTTTTTTCTCATGTTAATAGCCACTTACTTTTCCAACAAAATTTCTTCAGAAATCTTATCCTTTCGGGGCCAGCCAAATAGCTCAGTGGATTAAAGTACCTGCAGCAGGCACAGGGGCCAGGGGTTCAATCCTCAGGCCTGCAGTGCCAGTCCAGCCCCTGGGGGAGCACTGAGATGTCAACTGAGCCTGGGTGTGGTGGCACGCATCTGTAATCCCAGCTTTTGGGAGGCTGTAAACAGGCGGATCACTACGTCAGATCTAGTAGTAAGACCCTGAACACCCTACAGACCCTTCCCTAAAATAAAAATAAATAAATAAATAAATAAATAAATAAATAAATAAATAAAAAAGAAGTCTATCCTTTCTCCACTGAATTGCCTTTACATGTTTGCCAAAACTCAGTTGATCATATACCTGTATGAGATTATGAGATTGGGGTGAGCGGGCTGTATTGTTCTACATCAGTTCATGCTCTTTTGTGGCCTTCAGTGAAGTTTCAGCTTGGGAGGCTAAAAACAGGAAGATCACTATGAGTCCAATCTATGTAGTGAGATCCTGTACACCCAGTACTAAATACATTTAAAAAAGAACCTTCCAACCTCATACTCATTGTTATGGTTTGTGTCTAGTTGTCCCCACAAAGCTTCATGCAGTCATGGGGTGAGGACTTCTAGAGTTTGTGTTCTTTCATGATCCACTGGGATTATGTGTGATCCAAGGCTGGGATTATGGGTCTTAGTACTGCTGGGATTACCCATAGGTGGGTAAGTACTGGGAAGTACCCATAGGTGTGAGTCCTTCCCCTACCCTGGGGCAGGTAATTTGCATTACAATGTAAGGTGGGGGAGAGACTAGCTGCTTGAGCTGCTGCTACCTCTCCTTTGCACTCTTGCTCTTTGCCGCAGCCATGAAAGCTTGCTTTCTGCTCTGTGCTGCTCCGCGTTGGACCCAGCTGAGTATGGACTGAAACCTCCAGTAACTGTGAGCTAAATAAACCTTTCCTTCCTTCATTTTGAGTGTCGGGTATTTGTCCCAGCAACGAAAGAAGAGTAACTAAGACACTCATGGTGTACAGTTACAGAATGTCTTACATTTTGCTTGAATCAATTATCTTTGAAATAGCAATTAAATTTTTCAATCCTCCATTCCTTTCCATCATTGCCAGTTTCCATCTGCTATCATGTTACGCCTAAGACATTAACATTTCCTGTAGTTCATTCCACTGGTAGTGAACTTTTTCAGCTTTCCTAGGTCTGAAAAGACTTACTACATTTTTGTTTCTATAACACATTTTCACTAGATACAGATTCTAAACAGATTTTTGTTTCAGTACTTTAAACATACTGATGCAGATCCCCAGTTCACAGGAACTAGTACCAACAATCAACACATGGGATCATAGCAAACTAAAAGGCTTTTGCACAGCAAAGCAAACCGCTAACAAAAGACAACTTACAGAAAGGGAAAATAAATTAGCAGCTATTCCTCAAGAGGACTAATATCTACACTGAAAAAAACTCCAAGAAATCAGACACCTCAAAATAAGACCCAATTAAAATATGGGCAAGTAAAATGAATAAGCACTTCACAGAAATACAAAATGGCCAAAACATGGGAAAATGTTCAGTATCGCTGGCTTTTAGAGAAATGCAGATAATAATAAGATTCTATCTTAACCCAGAAAGCTACATGGCAATCATCCAGAAATCAAGTAATCAACAAATCCTGGCAAGACTGTGAGGGAAAAAGGAACCCTTTTATGTTGCTGGTAGGGACATAAACTAGTACAACCACTATGGAAATCAGCAATCTTCAAAATAAAGACTACAGCAGGGCACCTGTGGTACACACCTATAATCCTAGGCACTCAGAAGGCTGAAGCAGGAGGATCACCGGGAGTTTGAGGCCAGCCTGCTGAACTGCATGGTGAGATCACCTCAAAAAAAAAAAAAAAAAAAGAAAAAAAAACCCAGGTAATAAAATAGTGACTAGAAATTCCATCTGATCCAACTATGCCCTTCCAGGTATCTTCCCAAGAGTTAAAGATATCATATTAGAGATACATGCATAAGCATGTAGAACAGCATGATTCGTAAAAGCTACATCTTGGAAGTAGTCTATATATCTATCAGTGACGAATGGATATAGAAAATGTGCTGTTAACACACAATGGAACACTACTCTTGTCATAAAGAAAGATAAGCTTAAACAATTTTTAGGAAAATGGATGCACCTTGAGACCACAAGCTTAAATATTGTATGCTTCTCATATGACACACTAAAACACAAATAAAGTGCAAAATAAAACATAACAAATAGGGGGCTCTTCCTCCAATGGAAAGAGGATCGAGCTGGGGGATGGGGAGAAAGAATGGAAGAAAAATTAAGATGTGCTATGTACCTGTACCAACCCTACAGTACCCTCATCTTTGTCTTCTGTGTCTTCTCTTCAACCTGTTTCAGGACTTTTTCTCTCGGTGCTAGTTTTAAATACTCTGATGTAATTTTGTTTCCTGCATTCTCAGTGCACTGAATTCCTTGTGTCTCATTTCTTTCCCTCTCTCAAGGTTCACTGGCTAAGGTCCAAAATCTGACGACTCTTTCTCAGTTTGCCTGTCCTATTATTGCCATTTCATCTTTAATTTACAGTGAAAAAGTAAGTTCAATCCCTATTATCCCATTTTGGCACAGGCAAAATTTTGTTTTAATCTCTTATTTATTAAATATAAAATTTCTGTATCTTATATTTAAGCTTTTAAATCCATGACAAGTTTTTCATCTATACACATAAACTTCGAAAATTAATGCTTATCCCTCTTCTGTTAATAAACATTATATGTATGGATAGGAAAAGGCAAGAGGCAAATATTAATAGATTTAAATATAGCAGGCAGGCGAAACACACTAATGTTGCATTACATCTTCCAAACCTGTTTGACCAGTGATACATAAGGAAACTTGGTACAAGTCATAAAGCTCTGATAACCTGGTAGGAAAAGATCACTTTAACACCTCCATACATTTTAATTCTTTTTTCTTTTTTTGTGGAAACAGGGATTGAACTCAGACCCTTGCACTTGCCTGGGAAGCGCTTATTCCACTAAGCCATCTCCCCAGCCCCCTCCATACGTTTTAATACAAATGTATTCTTTAAAAGTCACCGTTTTTTTATTTTTAGAAAAAAAAATTAGTATGTTCACTAATATTTATGATTAATATTTTCCATTACTTTGGAAAAATAAAATTAGTGTGTTAAACTAGGATTGTCTGTGTTGTTTTGTTCTATTTTTTGTTTTGTTTTTTTAGTTCTGGTAAACATTTTTCAACCCAGAACCCAAAATAGGGCAGCAGAGCTACACAGACAATACAGATTTAAGTCTCTAGGCAAAAAGCAACAATCACAGGACCAAGTGAGCAGACCTCCCCATCTTATGACACTCCTAGCACAGATCCCAGCAGGGAGCTGCCTATGTCCAAACACTGCCAAGGAAGTAGAAACTCTTTTCACAATGAACCTTTATAAATAATCGCATGGCAAGGCCAATAATTTAAAACTATTCACAACGTAAGGAATTATAGCAAGTTTATGCTACAAACCACAGAACAAAATAATCCAGACTTTTCACTTGGGGGAAAAAAGTACCAATAATACTGTAATATTCTGCATCTAATATGAAATTTTCAGACTGTAAGCTGAGCCATGGTGACGAACTCTGTAGTATAAATTTACGTTACTGATCCATAAAATGACCAGGAGATACCTTAGCTCTCACAAAGTTAGCTAATAAATACCAAGCAAGAGTAGAGAACTAGCAAAAGTACAGTAGCACAAATAAAAGATTTTTACATTCAAAATTTCAAAAATTATCACATGTGTAACAGTCACACTTGATGTCATCAGGTTAATAAGATAATTATTAGCCAACTCTGTTTTAGTCACCTATGACTTAAAAAAACAATTTCATTTTAAAATTTCTTTCTGCATAAAAATAGAAAGTATATCAAAGCTTTCAAATCTCAACTACACCCCACAATGTGTGAGGTAATTTGTCAATCATATATATGTATCAGTAAAAAAAGGTAAAAATGAAACAACCGATTTTTATGCAATTTCCTTTTCTCATGGAAAAGGGCACTTAGTGTACAGTTATTAAAGCTTTCAGAAAATAAAGATCCTGTGGATTTTAAGGCAGATAGTGTGTTGTAGTATTTAATATAAAAATATACATATTTTTGACAGAGAAGACGAAATGATGGTACAAAATCTCAACATCCTGCAACCTGAAAAAATATCATTTTCCCCCGAGGCTATGAACACAATACTGATTTTATGTAGTTCTGTGTTGCCAGAAATGTAACAAATTATTAAAAGTTAAAGTATTCGTGGAAATTTCAAAAGTGGGCCCGCAGTCTTTTGTTTTCCTCTCGGAGTCTTTCTATTTCAGCCACTAAACCTTCATTCACAGAGAATCTTTGCAGCAAAGAGTGCATTTCATTCTAAAAAAAAAAAGAAGTTTTAAAATAATTGGTTTTTCACATTCACTTTGCAAGCTATGCTTTATATGTGTTCAGCTATCATTTCTCTCATGCTCAATTAGCCAGCTGACTCGTATTTCTTGTATTCAACCACAAATATCACTGGTAACATTTGGAGAATATACATTAACAGATTTGGGGGGCTTTCCATTTACTGAAGAGAAAAAAGCTCTAAAAAGAAAAAAATAGCCTTAAGTACTACAAGTTAAAAAACCAAGGTGGCCAGTTAAAATGTTTTACTTCTTAAATTTCTGAAATGTCCTATCTACTTATCTTTGCAATCAAAATGATAAAAATACAATGCCCTACAGTGGAGTGTTTTTCTATCCACAGTGCTCTATGTTCACTTAAAAGCCCATCTGCTGTACATACCAGCTGCATGTGAAACTGTTTAATCATCTCCACTTGCAAATTCACAATGTCCCGGTGGCACGCTTCTCTAGGGAAAAATGAGAAACGCTTGTCAGAAGGCTAACACTTCAACCAATCCTAGGTCATTCAAGAAACATTTCTTTTTATTATTTTAAATTATTGGACCTTAATAATTATCACAAAAATAAAAATACCAATGTACCTAGCACTCATTTACTATGTGCTAAACACTTCTTATACTTCCAATATCAGAACTCAATCCTTTTCCATTTTGCCAAATATGCCACTGAACCAGTTTTAACTTGTCCAAAGCCACCAAACCAACAAAAGGTAAAAAGCATGGAAACCCACACTGCCTACCTGTGGCACTATTACACAGTATTCCTTTGAAAAGAAATAATCATGAAAGAAGACACAGAAGGAATAGACAAAATTCATTAATTACAAACACCTGATTATCAACGTTTTAGCTGCTAAAACAATAATTCCGGTAGAAATGTGGGTGGGTACAGCACGATTTACTCAATAAAGTACAATTAATTCATGCCTCCAAAAGAACCCATGAAAATTATAAACACTGGTCACCTATCACACAACTTAGGAGCCACAACTTTTATCAAGTCAGAGAAACTGATACTCTAATTGATAGCATCGCTTAACTGTTAGACATTCAAAGAAGCCACTCTTTCCCTAATTTTCAGCAAAGAAATCCTTTCCTTAAAAACTGCAGTTGTACCCTCGTATTTAATATTTTCACTGTGCTTGTTTTGGGGCATTACAAAAGGATATAAAACACTATGCAGTTTCGAATAGGTTACTTTGGAGAGAGACACTTTCGGCTTCCTAGTCTAACTTACTGG
Source organism: Octodon degus (assembly GCF_000260255.1). Classification (NCBI taxonomy): domain Eukaryota; kingdom Metazoa; phylum Chordata; class Mammalia; order Rodentia; family Octodontidae; genus Octodon; species Octodon degus. The sequence continues at coordinate 25,265,421 of NW_004524580.1, read as the reverse complement.
TTTATACTGGTATACCCATTTTCCTGTCAATTGATTCCTGAATTATTTTCTAGTTCTTATTAACATGTTGTTATAAACAATACGTACATAACTCTCAACCCACAAATAATATCCAAAGATATATCAGTCATAAGCCTAGGTGTACACTTGAATGGCTTTATAAAATGATGCAAAGTGTTTTCCAAACACTTTGGTAATATTAGTAGATACGTTGATCATAAATATAACAGTTCTTCTTGCTGCATATCCTCACCAAGACCTGGTATTACCAGACTTGTTATGGTTTTCCTACCTAGCAGGTATAAAATTGTATCTTACTAAATCTTCTGTTCTCTAGTTATGGAATCGAACAGTTTTCCTCATGTCTATCTAGCATTTCTCTTCTATGCAATGTTTTTTCAAATATTTTTTGTATTCATTTTGTAAGAACTTTTTATATAATCTGATTTTGTGCTAGAGATATCACTTGTTCTTTTGTCAGTGATGCCTGGTGAAGAGCATTCTTATCAGCAACACTCAAATTACCAACCTAACACTGCAGTCAAATTTCCTCATCTACTTCTATGGGTAGTTCCTTTCTTTATCATTAATCATTTTTCTATTCTGAAATTGTAAACTCTTATCCCACCTAAAACTTTGTCTTTTACATTTAAACTTTTTAAAATGTGGAACTTATTTTTTGAATAGTATCAAACAGGGATCTACATTTATTTTTGAACAAAGAATCACATACGACGATTGATTATGCCATATTCTGCACACAGATCTACAATGTCATCTCTGTCATTTATCAAGTTTCTTTCTAGATTATTTGAGTACTGTGGCTAATCTGACCACTCAGTGCCAATGGAATACTATACTCATCTTACTTTAAAATTAAGCTTATCCATCTGGAAAATAAGTCCTCCTTCAACCTTATTTTTCTCAAAAATCTGTCATTCTTGGATCTTTTCCTTCTATAGATATTTTGAATCATTTCAACACCATCTTCCACATAACCCAGTTGGTATTCTGATTGGACTGTGAACAAACTGACATTTTCGCAATATCTTTACATTTATATAAGGGTTCATACTTTGTAATACACTAAAATTTTTTTTACAAAGTTCTTCATTTTTGGTTGAAATTATTCTCAAGTACCTTTCTTTAAAATAGCATTTCTAAAAATTCCTTCTTATCCTGTTGTAATAAAAGCTGTATTCAAAACAGACGCTGCCAGAGGGGCTGACTGCCTGCCTAGCACGCATGAGGCTTTGGGTTCTACCGCAGCAACAGTCAGTCCGTCAAGGCAGGCATCAGACAACCATCACTGTGACCAGGACTGAAAGGGCCGTGGTCTTGTAGAAGGGGAGGCTACACACGACACATCTCTACCTCCCTTTCCTCCTGCAGTATGTGCTCATTCCATAACATGGAAAACGAGGCAGCAGTGGCCTGGAGCTAGATCTAAATATTTACAGACTTCTAAAGACCAACTGAAGACTTTCATTATCGCTAAGAATCTGTCTTACTGAGGACTTTAGGGAAAGGCAGAGCAGCAGGGTTGACAGGCTCCATCCTCCACAGCACAGAGGCAGAGAGCCCATGGGTCGGGCAGAGGAGAACTAAGAACACCTGGAAAGCACTCGGGGAGAACGTGGCAGCTGTTACCACAGCTGAGGAAGGTCGGCTCAGAGTGAATCCCTCCATACTGTCCCCTTTAGGTCCACAGTGACTGCACTGCTGGTTATAACCTACACGCCTGAGGCAACAGAGATCCTGAACCAATGCACAGAAAGTCAGGAGGAGATCAGAGTGTGAAAGACTCGACCTCTAGCAACCTAAAATGCCAGCAGCTAGGCCACAATGTGCAGAGATCTCAGTCGCCCAAGCACTCGGACCTCCAGGCTGCCCAAAGGGAAGGAAGGCCCCAAGCCCACCGCCCTCGTAGCCCGTGAGGCCAGTGGTGCCAGACACCGAAGGCTCACTGAACAGGCACACACTGCCCCATGGTACCCCTGTGACTCAGGACGCCGATGACCCTCCACTGCCTAAGTCCTTCTAAGTGCCTGTCTTCATCCCTTGCCAGAGCACCTCCTCTTGAAGTATTCCTAGAATCAGCGTCACATCTATGTATGCTGTTCCCAACACTGCTATGAAAAAGAAAATGTCCAGCCGCACCTTTCTAGATCTGACACAATAAACTGCTTCCTTTTTGCATTTCCATCATCATTTTGTTCATAATATCGTTAGCTTACACAGATATTCTGCTACTGTATCATAAATATTTATGTAGTCTCAAAAACACTCATATTCTTTAAAACTGTGAACAGTATTTAAAAATAACAGGACTCAGTGAAAAAGGATTCAGGCCGATCACTCAACACCTATGCAATCACAAAAATAAATCCTAATAAAAATACTAGCACAGTTAACAACTGGTTAAGTTTAACGTAACTGTGGAATAAATATCTTAACAAAGTGATGGTCACTTAATGCAGAGATTACAGAAGAACTGGGGTAGTCAAACTGTAGACAGTATCACAAATAAGTGACTCCAACACAGAGCACACAACTGGCCCAACCTGAGGGAGAGAGGAGATGCACACGGAAGGGGTCAGTGCGTTCTGCTGTGTCGTCACACACTCTATGCTGGCTGTTCTTACAAGAATAAGTAAAATTTCTCCATTAGCCTTCCAGCACTGCCCTATTTAACAGTCTCAGGTGAACTAATTCCTATTATAAGAACACACAGCAGGAAATACTGTACCTGTCCCAATAAACTATACAGTACGGTGGGTAGACACTTATTTCTCTATATTAGTATCTTGCACACAAACTACTATATAATAAAAATACTAACATGATGCTTTCCCTTAATTTCCTTCTAATATTACAATTGTATTTTAAAAATAAACATTAAAAATAAATATGCACCAAAGAAATTACACATCTTCAATAATCTTGTTCATGATATTCTGAGTAGCTACAGGTTAGAAAGGTAAAAGAAAAAAACAGTAAAACAATTTAATTTCGAAAATATTAAACAATAAGTAAAAATCAGCAGCATTCTAAAACACATTCTCCTCTAATTCAGAGTTCAAAGGATGAGGAAGACCAGGTGAGCAGCTGCGCATGCCGTGCACGCCTACGATGTCAGCACACGGGCAGCTGAGGCAGCAGGCTCACCTCAGCGAGGCCACTTCATGGACACCCTGCAGTACAACAGTGAGTTCAAGGCCAGGCTGAATTACACTGTGAACCCCTATCTCAAAAAGCCAAAAGAAAAAAATTTAAAGAAGATTAAGAAAGATTCTTCCAGGTTAAGCGTTACTACATTCTGATGCACATCTTGAATGTATTTATGATTAGTTTTACAAATACCTTTCCCTAAATTGCACACACAGCACACTCACTAGGTGACCAACTGTTCCAAGTAAACATGTCTTTTTCTAGCTGATGGTCATGTTTTCTATGGTTTTAGGGTTACCAGAACCTAGACAAAAGTAGCCTCTACTAGCATTACTTATAGAGTTACTCTCACCCAATAAAACAACAAAACCTCAAGGTCTAGACAGAAAGAGTAATTCCTCAATTACTACCTAAAGTCATCCAGGGTCTCCTGTATCATGTTCTGAATAAAGCGGATTTGAACAGTTGTCAGTGGTGCATTTGGTCGACTATTTCCAATTGTATCAACTATTTTTTCTGAGAGGGAACTGGCTACTCCAGCAGTCACAGAAGATGCTATCTTCGGATCTAAAATAAAGAATGGAGAATTATTAATAGTCAACTTGGACATCAAATATTTCTAAGTAAGATTTGGCATGAGAAAACTTGAAAAACTGGCAAACAGCAGGGCTTCTGTGACATCGAGAAAAATTCACTGTCTAGAATACAAATTTTAGAATTTTGTTAAGACATTATTTCTAATGGTCATCTATCTATCTATATATATAAACTGTCCAGTGTCTAATGTAGTAACATATGACAGAGGGATTAATCTTAAAGAACCATTTCCTCTTATAAAAGATGAATGTGACAAGCTATACCCCAAATCAGATAAACTAAGACTATTAAAAACAAACAGAAGGGATGCAGGAGTAAAACAGCTCTTACAGGCAAAGCCCTAGACTCTCGGCTAATGTGATCCAGCTATAGAAACCTGAAAGTCAAATACAGCCAGCCATGTAAGAGTTGCTTCTCTATGAAGAGTTTCTTCATAAAGACCTTTAAACGCTATCAAGTTTTTATAGACTGTGGCATAAATTCTAAGAGTAACTTTAACATGAAGGGGAAAAAAGATTTATAATTTCAAGTTATTAATCATTTCTTTTCAAATAACCCTACAATATAATTCTATCTATACCATATTAAATCAAAATCTTATACACCAGATGGAAAATGAAACTCACACCAAAGAGGAAACAGTTAATGGAGCTGGACTTGACTATCCCATACACCTCACTGCCTTCCAGTGAGCAAGTCCCACCATAGAAATGTCCACAAACTTCCAACTCCTTCAACTCTGCCTTTAGTCTGTAATCACACCACCCGTGGCAAGTTAAGCAACAGAAGGTTCTTCAGCCCAGTCAGAACCTTCATGAACTTACTCAGAGTTGGGGACCCGTTCACCGGGGGTTCATGTATCAACTGGGCTTCAACGTCTTTCTCTGGCTTTTCAAATTTCTCAAGATTTCTTGCTTGGTTAGAGGATGGAGAGGTATTCAGATTTCCAGTTTCAGCACCAGAGGAGATCAACTTTGCAAACTTCACATTTAAAGTAAACAATTACTTAATTTATAATTTGCTTTAGCCATATTACTTCAAATGTTATGTACTTTCCATTTTGTTTTTCCCCCAGTAGATAGGACCAAGGAAATGAAGGAAGAATAGGGAAAAGACTTCAAAGAAGTACAACAGATATTAGGACTGCAGCAAAATAAGACTACTAATCAAAAACAGTCACAACAATAACATGAGGAGGAAAAGCTAATTTTCTAAGCATCTGCTGTTGAATATAATTTAAAATGCAAATCAGTGGCAAAAGAGAAATAATAAAAAACGAAAATCCCCAAGCTCTCATGTGGTAACCTAGACAGAAATATTCGAAAAATAAATCAAAAGACATTTTTGTACTTCCTGCAACATAAATTTTTCAGAATTACTCTAAAAAATAAACATGGAAATATACATTATACACCTAACAGATGTGCTCTAAAGTAGCTGATCATTCTGAACCCCTATGTAAGAAATTAAGTTCTATATTGAATACTGTAATTTTAGCACAGGATATTAATGATGAATTCTATTCAGCATCATCAAATCTGCACTGTCTTAAGAGTAAATGACTTAATTACTAACTTGATGCTTAATGATGCAAAAAATATATATTTTAAAAGAATTAAGTTATGAAATGTTCTTACACAGAGAGATCATTTTAGAAAAAAATAATCTTAAGCTTACAGTTGCTAATACACTCAATATATCCAAAGACAGATCTTTTAATTCTTCCTTAGTTATTAAAATGTCACAGCACGGGCTAGGGGTGTGACTCGGTGATGTGCCTCGTTAGCACACCTGGAACCAGGGCTTCTAACCCCAATACTCTTTCACCACAAAGAAAGGTGACATCAAGACTGCAGGGTCTTTCTCCCCTAAGTGTGTACGGGCCGGGCCAACACTCAGGACACACCCCTGGCAGCGGCCTGCTTCACAGCCGACACACACACGGGCAGCGCGGCAACACTTCCAGTGGATACCTGCTTGAAGGAGTCTTTAGGTTCCTGTTTTCCCAGATATGCTTTTCTTGACTCAGCTGTCAGATCATGATTTTCATTTTCCTCTTTCCCTGGAGATCCCAAGAAGACATTCAGAGGGCTGGAATGCAGTATTGGAGTACTTGAATTCACGGGATTTTTTCTTGGAGGAAACACTGAGCTCAACTGTGGGAGAAAGTCAAAGCCTAAAAAAGAGGAGAAGATTACACTTGCACACGCTGGCCATTTGCACGTGGGCACTAGAGCGGGCGCCTCACCTGCTGGGCCCACAACACAGCAGAAGTAGAGGTCGGAGTCTGCGGACCATGTTGTTTCTCGGTTGTACCTTTTAATTGATATGTATTCTTGGGCACATCTTTAAAATTCTCTTTTCTGATCTACAAACGTGGATGACAACATCTATTTCTTATAGTGGTAAAGTTCAAAAGAAATGTGAAAATACTTGAAAAGTAAAAAGTATGTTGACTGTGTATTAGTTTTTTTTTTTTTTTCTTTAGTATTAGTTTCTCTAACTGAGGAGCAGCAGCTTGCTTCGCAGCTGAACAGCTCTCACTGACCCCGGCCTGTCTTTCCACACCAATGTTGTATACTCTCTTCCCTATGAATGCCAGCAATACCCAGACATCTCCTTCTAACAAAGAGGAAATGGAAACAGTGGGGACGGCCTTCAATTAGGTTACAACCAGACTGCGCTTCCCCTGGTGCCTTTCTCACTCTTTGAACGCAGCTCTGGCAGATACCTTGACTGAAGCATCAAAACAGACCTGAAGCCAAAGGTGTCCAGCCAAGCAACTCTCTGATTCTTAATTCACAGAAATAATTGGGTGATAAATGTTTACCTCCCCTTTCAAGCCTCAAAATGTGCGTCCCATTTGTTACACAGCAACAGATAACACAGCATCATTTCATTGTCTTAAAAATACTTTTAAGTTGTTCTTACCATCTCCTTTGCCTACGGACTCATCACTTCCCTTGTTAACCACAACATCTACAATAAAATAAGAAAATCAAATTTTAAAATAGTGCAAAGTGGGCTGGGGAGATAGCTCAGTAGAATAAGTATCTGCCTGGCAAGCACAGGGTCCTGAGTTCAAACCCTGGTACCGCAAAAAAATAGAATAATAAATAAAATAGTGAAAAGTAAGTCACAGCAACTGAAGTTTCCTACTTTCACTGAAGAGTTCATACACTAATATT
>NW_004524580.1:25248257-25250542 GCF_000260255.1 Octodon degus | reverse complement strand
GCCGGCGCAGGGTAGCAGGAAACTCTCGGCACACTCACCGAACCTGGGCTAGGACTAGACTAATATTCTTAAGAAAAATATGAAGGAGGTTAAGAATTGAAGCTAGTACTCATTTAAGCCTACATTCAATCTTTTAGCTTCATGCAGAGCAGAAAAAATGATGATTACTCTGTGATATGGTTGCTTAGTGAGTCAGAAAAATACAGAACGAGCCCTGCAGCAGGCCGGGATCGGCGGTCCGCTCTGCCATCTCACTTGGCACTGCGCGCTGTGGCCCGGGCTCTGGTGCACCAGTGCTCGGGATTCCGCATCAACGCCTATCATCTCACAGAGCTGAGGACCGACTGCAACAACGTGAAGAGCTTCGCAAGCAGTACGGTGCTATAAAAACATCTGGTTTCCTTAAAATTTATTTTCACTGCTATAATGTTATTCATTTACTAGTATATTAACAAAACTTGTTTATGTCAACTTCAACAGATTAATAAAATATGGGTGAAAGTCATAAACAAAGCCATCAAATTCAAATGTTTAATAAACATGACTGCTATATTCGTAGAAACATCTATTTACTTAATCAAAGAAATGTTTTTATTTAAAGATGAAAAATTGCGACATCAAGAGACTGTGCCTCTCACTAAAATAGCTGTCTTTGATATTAAAAGACAAATTCCTTGACAATGAAAACCAGCATTATCGTTAGCATCCATGTTTTTCCTTGTTAATGACATAAAGCCCAGATAAAGCGCAAAAGCCTCAAATTCTAATCACATTTTACAAAAACAACGAAACTAACTTACTCATTTTTCTTTTTTTCCCCTGTATTTTAGGGAAGGGTCTACAGAGTGTTCCGGGTCTTACTATTAGATTGGACTGACTGGACTGATAGTGATTCTCCTGTTCACAGCCTCCCAAGTGCTGGATGACATGCGTGGCCAGCACGCCCAGCCTCGATTGCAGGTCCAGGGGTGGCGCAGCCCCGGGATGGAGCCCCTGGCCCCTGCACCTGCTTGCAGGCACTTTAATCCACTGAGCCATTAGGCAGGCCCTCATTTCTCTTAAAGAGCATTCCAGAAGATCAACTTGTAACTCTGGCATCTGTGAGGAGCCCCTTCCTGACTCCAGGGCCGAGGGTCTTGGAGCAAGCAAGCAGCGCGGAAGCCCGTGCTCAGCAACACTCAAGCTCCACAGCACTGCACCCCCTCCTTCCCCACAGGGCAGCTCTCCTCCTGCACTACACGGAAGCCAGGGGAGTCTGCATGGGAAAGGTACGGGGACATTCTCAGGCCAGGGTGAGGCAGAACACAATAACCCTTGACCAGTGCCCACTATTTACTCTCTCAGACTATAAAATGTAAAACACTTGGAAAGACAACTTTAAAGTTAAAAAAAAAAAAAAAATTGCGTAAAATCATGAGTTGGTTTAGCAATTTTAAGATCCTGCTACTGTTCACACTCAGGTTTTCACGACTGCAAATAAAACAATAAGTACACACATCTTTGCAGGCTTCTCTGAATATTTTCCAAGATAAATTTATAGAAACAAAATTACAAAGCCAAAGAGAATGAACAATTTAATCGTCAAATTATTTTCTAGTTATTTACCCATATTACTAATAATGCTATTAACAATAAGACTATTCTATTAAGGAAAACAGTATAAATGTCACAACCAAAAAAAAAAAAAAGGACTGTTAACCCATATCCTACCTCAGACTGTGACCAGTGATACCCAGTGTCCAAGGCTCAAGCTGGCAGAGACATCTTTTAGTGGGAACATTTACATTACATCGTAGGTATGGGGTGGTATAGACAGACTGCACTTTCACACTGAAAAGACGAGACAATCTACCACCTAACCATATATTCTATGAGAACATTTAATAAACAGCAATTATTGTTTTAGAAAATGTCCTTATTGAAGTGGGTATCCTTATCAAATGTTGTAATATGAACAAATAGGCTACTGTGTGTGTGTGTGTGTGTGTGTGTGTGTGTGCATAGTTCTTTTCTTTTGCATTTTAAGGAAAGGCTTACAGGTTGTTCTAGGTCTCGCTACTAGATTAGACTCCTAGTGATCCACCTGTTTACAGACTCCCAAGAGCTGGTTATTACAGGTGCGTGCCACCACGCCCAGTCTGAATTGCTGTCTCAGCATACACCAGGGTCCTACATGGTAAGCCTGGGGATCGAACCCCTGGTCCCTGCGCCTGCTTGCAGGCACTTTAATCCGCTGAGCTATTTGGCCAGAACTGTATTTGTTTTTTTTTTGTTTTTTTTTTTTT
>NW_004524580.1:25239970-25248098 GCF_000260255.1 Octodon degus | reverse complement strand
GTGGTGCTGGGGGATTGAACCGCGGTCCCTGATGCCTTGCCAAGCTTGTTCTAAGTAGGTGCTTTAGACCACTGAGCCATCTCTCCAGCCCCCGTATTTGTTTTTGAGGAGCCCTTCCTTCCCAGAGAAAGCTGGTTTGGTGATTGGTTGTCGTATTTGGTTTCTTTTCTGATATTCACAGTTGCAAAATTCCAACAATGTGGTAATTCGTTATTAGTAAACACCTATAATTTTAACTGTTTGAAGTCAGGAAGCTACTTTTTAGATAACCAAAATAGCCAAGATTTTATGGGGACTTATTCAGAAGTAAATATAAGTAGCATTACTGCTATGGAGGTAAAACTTCCCTTAAGAAATGTGCACAGACTACAGAGATGTCGCTAGGTGAAGCATGCCCGTGTGGCTCGGGACCTGGACCCCAGCGCCATTACCATGTGAAATTACCAGAATAATTTTTAGAGTCACAGCATTTGAAACACTAAGAGTAGAAGAACAGATACCACATAGAATTGAAAAACTCAGCAATTTACCATGAATCAAGTTAGACTGAAGCTATTACCCACAACTTTTAGAATGAAAACAAGACCACCATCACCAAGAGAACAAGATTCAGATTTGAACCACTTACCATCTCTGATAGGTGAGAACATGTCTCCTAAACTACTTTTTTCTGTGTCATCAAAGCTGGAGAAATCCTGAGTTCTTCCACTGTCTGTTTCCTTGGACAAAATATCTGTATTTATGCTTCGAGGCAAACCTTAGAAGAATTTGATATAAAATTCAGTATTACTATCCTACTAAAGTTAACCTCAAAAACTACTTTGTAAAAATTAACATATTACCACATTGTTAGAATTTTGCAACTGTAAACATTAGGAAAAGAAATTAAATATAAGAACCAATCTCTGGACCAGCTTTCTCAGGGAGGGAAGAGCTTCCTGAAAACAAATACAGTAGCTTATTTGTTCATATTGTAACATTTGATAAGGATACCCATTTTGATAGTCTTTTTTCTTAAAAAATGTACATATTTTGTTGCCCTCTTAAAGTATACTGAATGCAACTTACTTTTGTCACTAACCCCTATGGTCAGAAGTGATAGGGGAAAGCCTGCCAGCATAAACACTATGCACCTGACACGCAACAGGACTCGACATCAGGTCCCCAACTGCCAGACCGTGGGTCTCCTTCTCCCCATTCTGTCTTTCACTAACAGCAAAATACCTCAACATAACTGACTGTGACTGCACATGACTTCTCTGACTTCTGTAGACTACCAAGAGCATGGAAACCAGAATCTCAGGCTCATGAAGAAGAGCACAGTAGGGCCAGGGAGACAGCTCAGCGGCCTAAGTATCTGCCTGAAAAAAGAAGAGCACAGTAGACAACACTAACTGCCTAGGCTATTTCTTCTGGCAGTACACAACACATGACTTTAGGGCAAAGGCTTTGTAAGAACCCTGCAGGCTCTGTAGCTTCTTGCTTGTTTCTGATTTAAAAATGGATTTTTGAGATTAAAAAACATAGATTAAAACCTGCTTCTAAGCTGGTAACATGTTGCTATACTACATTTTTAAAAGTGGTGTTTTTTTTTGGTTTTTTTTTTTTTTGGCATCTCAGGCTGAACTGAAAACTGTAAAGCCTATGATAAAAACAAAGAGCAAGTATACTGCATATTCAAACTGTTCAAGCTTTGTTAATAAAATTAACTCCTTAATTACAACTGCTGCAGAATTTAAACAGAATAGTATCTTTTCTACATCACAATAATTGAGACGTGTTCACACCGCCAGCTTTCCATTTCTCTAGGTCTGGATATGTCTGAATGCCTAACTCTAGTCTCTGCGCTTCACAAAATAGTAGTTCGGGACTGGCTAAAAACAGTGCAAAGATCTCATTTTTATACTTCTTAAATGGCTGTTTCCTACCAAAAATAAACAACAGGAAGAGGTTGTAGAGGTTTTTTCCAATAATCAAATATGTTTAGTAGAAGCAAACAAATGAAAAAAATTTAAAATGGTCTGGGGATGTAACTCAGTACGAAGGCCCTAGGTTAAAGCTCCAGTTTAAAAAAAAAGCCATAAACAGAAGTTCAGAACAGACAGAAAAAGAGCACTCTGTGAACGTCTCAAAAACATCATTTGAGTTCCAGGTTCCTGAAAAAATTGCTAATTATAAACACTTGGGGAAGGAAAAACCTCCCAATACCACAGAAGTAACATTTACCTGCTTTGTCCTGCGTGCCGGTGGGGCCTTTGGCCAGAGCTGCCGTCAGCGGCTGCGACAGAACTGGGGCGCTGGTGGCGGGGGCTGCTTCCCTGGCGACCCCGGAACTCTGAGCCCCTCCCCCCGCCGAGCTCACAGAGATGCTCCGTTTGCTCACTGCTGTGGCCTTATTTGAGCAGCCTTTACTTAAACTTGACTGAAAAGAAATGGAACATTCAAAAGCTCAGGTTACTAATGTCATACTATGTATTAATATTTTATAAAGTCCCTGTTAGGTTAAAAAATTCACTTTTCCTTCACAAATCTTAAGTTTGCTTGTAGAACTGAGTTTCCCTTTGTACTAAAACAAACTTTTAAAACACTTTCACACAGATATATGAGAATGAAGCACTAAAATTTTAAACTAAGAATCAGATGGCTTGTACTAAATAAAATTTAAAATGCTATTATATAAAAATGAAATATTACTTTGACACCATGCGTTTTCCATATTTTAAGCTGAATTTTTTTAGTAAAATCAAAAATGCTAAAAAGAAAACAACCCACTTTCGTGAGCGCAGCGGAGCACTGAAATGCTATACACTGCACAGATGTCTTGTGCGCACTGATGGTTTTCACCGGCGGCTTCAGCATCCTTAAATCATACTGATAGATCTTCCCCCGGGACGAGCCAATAGCCAGAGTGGCTCCATCGGACATGAAATCGACTGCAGTCAGGGGAGCATCGGCCACTAAGGTTTTCACCAGCCTTTGAGGAAAGGAACAGAGTACATGCAGACATGTTTACACACACAGGCATGCAGTTCACATGAACACATTATTACCAATCGAATTATCCAGCATTGGCCAAATAGCGTAACAGCTCAAATACTTGTTTAAAGTAGAATTTCAGCTGCCTTTGAGACATTTCTAATAAAATGTCAGGTAAAGGGCAGCTGAACAGCATGCACGAAAACACAGTGATACCCAGTACTTTGTACAATAATAGGCACTAATAAAATATAGTTAAAGTAATAAAAACCTGCAAACAGACCTGCTGAGCACCCCCCATCTGCTCTTCACTTCCGGGCCCCTGCTAGCGCTCCCGAGCAACCCAGCTGCCTGAGGACGGCCACGCGGGACGGCACTACTCAGTGCTGCTCTACACCGGAAGCCCCCGCCTCAGGGCCAGGCGGCTCCACATGTCCTCCTTCCACTTAGGGCCCTGCTTAGGTCTCAGGGGGCTACGACCTTTCACAGGACTGCATCTGCTCCTCTGGACCAAACAGCTAAGAGGAACAGAGTCCACTCGAAGCGGAATGCACTGCTGGCGCCTCCTACGAGTGAAAAATGGCTTACACGTCGAGTTCTCAGTAAATTATTTCAACAAAAAACAGAGGTATAAAGAACAGTAAAACCTCTAGCATTGTAACAAGGTCTACTCGCTAATAGGAACATTAACAACCCACATGATCCTTCAATGTCTTGAAAACAACCGCAGAATTCCTGCAGCTGGTTTTTGTGGGGGCTGGGGGGGGGGGCAGGGAGCGAATCAAGCATATCTATAACCTAAAAGGAGGCGGGGGAGACAGGAGCGTAACAGAACATTATGTACCTAACTGGTGGCAATTTTGTCCCTGGGGCTATCTGGCAATTTCTGGAGACAGTTAAGGCTGTCACAACTCAGGGAATGTTATTGAGATTTAGTGGACAGAGGCCAGGGATGCTGCCAAGTATCCTCCAATGCCCAACACAGAGCCTGCAACGAAGAGCTGGCTGCCCAAAGGTCACAGTGTAGAAACTCTGCCCCAGAAATGTGAGAGAACATTAATCATGTTCTTTAAAAATATGTTTGTTACATTTTGAAAAAGAGTAAGTGTGCTAAAATAAGGGTGTGAAATCATTAAGATGCGGTCCCTAACACACTTCCCAGAACTACCCTAAGATCCACTCCTTTACCCACCTCACCAGATACAGCGAGTGTACAAAGAGATGTATGTGTGCTAACTACTGATACGTATGTGTGCTAACAACTAAGGAACTATGTGTTACTAAATTGAGAAGTGAGTATCTCACACTTACTTCTTACATGAAGTGTCATACAGGATGATTCTTTTATCCAAGCCTATGGTCACAAATAGCAGTTCATTGACAGGAGAAAAACAGATGCCCGAGGCTGGAGCTTTATGTGTACTGCCAAAGTTATGGTACGGGCTCTGACTGTTCACGTCCCAGAGAGTGACCAGTCCGTTATCGGAAACACTGCCCAGCAGTGACTTCTTATACACTGAGTACCTCAAATGCCGGACAGACTAGAAAAAGAAAAGAATAAAGTTCATGTCATTATGTAAACTATGAAAGTCAACTACACCATTCATGTGAGGGATAGGACTTCTCTGGTTTAAAGAGTGACCGATTTCGATCACTACTATCAATGTTATTTAGAGGGTTAGAAGATAATCTTGAAACATAAACACTCTATTGAGTATGTTTCAGGATTTTATCATCTTGGAGTATAGCATCCTCAATCTTTTTTTCAGAAGAAAACTGAAATCAGTATGTTGAGATTACCCACATTAATTAATCAAGGTATCTACCATACATACAGAAACCAGTAACATTCATATCACAAACAAGTGTCAGAAAACACTGAGAGATAATAAATAATCATTTCACATTTTCTATATATATTTCAGATACTTGGATATATTTGTTTGAATCTGAGAATGTGATGAGTTGGTGGTGACATAACACCTGGAGCGTCCCAAGACATCAAGTCACAAAGGAAGACCTGACAGCTCTCCAGATGGGCGCTGAACCGCAAGGCAGGGCGGCCTTCCCAGGACTGCGAAGACCTCTCCCTGCCTAGCTTAGCTGGACCAGAACAGATCCAGTTTAGTAAGCAGATCTCAGGGAAAAACTCGCTGAATTTCACTTTTACTTAAGTATGACTCTCAAACTTGTACAGATAATAACAATTAAGTAACTACTTAATTTACTATGCTGAGAATTAGTTATTTTGCATTTAAGTTAATGCATATTCTATTTAACTTTAAATTAAGTGAACACATGTTTAAAATACATTTGCCTCCAACAGGAAAAAAAAAATTTTTAGGAATAACAAAAACAAATTCTGACTAAGAAAATACCAAACACCTAAGGTAAAATAATTACTGTGTTCATCCATTAAATTTGGTTTCTCTATTCCATATGCTAAAGTACAAAAAAAGTTCATTTATATAGTTTCCATTTTTGCTGAGAAAAAGTATATTTGTTTACACAGACAAGCCTTCATTCTGATTTACCTTCAAGGAAAAAAAGAGCTACACGACTCTAGACTACACAAGACACAGAGATTCTTAGTGAGTTATACCTGGCGTTTGTAGATGCACATGCCAATCAAGAAAAACACTGATTTGTCAAGGATCTCTGCAGCACTGTAAGAGCGCACAGTTATGATTTTTTACATGATCTAAATTGGATGAAACGATCAAACAGAATTAAAACAACACTAACTTCGTAAGATCCCAGAATTGATCTTAGTCAGAGCAGGATGTTCCCAAAACATCCTTGAAATATTGTTAGTGTTATGCAGAACAAAGAGCTTACTGCTTTAATAAAACTTTATAAATAGCTAATAATGCTTTTTTTTTTTTTTTTGTTAAGTCGAAACCTAAATTCCAGATATTATTTCAAGCTCTAGAGACCTACGTGGCAACCTATTAAGAAAAAAAGAAAGACAGATAATCCTAAGTGCTCCTCTCAGACAAACCTGGCTGCAAGTGGAGGCTCAGCACACTCCTTACGATTCAGGGAAACGCCTGAAACGCCCCAGTCCTCAGCCCTCCCACTTAGAAGACACAACGCTATGCTTCCATTCACACGCTAAGACCACGCTGAGGGCCAAATCGCATCTGCACAGATCCAGATACGCGGGCGGCAGCTGTGTCCGCTCCTCACAGGCTCACACCCTCCTCGTTCACTTCAGCTCTCGTTCCATCATCCAATCATCTCTTACAGATACTCTCTAGAAGAACCTTGAAGAAAAGCACACTAACTTCCTTAAATATCTGTTGTTAACCTTTGATAATATTAATAAGAAATCATCTTTTCTCACCTTTCTGCATCTACTAAGTCACCATTTCTTTTAGGGTATCAAGATATTAGCTAACAGTGATCCTATAGTACAGCCAGTATTCTGTGACATTATTTTAAAAAAACTATGAATTCCTTTTGGTACCCGCAGTACTCACTAAGCACTTCTCTTATTACAGGTAACTATTTTGAGGAGGGGACTACCAAGAAGCTTACGGAATAAAACACTCTAGCATCATAAACAACAATGATGTTTTTCTTACAGTATATTATACTATGTAAGACTAAATGTGCTAGTGAAGTTCATTTATAAGTATAAACACAGAACCCGCACTAGAGGTGTTTTCTAATTTTTTAGACAGGGCTTCCCTGTACAGCTCAGGCTGGTCCTGAACTCCCTCTGTAGCTCAGGCTGGCCTTGAACTCACAGACATCCTCCTCCCTCAGCCTTCCAAGTGCTAGGATTACAGGATGTGTGCCACCACATATGAGTGATAAACACTTTAAAGGGCTAAGTAATAAAAACATTTTGCTGTTGTACTGCAAAAGCAGGTAGAGAAAACATATGAATGACCAAGGTCATGTTCCAATAAAATATGATTTACAAAATTAAGCAGGCAGTCCATGCTAACCTCTGTCAAAGGTATTTGAAGTTGTTCTTTCTTTTTTTTTTTTTTGTATTTTAGGGAAGGGTCTACAGGATGTTCAGAGTCTCACTACTAGATCCTGTAGTGATCTGCCTGTTAACAGTCTCCCAAGTGTTGGGATCACAGGCGTGCACCACCATGCTGTCTCAATAGCCACTGCAGCACACCCTGAGGGAGGGGCCAACACGGCAGGTCTGGGAATTGAAGCCCTGGACCCTGTTCCTGTTTGTAGGCACTTTAATCCACTGAGCTATTTGGCTGGCCCTTCCTTTTCTTTTTCCCTTTTTTTTTTAAATCACAAAGAGCAGCCTTTTTTTTTTTTTTTTTTTTTGCAGCGCTGGGGATTGAACTCAGGACTTTTATTCTACTGAGCTATCTCTCCAGCCCTTTAATCACAAAGAAAACAAAAATTATTCATAATCCTACCACCTGCTTAGTATCTTATGAAGGGTACTTTTGAAGTATTTTCCTGTGTGCCATGTGTGTTTGTGTGTACTCAGTAAATAAATATATATCAATAGAAAATCTGATATCATAGTTTACTGTTAAAATCGTATCACTGATATTTTCTAGTAAGTTATTTTACTAGGTGGTTACTACATAAATATGTGAGTACACCAATTTACATAAATAATGTTGTGCTGGACATTTAGGTTACTCCCAATTCCTAAAGGCACTGATTATCATTCTTAAAAATGGCTAATTTACGAAAGAATGTGTATTTCATTGTTGCTCATGCTTAAATGTTCTTGACTGAAAAAGTATCAAATGACCATTTATCTGTTTTCTTTAATGAACTGCCCATGAAATAACTACCAACTTTCTACTGGGCTATTTAGGTTTTTTAAATATTTATTTATAATTGTTAGTAAACCAAAGATACAGAATGCTCTCTCAGCCTATAAATAGTTTCCCAATTTTCTTTTAGTTTTGTTGCTCTTTTCTCTTGCTTTTTGCCAGAGGTCTGGAACTTGTGCCTTTACCAGCCTGAAACAGCGGGAGAGCACTGTAGGGACAGAGAACAAATTCAGTCCTGCATCCTTAGGCTGCTACACAGTCTTCAAACGTGCTTCTGCTGAAAAATAAACACACACAAAAAAAAATCTAAAAGGGCCAGGGAGATGGCTCAGTAGAATAAGCGCTTGCCTGGCAAGTGCAAGGGCCTGAGTTCAATCCCTGGT
>NW_004524580.1:25228010-25239870 GCF_000260255.1 Octodon degus | reverse complement strand
AAAAAGAAACACACAAATGGTTCCTCCTTGGACCTACAGATAGCCACAGGCTAACAAGAGGAGGAACAGGGCCGCTGTAGGCTCAGCGGTGTAGTAAGCGCCTGCCTCCGCAAGCTCAAGGACCTGGGTTTGACCCCCACCCTACTTGCCCCACTGGTCCTGCTCCAGGAACGCCAAGCTGGCCACGCCTGCAATCCCAGAGCTGCGGAGGCCGAAACGCTACAAGTCCCAGCTGCGGAGTGAGACCCTGGGCCAAATACATAATTTTTTTTTTTTTTTTTTTTAAAGAGGAACAACGCTTGACTTCCAGTTTGTATCTATCTCTGTCACTGCCTTACCAGTGTAGCCAGGTCCTTCCTTAGCCAGGCATACAGGTATCAACTCCTCACAAGAATGTACCATAAATGCTAACAAAAAAAATAATTGAATATTTAAATAAAAGCTGACAACAAAAAGTTGATTGGCTCTAAATTTATGTAACCTACCTCATGTCCCTTCAAGAAGACTACACCAAGCTAAAGATTTTTCAGGGACAATCAGTCAACCACAAGCAGGAGCTAGAGTCTCCAGTCACTGCCCTCAACCTGTGGGCACCCTGATTCCAGCAGAACTGCAAAACAGAGACGGGCTCAACTGCAACAATGAGCTCAAGCAGAGTACGTGAAGGGACTTCTTGGAGCCACCGTGCAAAGCCAGAACTGAAGGCTGTGCCCAGCCAGCCCGGACTCACCTCAACCGCACTCACTGCCACTGCTGGGCCATCTGCTCCTGCCCATCAGGCTGTGTGCGCATCAGCTGGCCAAGCGTGGGTCCCCTCCCATCTCTTTTACTTCCTAACTCTGCCCGGCGCCTCAGCCTGCCCCTCTCACGAATGCATCCTTAAATGCTTTTGAGCACAACTAAGAACATGCCTGATCAAGCTGAAGTTCCCATCTTTTCTTTAAGGGGGACACCCTGGACACTGTGTAATGACAAAACTTGTACCCGATGACTCATGACTCTGTTCTTAAACTCAGAAAAACTATTTTTCTGCATGTAAGAAAACACAATTGTTATTTTCTAACATAATAGCTTTACAGTACCGAAGATGTATGCATATAGATGAATATACACACAGCCTGAATCCATCCCCTCCCTCTTCCTTATTTGTTAATGTATTTAGTACAGGGTCTATAGGGTCTCACTATCGGACAGATCGCACTCTAGTGATCCTCCTGTTTGCAGCCTCCCAAGAGCTGGGATTACAGGTGCACGCTACCGCACCCAGCCTCAACTGCCTGAGCTATCAGGCCGGCCCTTCCCTCCTTTTTCTTGATTCCAGTGTCTTCTTTCAAAAGCACTAACCTATCATCTAAGCTGCTGCAGTTATGTAACTTCCATTCTCAGTGGTTTATAATATCTCCGTCATAGTATTGCAGCAATCATATCTTCAAATGGAAATCTCAACCTATGCTTAGAACAAAAATTGTAACTGAAGATTTTCAGGAAGCCCGTGGCTAGAACAGTGGCACGGGGCTCCCCTGAACACCCTCAGCTGTACATACAGGTGCAGAACGGCAGGCCTGAGACACAGACAGCCCTGCACAGCGGCTGCTCCCAGCTGCCCCTGGGAGCCTGGCCTCGGGCAGCATCCCCCAGCCCTAGCAGTGGTGGCTCGCAGGGCCGCAACTGTGC
Organism: Octodon degus; assembly: GCF_000260255.1. Taxonomy (NCBI): domain Eukaryota; kingdom Metazoa; phylum Chordata; class Mammalia; order Rodentia; family Octodontidae; genus Octodon; species Octodon degus. Next base: position 25,238,196 of record NW_004524580.1, on the reverse strand, counting down.
GAAAGCCAAGGCCTCTGACTAACAGCCGGCTGTTTTCTTTCTGAGAGTCGGAAGTTTTGGTGTGTGCTACACAGAGGCTGCCAGTCTCCAATAAGCTCTGGCTGCTGAGCATTTAAGCCATCTTAGACACCTCAAGCTCGTCATCACAATGCACAGCTGGGGACATTAAGCACATCAGCTCTGTGGGCTCAGCAAATGATGACCTCGAAGTAAGTGGCTTCGCCTGCTCAATACTTGGGCCTCATGAAACAGCCTTGCAGCGTGTCTCGCCTCCCAACATCCCCTGTCTCCGAACCCTCTTTCGAGAAGTGCAGGGTGGGCTTTCTCTGAAGCATGCCCAGCGAGTTCCTTCAGAAGGAATGCAATCTTCCAGTACCCTCTCCCTGAAGTCTCCTCAGCCACAGAAGCTCCATCACTGGAGAAGAAACTGAAGGCTCTCATATACTGCCTGGACCGATTTCCACCTTTCTTCCAAGGGCCACTTTTTGCATAGCAAGACAGCCTCTACCAGCAGCGCAGTGCAGGCCCTCACCTCCTCAGAACTTGTCGCCACCCTCACAGGAACCCTAGGACTTCGGTCCCAAGCTACAGTCTATTCTGTGACCAACTTGTCTTCCCCTACTCCCCAGGAGTGCTCAGGATTCACACTTCTTCCCCGACTTTTTGTTTGGCTTTTGCTTTCTTTTCAGTAGTAGGATTGAAGAACAAAAAGCAAAGCGAAGGGAAAAAAAAAAAAAACTAAAAGACTTGAAACTACTTATTAAATAAGTACACCATCTACCTAAGAATAGCGATACAGAATGCCCAAGACATAGTCTAGTTTTTAAACTTACTAGATTTTAAGGGACAAATCAACTATCATCAGCTATGGGAGACCAAAGATGACAGAGTAACACATGAGCTCCTCACAGAAAGAAAATGTGAGCTACAACCACAGTATTTTGAGAGAGAATTTGTATGCTGAAAGAAAATGTTCCAAGCCAGAGAGATGTACGTAAGGGAAGAATACTAATATGAGGTACTGAGGTAAATATAAAAATTCAGAAAATATCTAAAACAATGTTCACGTCAACTGTGACATCTAACAGTATAACGTGCAATCGTTAAAAAGTAGCGCACGCTAATATAAGCATACCTGAGACAAAGCAGTAACGAGGAAAGCAGAAGACAAAGTCAGGCTAAGAGAATGACTATGGAAGAAAAACAGAGGTATATGTGGAAATGCTACTTAAAAATATTTTTCAAATAACCTCCCATTTTAAAAAATTGGAAGGAAAAACCCCCAGAAAAAGTCAGTTTACAAGAGAAATATGCACAGATACAGCCGACTAGCTTATTTTGTGCCCTGGGGGCCTGGCCCTAGCTCAGGCCTTTAAGTGGCTGCTTCCACAAAGCTGTCAGCCTCAGGTTGCTGGAGTTCGAACCTCACACCTCTCCCGCTGGCCAAAAGTGCCCTGAAGGCATTCAAGGAACAAAAAAAAAAGAAAAAAAAAATCCTTATTTTGTGCCCATGTCAATTATAAAACTGCTCAAAAACAAAACACAGGCTAGGCAAACATACCAAGGAAATACCCTGAGAATGGATCAAGGCCATGTAACCACACCACTATTTGTATCCCAGTATAAGTTATATTAATACTTCTATAGAACAAGTATTCTATAAAGCTTTACACTCAATTAAATTTTTTTTTTAAATTCAGGTAAATATATAATGATCAACCAAGTACACCAAATTAGAAGTAAATTCATTCTTTTACTTGTGGTCCTAGGACTGACCCCAGGACCTCCCACATGCTATGCACGTGCTCTACCACTGAGCTAAATCCTCAACTTAAATCCACTTTTGATAAAATAATTCTTTCTTTTTTTTTTTTTTTTTTGTACCAGGAATCAAACTTAGGACCTTGTGCTTGCCAGACAGGGACTGTGCTGCTGAGCTATATCCCCAGCCCAACAATTCTTTTAAAAATATAATAAATAATTACATTTATCATTATCTCAAATAGGCTTAGTAACACAAAATGTATACATAAAACATCAAATTTTTCACTTTATAAAAGAGGCTTTAGGGCCAAGGATATAGCTCAGTGGCATAAGCGCCTGCCTGGCAAGCACAAGGTCCCAAGTTCGATCTCTGGTACCACAAAAAAAGGGGGGGGGGGATTTAATGTAAATTTCATTATGTTATATATAGACCCATTATGTTACATACAGAATCTCACCAGCTATCTCCAAATTCTTTAGTATAATTTATCAACAAAATGGATCTGCATTTTAACTGCTTTGGAAAGGGCACAATTCGAGCAAGGCAACACAAGCTCATCTCTGTGCACACCAACGCCGCACACCCAGCCGAACACAGACGTGCAGTTACAGCCCAGAGAAGCCCGTCAGCCCTGCTGCCCTGCAGAAGCTGTGAGGCCTTTTCTCACTTGCAAAAAGACCCTGTGATCCGCCCAAAACTAATAGCTTCAACTCAGCCCAGGTATTTCAAAGAAAGATTCTAAATATATTCTGGCAATCTCATTTCTGATACGAAATTCAGTCTGATACAGATTCATTGAGACTCCAAGGATTTGTCACTTTCACTAAGAAACCAATTTGATCATTGTTAAGTAATTCAAGTCACAGAACAAAAATAACAAAAATTTCAATTTAATCATGATTCTGTTATAACTACTGTTTTCTTCATAACCCAACATAGAAATCAGGCTGAAAAATAGTGTAGCTGAATTCAAAATGTCAACTTCTGACAGACTTGAAATTTTCCTAACATTGTTTAAATTTAAGAAATTAATGTATTTGAAATCTTAAATAAATGTAGAGAAGTCTTAGTATTTTTTGAGATGAATGATTGTTATAGTTTGTGTCTAGTTGCCCCCCACCCCAAAGCCTCATGCAGACATGGGGCACGACTTCTAGTTTTTGAGATTAACTCATGATCCACTGGGATTATGGGTTTTAGTGTTGCTGGGATTATGGGTGTGAGGACTACTCCTAGCCTGGGACATACAGCCTGAATGCAATTTAAGGCAGGCAGACTTGCTCTCCATTGCCATTGTTGCTGTTACTCTTCCGTTTTGCTCTTGCTCTTTGCTGCTGCCATGAAAGGTTGCTCTCTGCCCTGTACCACTCTGCCTTGGAGCCAGATAAGCATGGACTGAAACCTCCTTCCTTCATTCTGAGTATTGGGTATTTGTCCCAGCAAGGAGAGAAGAGCAGCTGAGACAATGATCAAGTAGCAATCTTATGCTCTTGGTCAACAATAGGTAAGGTGCAACCAAGCTGTTTTCAGAAAATTAATTTTAAAATACTTCCAGTATTTCATTCATGTAAAAGGAATGCTTTAGTATACAGACTCAGAAAACCTACAGCCTTCAGCCTTAACTGCAGCCTCACATTTCAAGAGGCCAAGTCTGCCTCCCAGCCCATGTACTCCAACTGTATCAGAGGAAACTGAACGCATCCTGAATGTTTGAAGTCCATCTAAGACGTGATAGATGATCAATGAGCAAAGTTACAACCGGTAAACTAGTGGAGGAATGAGCGAAACCTAAACACGCTCAAATCAGTCCAGGAAAGCAAATGACAAAAGCCACTTCAATGGACTGATATACTCATTTGCTGAAACTTCACGAAAGCGCTGAAATACTCAATGATCTCTTAGTACACACGCGGTACTATGATCAATTTCCATGTTTCATTTAGCTGTTTAAAAAAAAAATGTCAAAAACATAATAGCATTCTCACATAACGGATGAGGAAAGGGAGGCTGAGAGTTAAGTGACTCGCTCAAGTTCACCCTGCGAGCCAAGTGCTTGACCCTACAGCACACCAGAAACGAGACCTTCCCTGAAAAGCTGTACCCAGAGATCCTACAGAAGGCAGCCCCCCAGGCGGGCCAGATGCACAGGACAATCTCAAGGTCTGGCCTGTACAACCTGGGCCAAGAGATGCACTTTAAGCCTCACTGTTTTCCTAAATTGGAAGATAAATTTGATTCAGTTCTGTGTAATACTCAGTTTTCTGTGAGATAATAGTTTTGTGAAATACTCGACGAAAATTCTTTTAAAATCAACAGTAATCTATCCCCTAGAATTTTAAAAAATATTTATTTTGTGAAAGATAAACACACAAATTGCGTTCTTGCACTCAGTGACAAGAATACTATAAAGTTCTCAGAAGTTTTAGAAACTCAAATACACATTCTTACACTGCTAGCCCTCAGCTAGAGAGATCCAGAGGAAAGCTCTGCTCACACTCTAGATTTGATCATCAAATAAGTTACATGTTCTGTGGCCTGAGCGTCCCAGAGCCTCATTTTCTCAATTGTAGAAAAGAAATCAACACATGCCCCACAAACTAGCAGCAAAGACTAAAGGACAGAATGCAATATAAATCAAGAGCACAGTGCTCAAAACACAATAAATGGTGGCTGTGCTCCGCGCAGACAGCCATCTCTGCGGAATGGTTGCTTTCCAAATCCTCCCACTACTCATACCCTGCTCCCTTCCCCACCCCACGTCAGAATGATCTGGACTTTTTCTCAGGCTGCCACTGAGACATGATTTCCACTAAAACATTTTCCGGACTTCACAAGTGGCTCAGTGTGCACCCCTTTCTATTCCTGCAGAGCCCACACTTCACCACTTTCCCAACACCTTGCTGGTTTAACTGTCCACTTACCTGCGCACTGCTGCTACTCGAATATAACCTATGATCCATTCAAAGCCACGCACTTAAGCCAGTGCTGGCCACACAACCAGCACTCAGTAAGGTGCTAAACTGTATGAGCCAACGAAAAAATAAGGGATGTGCATACTTCTTAACATTCAATAATTTCAATTAAATATTTAAAAGACAATGAAAGTAACAAGAAATAACATCTGAAGTGTCTTTCTTGATATATTCCAAAAGGTGAGTACAAGCAGACTACAAGAAGGAACGTAAAAAGAATAGCACACTGATTTCTGTAGTTGGCACGTACAACAGAAACAAAAATTACAAATTAGTGGAGCTGAATAGTTTAAAACTTTGAACATAAATAGAAAATTTGGCCCACATAAGCCAAAAATAACCAATTCAGTAAGATTTTTAAAAAATTAAACCCACTAAACACTCTTACACTGCAATGCTTGGTAGGGCACTGCGAATGCTCCTGGATTGGGGAACAAAACAAAGATCCTGCTATCACAGCTATTCAGCCCTGGACTGCAGGGCCTTCCCAGTGCAATAAAGAAGAACAAAACGGGTAAACACTGGGAAGTTAAAGAAAGATTATTATTTACAGATAATGTGATAGCATATAAACTGCAAAATATAAAAAGATAAAAAATCTATAAAACTACTGATTTTAGCATAATTCCTAGGTAAAGGGGTGATACTCAATACAAACTGTATTTCTGTATACCAAGTCACAGAGTACTAAAAATAAAACTTAACAGGAAAGAATACGGTTTATAATACACTATCAAAAAATCCTATATTATGTAATAAATCCACTAAATGACAATACATGGTTTCTAAAGTAAAACAACAAAACACTGCTGAGAAAAATTAAAGGTTTATATAAATGGAAAAATTATACCGGATTTAAGAATCAATACTGTTAAGATCTTCTTAAATTGGTCCACAGACCTGATATAATCCAACACATAAATCTTGAGGAACACATTACAACCACAGCAGACAATATCTCCAAAACTCTGGACAGACAAAATTCTCCAAAACAACGCGTTAGAAAAAGGAAACAAAGGAAAAGCTTAAGAACTTTCGTTGGGTGCAGTGGCACAGGGGCACACACTTGCAATCCCAGCTACTTAAGGGACTGAGACAGGAGGATCACAAGTTCAAGTCTAACATCCAATTCATTAAAGTCTAATTAGTGTCCCTAAGTAGCTTCCAAAACAGAAGCCAAATACTATGTCTACCTTCAAAGTCTGTTAGTAAGCCTTTATCATGCTTACCTTTCTAATCTTCTATCACATTATAGTTCAATGTAAAATTGATATACTCTTTGCTCCATTTCATCTATGTGATTTTCTCCATATAAAACATTCTCCAAAAGTTCTATATTAGACCAAATTGTCATCTCTGTTTAAGCATTCACACACTTATTTCCCATGTTTTCTACTTTCGGTAACACATTGAAAACAAAGAAACAAGTCACAGTTCTAACTGTAATGTTGACATTGGAAAAGCTAACCTTACGCACATTAGCATCAAATAACTAGCAAACAGTCCAGTTTATATTTTCGTAGTCAACGTAAAGAAGTCAATTAAGCAGTAACTCAGTTTAAATCCTCCTTCAATTTTCCCTATTTTATTCTAGGGGCCAGGGAGGCAGCTCAGGGGAATAAGCGCTTCCCTGGCAAGCGCAAGGGCCCAAGTTCAATCCCCAGTTCCACAAAAAAAAAAAAAAAAAAAAGCCTAGAATCAGACTTCATGATCATCACAAAATTAAACTCAAAATAAATCAGAATTTTATTCTGAAAGTGTCCTTTCCACTGTTCAGTCACTGTCAGCCTCTCATACATAACATTTATATGCGGATCTCCCTTTTCCTAACACATAAACTTAAAATAGGACTTTTTCCTGTTCATTTACTATCCATTATATTTTCCTTCAAAATTAAATATTATTCAAATGATTTTAAAATTTGCTTTCCAACAGTGAAGAATTTACATATTTTATCTGATACTAGCTATGGCCAAAGTGATTGCAAAAAAGTATTAAAATAAAATGTACCTTATTGGAAATTTCTGTAGATAATCTTATAAAAATAAGCTAAGAATTAGATTTCTTAAGAAACTTATCATTCTTTAAAACGAATTTTTACAGGCTGTTTTTACAAAGGAAAATATTTGAGTTATTTTTCTTTTTAAAAACTTGCCCACTCTGTAATTTACCTGAAATATATGAATATGCAGATATCATATACTGAAAAAAAACCAGACCACACCACTCAATAACCTCTACCTTACCTCAGCTCCACCCAACAGTATTTATGAACTTAAGTATGTATCTTGTAGCTGACACAGTTTCAAGCATGCAGCACTTCTTTGACAGCAATGCCACAGAAAGATTAATGTTCCTGTTTCAGGCTTAACTAGCTGCATTCTGTTAAATATAAATACGAGGAGGATGCAACTCAATTATAAAACCAAATTCACATAAGTACCCTAATCTAAAATGTATTAGTTTATTTCAACATTTCTTATAACACCATTAAAAATTAGCTAAGTTTTTCAAGCAAGCTAAAGACAAATCTGAAACACTTAAAAACAAATTGTCATATATAAAATAATTCAAAATCTATTTTATCAACTTTATTTTGAATAAACATATACTGTACCTGATTACTACCATGGCCAAAAGGAGTACTAGATATATTAGTGGTTACACTGTGTAAAATAATCTCACCACTAAGAGATCCAGAAGCAATGTAGCAATCATTCCAATTATATGTTACACAAGTTACTTCATCTTTATGATCCTAGAAGACAGAAATCCAGGTAAGTACAGTGGCCTACGAACTTCAAATAGCCCACACTCATTTCTCTGTGAATAGCGTTATGCTTGTCCGTGTAACATCTGCTTTAACATTACCCTCAAATAACTTCTTAAAAAATTACTCAGATGAGTAAGAAACTATATCATCAACCCAAATCCTCTCAGGAAATGGATTCCCTTTTCACAATCATATTAATGGTCCAAACTCTGAAGCGAGAGAGAGCGTAAGAAGCTGATTGGCTAAGGATCTACCTGGAAGCACTCAGGCCTGCTGACAAAGTAACACTCACTATACGATATCAGCACAGTGCTTGCCCTTCAGGCTATTACAGCTCACCTGCGAAAACATTTAAATGAACATGAAAAGACAGAGCAAATGCTAAATGAATGGTAAAGAAAAGTGTCAGAGAACACAGAGGTATTGCTGTGAATTCACCTGACAAAGGGAGGAATAAAGTTTGAGTTTATCCTTAAAGAGAGGATAAGAGGTAAGTCGGGAAAAGAAAAAACATACCAGATATCGCAAAGTGGAATACAGGAAGAGCCAAAAGACCAGTAGCAGTCACTTGCATTCACTGAGTACCTGAGCAGGAAGCTTAATATGTTACTACCCAATCCTTTCAAACGCCCAAGTGATGCAGTCATTATGCCCACATACCGACGAGCTGCACCTTAAGAAGCTGCCAAGTGACAAAGGCCAGACGCCTTTCAGGTCGAGCCCAAAGCCCACATTTTCCCTGCGTACCAGCCTGCACCTTAAATCCAACGGGAACCTGCTTGGAGGAAATAACTCTTGGGTTTTTAACTGAGATCAAAGTTGCTTCCCAACATCCAAGTAGAGATTTCCGGTGGGAACATACAAGCGATGGGGATTAGCGGAAGTTCGTAACAGTTTAGTGTCAGACCTTAAGCTACACAAAGCCTGGTGCCTAGTAACTTAAGTAATATCAAGAACAGAAACTACACTATCCACACATAGTACAACTTTTTCCAGTGGTTTCTCAGGTATTTTCAGAGGTATTCCTTTCCTAAATCAAAGATACAAATACCTGAAGGAGAGGGGTGTCTGGTAGGAAGAAAAAAGGAATAGTGAGTATTTTGTGCACTGTTTCCATTTGGGGAATTAAAAATTTGGAGTCCGGTGTAAATTCTATGAATTTATAATGGGGCAGGTGTCTTCTTAATCTCAGCTGCGGAAAATGAGTCATCTGGAGAGCATTTACTAAGCCCCAGCCACGTAGGAGATGCTTAGCAGCAGAGAGGTAAGGCCAAGCTAAGCTCTCACTGTCACCGCTGGCCCAACACCCCTTCACTGAATGAATGAGGCTACAAAGCACTGTGAGAATGTCGTCAAACAATAAGAAGAGAAAAATGTATGAGGCAAAACGGAGAAAGCTGAAGAAGCAAACGAGAAGACACAATGCAGGGAAATGGCGTATGTGAAGCTCTTCGATGTCTGATTTCGAGAATGGCTAGAGGTTCTAACCGCTCCTCAATTTTCTAAGACACTCCCTTCTCAATGTAGGGGCATCCCTCTAGGTGGCTTTCATTCAAAATTTCAAAGTGTAGAAGACTGATGAACAGTATCTGTACCCAGATCTAACACTATCCTTACTAGTTAGCTAGTTCTTTACCATCTTCAGCTCACCTTCTCTACCCATACAAGAAATAACGCTCCCTGTCCCGCAGTTAGGCCTAATATCGGCCCCAAAGCCTCCCATGTTTGGAAGGCCACCTGTGTCACAGGGCTGGGCACGGACTTGCTGCCAGGTGAGGTCTGGCAGGAAGACAAGGGTCGCTGGGCACGGCCGGGAAGGGTATGTCTCCCTTCCGGCTCCTCCCTCACTCTGCTACCAGGCTGCCAGGAATGAGCTGCTCTGCTCTGCCAGGCCCTTCCACATGCCCCGCCGCCTGCAGCCAGTGACTGGCACTAACGGGAGCCCGAGACCCCTTCTCTTCTAATTGTGGGAGTCAGTGATTCTGTCCCAGCAAGGAGGAAAGTGAGCAAAGCAATGTTAAGAAAAATAGACCTTTGTCGGTAAAGGGCTGACACCAAAGAATGCAACCAAAGCTAACAGTGACAAAAGCTAATTAGTGACAACCTTTGCTTTTTACCACTCATAGCCAAGTACATTTTTGCTCTGTTTTTCAGTTCAGACAAACAGTAACTAGTAACACTAACTAGTAAGGATAGTGTTAGACAAGGACCATGCATTCTTTTCATCCCCATCCCTATAAACCCAATGTCCCCACAGCCCCAGAACCACCAGAGGCCCTTGGCAATCCATGTTAAATGGATCTGCACCTTAGCTCATTTCCAAGGGCATCTCTCTAAGTGCCTTCCCTCCTGCTTGTGCTTTCTCAAGCTCGAGGGCTGGTCTGACACTGCAGAGACCCGTGCTACCTTTTCATATTCACTTATTCCACAGCAGAGATCTTAGAATTAATCCTCTCAAAAGTTTAACTATACTTAAAATGATGAACTACCAAGACTGTATTTAAGCAGCAATTATAAGATTGTTTTCCAATTCCAGTTAACAGAAAATCAATCTTTAATATACCACTTCCCTAGTAAAAATTAACTCAATGACATTCAGACATGTAATAAAAATGATGCCTGGTACTTGCTACGTGATCTGGAGGTGGACAATTTGCAAGTGGGTGAGGGCAGAGA
>NW_004524580.1:25216386-25226530 GCF_000260255.1 Octodon degus | reverse complement strand
CCCGAGGGCCAGGTGAAAGGGAGTCCTTTCTCTGACATGTATGTTCATTTGTACAAACATACAAAATGTTTACACTTTTTATATTAACCTTTTTTAACAGAATGTAAACATTTTTAAAACTTCATTGTATTAAGAGATACAATGATGAAAAGTAGAGTTCTGAGAAAGTCCTAATTACAGACTTTGAGATGAATGTTTTCATTTTCTGAAACTGCCCAAAGCTAAATGAACATTAATTTTAATTAGTGAATTATTCTAGGAAATATTTTCATTGCCTAGTTGAAAATACATCTGTAAAAATAATGCAAACAACAGTAACCAAATATTTTACAGAACACAAAGGCTACATCCCCAATACTAACTGGATTTAATACTGTCGTTCCATAGGTACTCTCATTTTTCAAAAGAGCTTTAAAAAAAATCCCTGATGATAACATGTCATACTTCAGAAGAAAATGAAAGAGGCAGTAGAGCAGAACTCAGAAAAAAAAAAAAAAAACAAAGTTTCAGCACAGACAACGTACATTAATAATACACAGTATATGGTGGAAAAAAAAGACAAAAAGGTGTTTTTGGCTAAAGAGCACCTTTACTTCCCCTAAGCTCACTTCCATTTTGAAACACCTTAATTTTATTACAAAAGCTCAAAATCTAAAGTTTGGTAACTTAAAACTACTGAAAATATCCACTCTATAAGATTTAAAAGAAAACTGCTTACCGTAAGAGATCGATGAATTCTTTTTGATTTTAAATCCCAAATGTTGACAGTCCTATTGAGGCCTCCACTCGCCAAATACATAGATGTGGAATTTAAATCAACACACGTCTGCTTTTGCTGTTTTTTAAAACAAAAAAAGCTAATTTACTAGAGCCTAGCAATGACTTCCAATAGTAAGCACACACATAACTATGATAAAATCCCATTCTGAGTTACAGACTATAACCATGGCAACACATACTAACAAGTCATTAATGGCTTCCAGTCACTCCTAGAAAAGTTTAAGATTCAGCTCTCATCTTCCGTGCGGATCCAACAGCTTGCAAAGGTTTCCAGAGAACAAGGTCTTAAGGAAATGAGGTCAGCATTCTTTCATGGAGGATGGTGACAGGCCAAGCTGAGGAAACACCAGCAAGTCCAGACCTCCCAACAGAGGCCACTTAATATTTAATATAGTATTTCCCCTCTATGTACATTTATGCAGTATATAAATGTATTCTTTTTTTTATTTTAGGACAAGGTCTACAGGGTCTCACTGCATAGATCAGACTCCTAGTGATCCTGTTTACAGCCTCCCAAGTGCTGGGATTATGGCACGCACCACCACACCCAGTCTCAGCTGCCATCTCAGCATGCCCCGGGGGCGTGGCCAGCAGGCAGGCCCGGGGATCCAATCCCAGGCACATCCACTGAGCTGTTTGGCCAGCCCTTAAACTCTTCTGTTACAAGAAACTTGTAGATTGGTTCAGAATAAAATAAACAATGAGATGCAGTTAACAAGAGATACACCTAAAACCATTAACAACTACTAATTAAAAGTAGATTCAAAGATTTGCCAGGAAAATGCTAATAAAATGTGATACGAGAATGTTAATGTGAAATAAGATAGGAATACAAATAAACTGCATTCAGTAGGGGTAAGGATGGTTTTGATTAACCTTCCAGCATATCACTGTAGTTGTGTTTATGTTTATCTCTTTTGTTTGCTTCTTGAAATGCATCTTCATTGCTTAAATGCTTTGGTACATGTGTTTAAATTTCCGGAGAGGTTGAATTAGTCTTTCTCTGAAGGTTTCTTCTGCTTTTTCTTCCTCCTCTGGCTTTTCCATCGACTTTCGTCTTCTTTAAGCTTTGGCTCATTCTTCTTTTCTGTTTTCTTTTTTCTGCAATTTTTTGGCAGTGTTTCACGTTTTGCCTGTTTGTTCCATCCCACTCCATTTATTCCCCCTTTCCTCCTCTTCTCCTGCTTATTCCTCTTTGAATACAGTTACATCTAGTACCAATCTGGTCAGTTTCTACCTCCTTACTTTTCTAGCCTTGAGCAGTGCCAAGACAGACGTGTAAAATTCCAGTAAGTCCACTCTTCCTTTCTCTGGCCTCTGGTGCTACCATCTGCACTGTGGAAGGAAGCTGGTACCCAGATGGGAGCAAAGATCAGACTAACCTACACTGCTTTGCTTTTTTTTTTTCTTTCTTTAAATTAATTTTATTGAGAAACAAATAGCAATGAGACAGTTTCAAAACAGGTCAATAGGACAATAACAATGATTAATACATTGCATATTATTGTCATTGTAGTAGTTACTCATAGTACAAGATGCAAACATGATATCCTGTCCAAACACTATTAGTACAAATCTTTCTTCTCATTGAATTAAGAGAAAGTAGTGGTATATCTATCCATATATATATCTCCACAAAATGGTCCTTGATTTATATCCCTCTTTTTTTGTTTAGCTTTGTCAGAGATGAGTATTCTACTGCCATTTAAATATTATAGGTACATGAATTCAGCAAAATAATGTTGTATAGTCTAGTAGTCCATAATAGTAGTGGGTTATCCATAGGACTGGCAATGTCAGAAGTTGTTGACTTGAACCTTTTACAGCTCAGCATATTAATATGGCTATATTTTTTGGGGGGGAACCATTTTCTCCCCACTTCATTGATTCTCCAGCCACACTGACCTTTCATTCTGTAACCAAAACAATCCTGTGTTTGCCTCAAGGCTTCCACACAGCTGTGCCTGCAAAGCTAAGGCCCCTGAACCCCAGTTGGCTGCCTTCCGAGCACCACATATCAACTCTTCAAGAAACCTGCCTTGGCCTTAGCCTCCTAGGGCAATTTGCTATGGCAGTATCTCACTTTAGTTCTCAGTACCACAAACTACCAATATCTAGATGTTTTCGCTGATAGTGTATTCTGCCACCAGAATATCAATCTCAGTAAGAACCGTATCTATATTCAGTAAGTATTTATGGAGAGAGTGGCTGAAATACAGAGGTTATCAAGTTCTTCACTCAAGTACCAATGAATGCACCTGCCTGGTGGCACGCTCAGGAAGCGCACTACACCACAGAGCACAGGACTCCACGCATTTCCCTGCTCAACCAATGGAGGCACTACAGCAGCGTTCTCATCTAGCTGAATGCTATGGGGGCGGGCGAGGATCATGACTTAGTTCTAAGTTCAAAGGAAAGCTACGTAGATTAAGCATGTAACCTCACATTTCTGGGTGTGTGTTTCTCATCTAAGAAATGAGAGATCTTCACTGGTTCTTTAGTTTTTATTGAGAATTTTTTCTAAGAGTTCTTACCCTGAATTCATGCACCTCAAAAATATCTGCTCAAGATATTAAGGGAGTAAATGGTTCCCCTCATACCAACCTGTTGAACTACTCAACAGTCAATGTTTCAGCTCTAGACCAAGAGGATCAACTAACACACTAAAAACTGCAGGATACACATTTCATCAGTGTTTTAGAACAGTTGTAAGGATTTTCTTATAGGTAGTATCCTAGAAGCTGACTCTGATCTAAAGACTAGTGAGATGTAGAATTGGAATGTCACTGCAAATCAGGACAGTTTTCTAAAAACTATCAAAATTACATTTAGAAAATAAAGTCAAATGTTGTTACCAAAGATATATATTGTGACATCAATTGTCACAACTATACTACGGGCTCCAGATAAAATCTATACTTACAGTTGACTTCTATGAATGTATTAATGAAGCTAATGAACTTAAATAATTAATAGAAACTATGTGGTTATTACAGGAATCCTGTGCCCCCAAGGGATAAGATGGTAAGACGGTGAGGGTAAACCCAGGGCACGTGTACTCAGCCGGCTGTCTTGGTTCTAAAAGATCTAAAACGTTTGCATCCCTGACAACACAATGGGCACAATTTCTAAAATATAAGAATAAGTTGGTCAAAGTGCTTAGACTTTTAGTAGCCCATTTCATCTACTATAATACTGTCAAAATCAATCTTTATACTTTAAAGAAGTAAAATATAAGATTATAAATAAATAAACATGAACTTGAAGTTCCATTCTAATTTTAAAATAAGTAGGGTAGAATCTTAGTCTCCCATGCAGAAAAGATCTAATTCCTCTACCAGCTCCTGAGTTACAGGACTGGAATCTCATCTAGAAAAAAAGAAAAAAGTTGCACACTAATATGTTAGAAATTCTCAATAAAAACTAAAGAACCAATGTTTATAAAATATTTTTATAAGTTAATTACTAGAGAGTCAAAATTAGAACTATAATCATCTCACTTTTGTCCCCATGCATTATGATGTGATTTCTTAAATACAGGGAAAAGGGCTGAGAGTTACAGCAATTAATTAGTAATATTCACATAAACTTAAGAGTTATGTCACACTTGCAAATAGCATGTTAATTTTGAACATTAAAAAAGGTCCCAAAGCCTGATTCACTGGTTCTAAGGCATGATGCATGACAATGAAGCAGTAGCGAAATACAGTAGTGGATGAGGTAGAAGACGCTGCCGCAGATACTAGACCCCAGTGTTGCTAAGCCCTGGCGCACCCCTAAGGTGACTAAGCTGCTAGGTCTCCTCGTGCACAGTGCACAGTAGCGGGACACTCTCTGCCTCAATCTCACTTAGCTCTACCTGAAGAGGCAGGTGCCTGAATTCCATGTCGGCCCTCTGCAGACATTTTCTCCCAAGCTCTGTCTGCAGGACGGAACTAAGCTGCACACCAATCCCTATTTAATTTAGGAAAAGATTGACAAAATAAGTTCTCCAGGAAGTATAACTTTTAACACTCAACAGCACACAGTAAGGTACCTAAGGCTGAAAACTATACATTTTGAAGTAGCTGACAGAGAGATTTTGAATGTCCCCAGTGCAAAGGAACAGTAAAGTTTTAAGGTAAAAGACACACCATGTACAGTGTGTACATGCACTGAAATATCAAAATGCACCTGTACTGTGTCAAAAACATTTTTTAATTCTTAAAAATCATAAATCCTCTTAAATTAGCTGAGCTATATATTCTTATTATACTGTTTTCCAAGTGGACTGACTACCTTACCTATCCCAGCCTGCAGAACTATGAGCATTTATAATAATTTAAGATCTGCTACGCAAATTTTACTGCTTAAAAAAAAAGACAAGTTATCAATCACTTCCAACTTTATATTCAGAATTTACCTTTTTTTAAAAAAAGAAATAGTTTTCAAGGAATGACAATGAAAATCAAGAAGCCAGCATTATCCTGAATGAGAGGGATTAACTGATGCAACAAAAGGGTAAAGACAATGAGAGCTTCCCGGAGGCCTAGGAGAAAGCTCATTTTGTGATAAAGCCATCCTGTTCAAGGAGGGACTGAGGGAGGCTCAGGCCGGCCCCTGCGTCCTAGATGGACAGAATCTGAAGTACAGGGCTACCATGAGACACAGGTGCTTCACTGACTGTCCTGAGTCCAAGGTCACCGGGGGAGCTACATCACTGGGGTTCATACGGTCAGACCAAACTCAGCACCCAGGCACTACAAGTCCTACATCAGGAATCAACAGGATCCATCTCCAAAGAGGAAATGAAAATGCAGGCGCCTCGCTAAGGAAATCCAAGCCTCAGCTGCTCCCCTAGGATGCAGACATTGTACCTAAAGACGTTTCAGTACAATACGATGTTTCATACAATACTTTACCTGGACGTGTTAAGAGTCTCATTCTGAACCCAGGTGAAGAATGCTAGCAAGCACCTTTGTTTTTACTTGCAAGCACCACAATAAATAAGCAATTACAGACAGAACTAAGATTCTAAATGAAAATTTAAAAAATAAATAAATAAAAGGTACTTACCCCTTCGGCAAGCTCCAAAAGTGGAACAGGCTTACATTTGCAGCTTGAAACTACTATTTTGTCACCACTGGAAGATGCTGTTACTAGAAAGTTATCTAAATGAAGAGTTATGGAACATCAAACAGCCCAGGAGCATCAACAAGCACTAGACTACCACTATAAAAAGGACTCACACAAGTAAATGCTGAGAAGACACGCAAGTGACTACAGCTTACACATTAGCGTCTGAAAGTGGCTCGGTCACTAATTACCAATTCCCTTTACGCCTGCTACTGCAGGGAGAACTATCCCTCCTGGCTGGGCTATCACTTGAAAGCTATTTAACCCATATGAAATAGTACTCCATTTTCAGGGTAGGCCAGAAGGTCTAATTTTATCCATCAAGAACAAGAACATGATGAAAGTCGCACTGGCAAATACCAGTCTTTTCCTCGACCCTAACTGCTCCAGATACTTACTTGTTAACCCCGTGCTTGCTAACAATTTAAACAAGGAAGCAAAGGCTTGTACTAGCGATTTTCCACTAAAAAAAAAAAAAAAAGTGAACTGTCTTATTTTCCCAGGACTAGAATTTTTATGACAGTGTATTTCAAACTTACATGTTTTAGAAATATAGCAATACAGCCAATATACATAAGTATAATTAAATAAATGTCAGAAGAGTTACAGTTTGGCTTTATTTTAAATTTAATGTAACATAATTAAAAATTAATTTTATTTGAAGTAAAGTTACCTTAGTTACAGAAAATAACTGGAGTGATCAGGAAACCTAAGACAAAGCAAGTATTTTATTAAAATTAAAATGATCATAATATTTTTCATAATAAAAAGAATATGGATTTTCTTTTCAAGAGGAATTTGAGAGGCATAACAAGTATCAGAAGGTTAAATCTATTCTGTGAAACAAGCAAAATCTGGACACAGAAGCAATAGAGAGATGTTAATCAAACACTGAATCTAATCTGTATGACTTCAAGTAGTTTGCAGAACACTCAGGTATTTTGTGAGTAGACCATGGATTTTAAGTTTACTATATGATTTGAACAAGACCATTTTTACCTAGGTAGTAATAAACAGAAACAAAATGTATTTCCTTCCTTTCCTTGGCTTATTTAACCACACAAAAGGACTAAAACATGACAATCCAAGAGGTAAGAAATTTTTGAATGTCTCTTATAGTTTTAAAAGACATGAGAATACTACCTAAAAGAAACCAAAACTCAAAGCAGAATATTAACCTCCCTGGCACCTCAAACTACTCTCATTCTTGGAATCTACGCCCCAAGGACCCCAAGCGGCCGGGCCTAGCTTAGGAACGCCGTGCTCTTCACTCACTACCACCCACCCAACGGGCCGAAGCTCCTCAGGAACAGGACTAGCTGTCTGCAGGCGGTCAGCGCACCTGCTCAGACAGGAGACTCATAGAAATGCAGCACCTGACAAAGTGACAACACTAACTCACGGCTACATCTGTTCGTTGGTAGACCATTAAGGAACATACCAGGTACAAAAATAAATCAAAAAAATACTAAATCTTACTGAGAACCATTTCTTGTCTCTTTTATGATAGAATAAAAAATTAAGTTGTAAGCATAATGAAAATCTGAAGACATCAGCAACTTCATGGACCTGCAGTCTTTAAAATATCTTCCCTGCTACACAGTAAGAGTTCATCAAAAATGTAGGCATTCCCCTGCAGGATGGACCAGCACAGCAGTAAAAGTATTTCACTACTTTAATACAAAATCAAGGAATGAAGTAAATTTAATTCAAGAAGAAAAAAAGATGCCATTTTTGTTATGTATCTGCAATAGCTACTGGTCATAAGTTTAAAGATCTAATTTCTTTAATCAGAAAGTAGAATGTTAATCTTTTGGTATTGTTGAAACTTAACTTTTGCTTAAACAGCGTACGCGTGTCACACAAGAACAATTTCTAGCACACCAATTATACAGGCTATCTTCACAGAGTCCTAAGAGCAGAGTGCTATATATATAGGTTTAGGAGTGTTTCTCAACCTGGGATAATTCTGGTAATTCTGAAGACATTTTTGTGTCATTTAGTAGTAAAATTGTCATTTAAAAAAAAAGACAAAACTGGGTGCTTGGTAAAGGGCTCTTTCAGTAGGCCACGACTGGGACCTGCTAGCAACTAGTGGGCAACAGCCAGGCGGCTTCTAAATGTCCTGCAATGTGCAGGAAAGCCCCCACCGCAAAGAATTATGGGAACTAAAATGTCAGTATTGTCAGGGTGAGAAACGATTCACTCACCAGGCCAGGAAGGATATCAGAAAAGCTTAGGAAAGATCAATGTACACAATTTCACTGTATCTATCTAGGAAATGTTTACAGTATATCCAGAAGGAGAAACACAAATAGAACATCAGTAAGATGGGGGTGCAGGATAATATTTTTTTAAATCTCTTGCCATCTTCTCTATTAGTTTCTACATCAGATTTGTAAATATCCAAATGTAGATGCAAATTCTCGTTTCAAAACTTTCAGTTTTCCTGCCTGCCACAATCTACTGCATTATGTTTGGTTCAATAATAAGTGGTTGATAGGACAACTAATTTATGGTCTGAATCTAGAGATTAAAATGCAATTTTCGTAACATCAGTTTTTGAATAAAGTTGGTAGCAATGAATCCTGAAAAAAAAAAAAAAACCAACAGAGAAAATCAAAATGCATTCATGTGTACTATTTTCCAAAATTCCTATTTTACCTTATAGAGTAGCTATATAAAATACATTTCTTATCATGTGTCACATACAAAAATTCCAATGGTACTAGTTGCTATGTTAAGTAAAAGACGCTTATTTTAAACAATAAAAAGGATACTATTGCTGCTCCAACACACTGAACTAATGCCATGTGATGAAGTGTGCGGGTTGAATTTATCCACCAATGTCATAGACGAAGCATCCCATATTTTAATATCATCTCCCGATGAAGCAAATCTGAGGTTTTCCTGCATGGCTGCACCTACAAAAAGTTTAGAGCAATGTATCTTAAAAAAAAATTAAGGACAACCAAAAAAGAGCAACTGAAGCATCCAACATAAAGTAAATGGCTCTACCTGCCTTTCTTTTGCTCCAATGTCCTCACCACCAAGTAGCTGGGCTGATCTTTCTAAAACGTAGGCCAAATCACACATTCTTAGTTGATCCTTGTAATAGTTCCCCACACCAATTACAACAATGTCCAACGTCCTAACCCGCCCTGTAGTTCAAACATGTAATTCTAACATGAAGATTTCTTAGTCCAAGGCAGTCTAGAAGACAGCAGGCAAGGAAGTTGCTCTGGGCAGCCACTTTGCAAAGTAGCACATCTTACAGAGAGATAACAGGTGAGGAAAACTATGCTCAAAGCTATGCGGCAGAAAAAAGGACCTAGAGACCCGACTCCCCACCGCTGCCCAGCAGGGACAGTGGGAGGGTGCCAAGCGGCCAAGGGCCAAGGCGCTATCACTGACAAGTTCTTCGAACCATCAACAGAGTGGCCTTTGTGTCTCATAGACTCTGATTATGAGGGCAGTTAATGGCATGATCAATTAGGAATCTTTCATTCTCCAGATAAATTGCTTTCACTATGTTTAGACAGAGGCCAAGTCACTGACCCCAACCACTGACTCAAACGCTTCATTCAGAAGGATGCTTTTATTCAATCAGCACAATGCTGCTACACGCCCAGGAGGTCACCTGTTGAGGCGCTCACTGAGTTTCCACTTGATGACTTAGACAAATGCAACACGTGCCCGGGGGTCTCACGAAACAAGGACGCGCCGCGAAGGCGGACCGCTAGGGCCCGCACACAACCGCAAGCCGCGGCCCGCACGCGTCTATTGGGCGCAGGGGCGGAGTGGGCGGATCTCCCGGTCGGGCTGCACAAAACCCGAGCTCCACAGTACCTGCCCGGCTTCGGCGACGGCAGCGGTGGCCGAGTCTGCCCGCGTGTCCTACCCTGCGCGGGCACGAGGAGCGGGACCCTGCCACGCACCTGGAGGGCAGGGATGCCCCGGCTCTCTCGGGCCCCGTCCCCCGATCGCGGCCGGGACACCCGGCGGCTTCCGACACAATGCCGCCGCCACACCCGCCGCAGCCGAACTTCCCAACTTTCCCGGGCGGGCTCTCCGGGGAGCGCGCCACCGTGCGCCCTCCGAGCCGCCCGCGCTCGAGCGCCGGCCCCGGGAGTCGTGCTTCGGGTGTACGAGGAGCAGGGCGGACTTGGGGCGAGCCGCACACTTGCGGGGCAGCGCACCCCCGAAGTCGCCGCCGACCTGGCCCAGACGCCCGGGCCACCGCGCGGGC
>NW_004524580.1:25207993-25216170 GCF_000260255.1 Octodon degus | reverse complement strand
CCGGCTCCCGCCTGGACTGTTAAACTTGGGCGGCCGGAAGTCCCGCCCGCGCGGCGTCACGGAGGGCGCGGCCGGGGCGCCCCTGCGGGCGGGCTGGAGCCGGGGCTGCGCTCGGCGGGCGCCTGCACGCCCCGGGACGGCTTTAGGGCGCTCTTGTCGGTCTTACGCGTCCCGTCTGTGCGCCGAGTGCGTGCTGCGTGCCAGGCGCTGGTCCACTCCGGGTCGGCGCCCGGGGACGTGGTGGGACGGGGGGCGAGGGCCTGTGCAGGAGGCGGAGGAGGCTGGTGCTGGTGCAGACCGGAGTGAGGAGGGGAGCGGGACAACGTGCGTGAAAGCCCGTGATCAGGGAAGTGCATGTGGGTTTAGGAGAGCAGACTCTAAAAAGGAGCCCGTGAGAGTGGGTAATAATTACATAGGACTTGCAAACCAGGAAAACCAAAGGGTAAGTACAAGAGTGAGCGCCCGGGCTAACCAACGGCTGACAGCTGAACCCATGCTCTTGCACCAAACACCAAACACCATCTACTTGGGAATTCGGAAGAGAACGCTTCCCAGGGTGGAAAGGGAGACAGTGTTGAGTTTTAGAGTGTCGGTTCTAACGGACCTTTTAAAACTTTTGATGATTTCTGCTAAAAAATGTTTATGGGGCACTTTTTCTGCAAAGTGCTGCTCTTTCATCACGAGTACACACAGGATGAGCTTCTGAACTAGGTACACAGCCGCCAGGGATTCATATTCATGTTGCAAGTCCCGGAAACCTCATACGTCTAGGGGTTTTTTGGTTTTGTTTTTTCTAGAGGAAAAATTATTAAGGTCCTAGTCATGTTCTGGAGGTTGATGGGAGTGGCGAAAGAATCAGTAGAGCAGGCAGAAACCATCCTAATTGTATAGTCTCCAGTTCGGGAGGTTATTAAATCTAACTTTGGCATGGATAGGACCCCAAAAAGTTAGGAACCAAGGAAGGGAGTGCGGTCATAGAACACTGGGACAGTGTTTTATAGAAACGAAAACATTCAACGTGAAAGAATTAAAGCTCAAAACTGAAAACAGGAAAATTGAGATGACTGTATGAAAGAATATGATACAACAAAATATAGTAATACTATAAATATAATTATTGAGCACTTATATTGTGCTAAGCACCATGTATGAGTGTACAGACTGTACAATGTGCATACATACATAGCATACATGTGTAAAATATTTTTTAAAACGGTTTGTACTATTCTGTATCCCTGTTTCACATATGATGAAACAGAGGTTTAAAACTTGCCCAAGACTATGCAGTTAATAAATAGCAAAGACAGGAATTAAGCCCAGAACCAAAGATTATAAAGACTGCATTCCATCTCCCTTCATTTTATGAAGTAGAGTCAAAATATAGTATAAAGTCCATGGTAATTCTCTCTTCCTCCCTTCTGCTGTTACCAGAAGCAGTATCGATACTACACCGGCCCTGGTACAGCCCACCACTCTTGGGGGAGTAACCACCATACCTATGAGCCTATAGTCCTCGCAGTCCTGCAAAATATATTCTACAAGCAATAGAAGCCAAATGGTGGAGAAGAACCTGTTAATACTAGAATTATATAAACATATGCAAGTTTCCAACTGTAAACGTCAAGATACGGAATATTGAAAACAGAGATGTTTAGGTGGGCTGGGGAGATAGCTCAGTAGAATAAGCACTTGCCTGGCAAACGCAAGGGCCTGAGTTCAATCCCCAGTTTCACCAAAAAAAAAAGAAAAAGAAAATAGAGATGTTTCATAACAACAAAGGAGCAAATCCAGAAATTGTACTAATTATAACTATGTGAACAGTAATTAATTTTAGAATCATATGAAGAAAAATATCAGAACTAAGGGGAGTGGGACCATGTCCATAATCATTATTGGGTATTTCAACAGAATTTTTCAGGAATTGTTAGTTCATTCAGACAAGAAAAAGAATCAGTGAAGATGTGGGAGATTTGCCTTTTGGTTAGAACCACCATCTTCAAGTAATTTATTAAAAGAGATACAAAAAGAAAGAGAAGAGAAATCTGGTATAAATAATCTAGGCATTTTAGAAAACGGAGCTGTTCCTTAGGCCATACAGATAGGAATCTACAAGAAACAGTGATACAGTAGACATCAAGGGAATGGGTACTGTTCGAAAAGGAACCACCCAAATGTTACCATGGCAAAACAAGAGTCTACAGTGTTGCCCAGCATGCTGTTGGTCTTAGTGTAAACAAGCAATTTAAGGGCAAGACACTTGCCAAGAAAATTAGTGTACACACTGAGCATAAGCACTGTAACAGTTGAGATAGCCTCATAAGATGCACCAAGGAAAATGACTAAAGAAAGAAGGAAGGCCAAAGAGATGATACCTGGGCTTAGTGGAAGCACCATCCCGTCTCCACCATAGAAGCGCACTTAGAGCCAATGACAAGGAGCCTGCGTTGCCAGAACCTTTTCCTTACGGTTTCACAGCATGAATTCTGCTGTTCAGCACCTAATTCGTGGCTAAGTGTTTAGACTCCGCTGAAAAGTTTTAAAACTATCCAGAATTGTAAGGATGCTTTTCTTCGTTGAATAGGTATGTGATGCCCTTACTACAGAGAAATATTTGGAGCAGATTCTCATACTAACTAGTTGTGTCCTCTTTATTTGTTAGTGTTTCCTTTGCTGAAAGATGTGAGACAGTGTGAAGGTGTGTACCCACGTGGTCAGATATTTATAAAATATTTATATTGTGTTGAAGATCTTCTAACTCACCATGGGATGTATTGAAATGAATGAAAGGCACCATATGGCATTAGAGTCAGATAAATGTTTAAAGCATCCTATTGTGAGTTATGTTCCAGTTCTGATTTGCTTTGACTGTTCATGAACCATTACTTGGAAAGTAATACTGTAAAAGCATTTGTCTTTGTTTACTGTAATAAAATACTATAGACCTTGGTTTACAAAAAAGATATAAAAGGTTTGGGTATTATCAGTAATCCCAACAGATGTTCATAGAACTCTGTACCACCCCCACCAAATGTTATAACATTCTTTTCAAACATTCTTTTCAAATACAGAGGGAACATTTACAAAGATTATGTGGTAGGCCATTCATCACATCTCAATCTATTTTAAAGGAAGAAAACTTACAAAGCATAGGCTCTGATCGTAGTAGCGCTGAATATAGAGAATAATAAAACACCATGAAAGCCTTGAAACAGCTGAAAATTAAGCAGCTTTACTTTTAAACAATTCAGAGGTCAAAGAAGAAATCACATTACAAAGAAAACAGAAAATAACTGAATGATAAGCAAACTGCAACATATAAGATTTATGCAGACAAAGAAAAACATGTAGAAACAGCTGAAGCAGTGCTTAGCACTAATGGGTTTAAATTATAACAAAAAGAAAGGACCAATATAATGATTTTTGTTGTCTGTGAAGGATTCAGAAAAAAGAGCAAATTAGACACAGAGTGAAAATGAGAGTACAAAACAATGAAATTGAAAACAGAGAAACAGCAGAGAAGAATCAATGAAACTGAAAGCTGATGCTTTGAAATGCTTGGTAAAATGGATAAACCCATAGCTAAAAGAGACATAAATCACCAATATCATGACTGAAAGAGAGCTAATCAGGATAGATCCAAAGATCATCCAAGAGGCAAGGGAATGTGCTAAACAACTCTACACAGTGAATATGGTCATCTAAAAATGAAGTACTTGGAAAGACATAAATATTAAAAGTAGCACAGGAAAAAAGTCACAATGGACTACAGAAAGCTACTTCATAATTAAGAAAATCCAACCTTAAGATCAGATGCTTAATTACTGAATTCTGTCAAACATATAACAAGTACTACTGGTTCAATACAGACTTTGTAAGAGATGAGGAAATATTTCTTAAAATTTAGGGTTTTTTAATTTGTTTTAAAAAATCATTTATTTATTTATTTATTTATTTATTTATTTGGTATAGGGTCTCCTACACATCTTGGACTCGTAGTGATCCTCCTGTCTCAGCCTCCCCAGCACTGAGATTACACGTGTGTGCCACCACCCCTGGTTTCGGGGTCAGCTCAGCATGGGGCTGGCATGACATGCAGAACCAAGAATTGAACCCAGGTCCTAGCTCTTGCCAGGCAGGTGCTTAAACCAGTGAGCTATCCCCTCAGCCCTTAAAATCAGTTTTTAAGAATAGTATTTCTCTGATACTAAACCTAGACAGACATTTTTAGAAAACTATAGATTTTTTTATCCCTCTTACTACAATTGGAGGTTTTAGGCAACTTTATGTATTTATAGGTTGTGCAAATTAAATCCAGGAATACACAAAAAGATCACATATCACAGCCAAGTAGGATTTACTCCAGAACTACAAAATTGATTTAACATTCAAAAATCAATGGACATAATTTCTTATATAAATGGTAGGACAATCCACACCTTTATATCAATACATAAAGAAAAGCATTAAAAAAAATCTATCCATAATTAACCTCTCAGTAAACTAGGACTTTAAAAAGCAGCAAACACCTTCAGCTGGCTCAAGGGAACTGTTGCAGTTTGGGTCTTAAGTATCCCACACAGCTGGTCCTCAGCCAGCGAGACTATTGGAAATAATGGAAAATGTAGGAGATAGAGGCTGATTGGAAGAAGCAGGTGCCTGGGAAAGTGCCCCAGAAGGGGATATTTGAGCCCTGACCCCTTCCTGTTCTCTCTTCCTGCCTCCCAGCTGATATTATGTGAGAAGTGTTTCCCCAGAACATTCCCAACCAGGGTGTTCTCCCTCGCCACAGGTGCAAGGCAATGAAAACAAGGAACTATGGACTGAACCCTCTGAAGCTGTAAGCACAAGAAAGTCCTCTTTTTAAGTTATTTATCTCAGGAATTTTGTAACAGCAACAGAAAGCTGCCTAACATAGGCATTTACAAAAATCCCACAGATAATATGAGTGGTCAAAGACTCAGTGTTTCTCTTCTAAGACTGAGAATAACACAAAGGTTCCCACTCTTACTACAATTGGAGGTTTTAGGCAATGTAATAAGACCAGCAGGAAAAGGTGGAGAAGTGGAGAAAAATGAAAAGAGTAGAAAAGAGGAAGAAGACATAAAAGAACACAGAATGGAAAAAAGAAGTGAAGTTCTTTGTGCAAACTACATAATTGTGTGCTGAAAAATCACAAGGAATCCAGGGGGCAAAGCCCCTATGGTGACTGAATTTAGCAAAACATGTACAAGGTCAATATATAAAAATAGAATAGTATTTCTATATACTAGTAATGAAGAATGGAGCAGTGAAATTAAAAGGTATACTTCCATTTTAAATAATATACCAAGCCATAAAATATTTACATATAACTGATAAAATTTGTATAATTGAAAACTACGAAGCATGAGTAAGAAAATTTAAAGAATAAATAAATAGAGAGCTATGCCATACCCATATATCTATGAAGATTCAACATTATTATATTGTCCATTTTTCCTGGATTAATCTATATATTTAATTTAATTTTCCCCAAAATTCCAGTAGGTTGTGGGTGTGGGGGGGTGGTACAACATGACAAGCTAGTTCTAAAATTTATAGTGAATAGTCTAGCCAAAACATTTTTTACTATGTGATTAAGCTAGAGGAGCCATCGCTCATATTAGTCTAGATTTGAGGCAGAATAACCCACAGAGACAGAAAGCAGAGAAGCACTTGCCTGATGGATGGAAATATGAACCACAATGCAGAAGGAGAAACAATTGGTAACAACGAAAATGTTATTATGGATACATCTGTCAAAATTTATGAAAGGGTATATTTTAAATGGTTCAGTTCTTTGGATATTATGTATCATTACATTTTATATATTTTTTTAAAAAATCTGAGGGCTGGCGAGATGGCTCAGTGGTCTAACGCACCTACTTGGAACAAGCTTGGTAAAGCACAGGGACTGCTGTTCGATCCCCAGCACCACATGCCAGCCAGCCCCGCCCCCTGGTGGGCTGAGCTGGTCACACACACACAATAAATAAATAAATAAATAAATGTTAAAAAATAAATAAAAATAAAGATAAAAAAAAATCTGAGATGGGCATTTGCTATAGTTCAGTATAAAATAACTTACCTGACATGTGCAAGGGCCTAGATTTGATCATCTACAACACCAGAAAATATTCTCAGGAGCTAAGAATTCCTGATCTTAGGACATGAAGTGATAATCTGCACTTGTAAAAGAAAAAAAAATTAGATTACACACCAAAATGCAGCATTGTCAAATTTTAGAACAGGGGCTTGAAAAAAAAAGATTCTAAGCATTTTCAAAACTGAAAGAGAAAAAGATGCTACTAAACAAGTTTCAATAAAAATAGTTTTCAGTTTCTTAATAGTAACACGAGTTTATAAGACAAACAGTACTCCTACATCCCCAAAGAAAAATGATTGCCACCTTAGAATTATCTAGCCATCTTATCACTCACATGTCATCTTATCACCCAACATGTCAAGAAAAACATGTGAACTCTGTAAATCCTCCACACCATCACCTCACATGTGTCGTACCAAGAATCTACTTGAAGAGGCGGTTCACAAAGAAGGACCGAGGATGACTTCAAAAGGAAGCAAAATCACAAAGACTCAATCTGCAGGGACATATTCCAAGACCCCAGTGGGTGTTTAAAATGATGAGTGTCAAACCTTCCTGTGTTTTTCCTATAATACACACCTGTGATAGAGTTTCGATTATAAATTAAGAACTATAAGAGATGACTAAGAATAATGATGAAATAGGACAATGATAACATTATTTAGCTATGTGACCGTGACCTCTCTCAAAATATCTTCTTGTAATTGGCTCACTCTTCTGATAATGATGTGAGATGATGCTTAAAGAAAGCACTTTGAGGACAGCTTCTCCTTGGTATACTCAAGTTGACACTTATCAGTACTCCTTTGCTTTGGGTACATCATCAAGTAGAACAGGTGTTTCTTGAACACAAATACTACAATATCCAATCTGATAATCAAAAGGCTACTTGGAGACTTACAAGGGAATTGTATATATAGTGTGGATGCACTGGGCAATGAGATGATTTATGCTCATGACAAGATTGCCTCAGGCTACTTAGAGTGATGTACAATTTGTGACTATGAAGTCATTATTTTCAGAATTTTTCCCTTTAATATATTTAGGCCACAGTTGCCCTGAAGTAGCTGAAACAATAAAAAATGAATTTACGAAGAAAGAGGTGTAAGTGTGAGTGAGACCACCCAGGGCCACCGGATCCTGAACAGACCCAGAGCCCAGACCCAGTGTGTGAATGAGACCACCTGGGGCCCACTGGATCCTCATGTAACCCAGGGTGCAGGACAAGCGTAGAACCCTTCAGCAGAACTCCCTGCAAAGAGACTAGAGGCAAGACCCACCCAGCTGATTCAGGAGCAGAACATGTTGCCACAGTGACACAAAGGATTCAACTCCAAGAGCTGCAGCAGAAAGAAGTGAAACACAGCAGCCAGATCCAAGTAACACCCACCTGAAGGAATCTGAACTTTGTAGATCTGGACCTGGTGCTAAGGTAATAACTCTAAGCACTACACCAAAGGTCAGAAGACAGTGATATACAAAATGACAAAGAGAAGGAACAAAATGCAGTCTCAGACCCTGAGTCCACCCAGTACAAATGGAGAAGACACTAGCATAGAGGAAACTGGAAATCACACTCCTGATATCTCTGAAATAATAGCGTTGGAAGTAAAGAAACAACTGTAGAAAGGTATAGAAGAAATCAGATCAGAAATAATTTTGGAACTAAAAAATTTAATGATAACTATCATCAAAGAAGTACTAATTGCTTCTAAAGAATACACTGATAAAAAAATAGAGCAGAATATAAAAATGATGGAACCCCTGAATAAGCAATTTAGGAAAGAAATAGGATGTATGAAACAGGTTCAAAGTGATATACAGGAAATTAAAACCTCAATCACAAGCTGGCAAAACTGTTTGACTGAAAATGAAAATAGACTTTCTGACCTTAAAGACACCATTGTAGCTAGTGAAAAAGAAAAGATCTCTTAAAAACAACTAGGATGCAGGAAAAAATAATTCAATACCTGCAAGACGATGCAAAGATGAACAATGTGAGACTAATAGGCATCAATGAGAAGGAAGGAATCAATACAAATGATATAAAAAG
>NW_004524580.1:25191412-25206543 GCF_000260255.1 Octodon degus | reverse complement strand
TGATTTTTTTCTTTACAATAAGTTTTGGACAATTTCATTTTTGTGTATCTTGGTATGATTTTATTTAAACTTCTTGTGCAAAAGTTTCATTTTTCTTGGAAATGCGGTATTATAAGTTGAACTAATTCAGAAATTTTAAATCTTTAAATATTTATTGCCTACTCCTTTCTACTTTGAGAATTCTAATTATATGAATATAAGTTTCTTGTTTTGACACAGTGAACTATTATGACTGATCTGTAAATTCTTTCTTCATTTTTATTTTGTACAATTTTTATTGTTATATTCATTTATGTTTGTAAATAATTTATTTTCAATTTGCAGTCTATTAAAAAATTAAAATAAAATAAATAATAAATAAAAAATTAAAAAAGTGTACTGTGAAGGTCTTTGGGCACTGTGGAGCGCCCCATTGGGTACACATCAGCGCCTGTTTCCTCCTCCCAGCTTACCTCCCCTACAGCTTCCAGCACCCTCACTCAGGGAGCCTGATGCCTGCAGGGCTGTAACTTGCACTCTCCCCTTCGCTGTTTCCTGTGGCTTCCTCCACACATCCTCAGGTTTGCACTCAGGGATCACCTGTTGGAGGGTGCTTTTCCCTGCAGTGCTGTATCTAAAACACCACTCCTGCTCCACCGCACTCAGTCTCCTCACTTGATGTTGTCTCAGAACACGCACCTCTGACACTACAGGAGCTCACTTGTTGCTTGGTTTCTTTGGTTTCTTCACTGGAATGAAAGAGCCATAAGGACAGGTAGTTTATTCTGTTTGTTTCCACAATACCCCAGAGCTTTGAAGAGTGTCTGCCAGCCAGTGGGTACTCAATACCCACTTGCTGATTGAGCAAATGATAAAGACTATCGCCTGCCCGCATCTCTCCCTTGAGAGTGCAGGCCAAACACCCAACTGCCTTCGCTTCTTCTGGGCCAAAACATTCCCCTGCCATAGCTCCTCCTGGCATCTCAAGGGCTCAAATCAGAAATTTGCCCATCAACTCTGAATGTTTTCCTTCTCACAAACTTCCACGTAGATAATCCAGCAATCTCATCAAGTTTATTGCCAAGTGTCTCCCAACTCTGTCCACTTCTACTCCTTGCCACCGTTCTTAGCTCATCTGCATAATTCTCTACTGGCTGAATGGTTGGCATAGTGTCCTCCTACTTTTCTTTCCAGGTTCAGGATGAAAACCTCCTACCCTCTAGATTCCTCTTCATAAGATGTGAATCTGAACACATAGCACATGACTGCTTTTCTTGTGTCTTTAGTGAAATCCCAACTCCTTTGCATGGCTGCTAGGCTTCCCACCACCTCCTCATGCAGACTTCTCCAAGTGTCTTTTGACCAGCAGGCCAACACCTTGCCAAACACCGCTCCACATACCACCCTTGGCAGCCTGGCCTTTTCTCCTGCCTCTACCTACTTGTCTCACGCCTGGCTCTGCCCAGCTGGACAAAGCAGCCAGGATCTGAGGACCTCTCCTCCCTGCTGGGCAAGGGTACAGCAGCAGAGGCCCACTGTCCTGGGCTGTAGATCATGCGTCTGCTCCTTGACCTCCTGCACTGAACTTTAGACTCCAGAAACATAGTGCCTATTTATGAAAAAAATGAATCTTTGTGTCCCCATCTCTGAACATGATTCCTGTCAT
This sequence comes from Octodon degus, assembly GCF_000260255.1. Taxonomy (NCBI): domain Eukaryota; kingdom Metazoa; phylum Chordata; class Mammalia; order Rodentia; family Octodontidae; genus Octodon; species Octodon degus. Next base: position 25,204,898 of record NW_004524580.1, on the reverse strand, counting down.
GAAAGACATGTTTAATGAATGTCTAATGAACGCATGCATGCATGCATGCATGAATCTGGCTTTTTTTTTTTTCTTTTTTAGACTATGTTTTTAAATTTGCCAATAAAGTGGAAAATAGATTGCCAGTGGGACTCTGAAAGCATGCAGACTGGTTAAGAGCTAATTGACATATTCCAGACAAGATGAAGAGAGGCTGGGCTCAGGCAGAAGCCATGGGAATGGAAATAAGGAATCAGAGTCAAGAGACTTTTGTTTCAAAAAACAAAAGATATTTTATGAGCAAATGAAATTGATTGAGCACTGTGTGTTTTCTGAAGGGTGGCTCTACTGTATTAAATTTAGACAAAGGGCCAGAAAGCCAGACATATCCAGTGAGAAACAATCAATCAACAAACTTCACGAAAGTGAGAAGGGGTGATTGAAGAAGACAAAGAGGTTAGGGAGGCACACAGAGCTTCTGATACAGAAATAAAAGAGAGAGCTTGAACGGCTAAAGAATCAAGAGGCTGAGAGGAGAGGGAAGGTTGTAGTGCAAAGGATGTAATAACTGGGAAAGTTTACTTTAGTCTTTAAAAAAGTAATAAAGTTTGCAGACAGCCTAAGATATTGTGCTCACTAGAAGGTATGCATTATGCAAACTGCCTTTTACTCTGATAAAAGAGATATGCAAACAAGTTTCTGGGATTTATTGGGGGAAATAACTAACTTCTAGGGCATGTCACAAGATCAGTGAAGGCTCAGCCTATTTACGTTTGACACCTTTAAAGTTGTAAGATACCCATGACACTTACGGTAGGTATCCCTGAAACATGGGGAGAGTTTCCACTGTGACACACTTAGCCAAAATGTGGGGTGACAAGACTGGGCATGGTGGTGTGCGCCTGTAATCCCAGCACTTGGGAGGCTGAAAACAGAGGATCACTATGAGTCAGATCTGTGTAGTGAGACCCTGTAGACCCTGTACTATTTTAAAAAAGCAAAATGTGGGGTGACAAAAGGACTAAGTAGCTCCACAGCTTATTATGTGCAGCATACTACAGTTTATACACATGACACCTACCCTATGTAAATGTGAATTTTTATCCTGTCATCACTGATATTGGGGAATTTATTTTGAGAATTTAAAAAAATAATGAAACATTGTAAATAGTAGTTTTCCTGAATGGGTAATGAAAATATTTATAAACAAAGCTTTGCCCTCCTTCAATAGTGAGTCACAATTTTTTTCTAGGACAGTAACTTCGCATAATTTCTTATGCATCCTCCAGGAGTATTCATATACATAAGAACAGTTCTGCAGAGTGCTCTCCAAGTCTGTTCCATATACACTGATAACAAATATTATCTTACTACGCATCTATTCCATGCCTCATTCTTTTTTAAGAATAAGTAGTTAAGAGCCCTTCATTTTAGTATACTTTCCAGATATTCTTTTTATATAACTTCTTACATAAGCAAGTGGCACTGTATTATACTAGCACCGCACAATAGTTATATGAAATGAGCGGCGCAGGTAGTAATTTTGATTGTTCTACCAGGTGTGTTAAAAAAGTAAGAGAACAGGTCGAATTAACTTTGAAAATATATTTAAGCTATCATATGCAAAATATTAATACCTTGACAAGTACTCAATATAAAACATTAATAATGCAATAATCACTGTTACCTTTTTCATTAATCTTTACTCTCAGTGACAAACTGCACTGTTTTCAGAACTCAAATTTGCCCTTAAAATACAGAGTTCTTACCTTATCCAAGTTTAAGGCAAATGCAAAATCGGAGCTTTAAGAATGCCTTGTCTGGGAACAACTATGATAGAATAAATCCACATCATCTCCCAAAGCACATTAAAAAAAGCAAAATGTGGGGTGACAAAAGGACTAGCTAGCTCCTAAAAGCTTATTATGTGTAGGATACTACAGTTTATACACATGTCACCTACCCTATGTAAATGCGAATTTTTATCCTGTCATCACTGACATTGGGGAATTTATTTTGAGAATTAAAAAAAATAATGATAGAACACTGTAAATAGTATTTTTCCTGAATGGGTAATGAAAACATTTAAAAACAAGTCTTTGCCCACCATCTACCATACCTGGAAGATGTTCCCCTAGATTTCCATCCCATTAGATGTCTTATTTTGCTCATTATTTATACATTGTGTTTTTCCTGTAGGAGAAACCATGTGATACTTAGCCTGTGTATGTGAATACTCCACTGAACATTACGGTCTCGAGGTGCACCTACTTTCCTGCAAATGACTCAAGTTTATCTTGCTTTATGATAAAGTGCAGCTATACTGTGTGTAAATGCCACTTTTCTTTGTTCTTCTGCTGATACATAGCCAGGCTCCTTCCAAATTTAGCTATCAAGAATTTTTCTGCTATGAACATGGGAATGGTTTCCATCCTCAGCTCTTCCCTTCACTTTCGGCTGTCTGGCTGCTGTGTGGAGAGTGTCTTCCCCACGGGAGACCCTTCCACCAGGCTGTTTCTTTTTCCTTTTTTTCTTTCTCTTTCTTTCTTTCTTTCTTTCTTTCTTTCTTTCTTTCTTTCTTTCTTTCTTTCTGTCTTTCTTTCTTTCTTTCTTTTTTTTTTTTTCATTTTATGTATTTGGTACATGGTCTCACTACAGAACCTGGACTAGCAGTGATTGTCCTGTTTTCAGCCTCCCCGTGCTGGGATTACAGGTGTGCATGACCACGCCAAGACTTGGTTGCATGCTCAGCATGCCAGGGGCGGGAACTCCAGCTCCTACACTCGCCAAAGCAGGCACTTAGGCCGCTGAGCAATCTCCCCGGCCCTTTTGTTTCTGCCAGCCAACCAAAAAGTATAACTGTGAGTCAAAATAAACCTTTCCTCCCCTAAGTTGTGTATGTATGTAGGGTGGGGTAGCATTGTTTTTGGCAGTAAGAAAATAAGTAGGACTGGGCCTGGGAACACTACGGCTCCTCCTGCTGAGGAAAGAATCTGGGCTCATCTGGAAGCAGGCGTGTTCAGGTCCCTGACCTTGGCCAGCTGCGAGCTTAGATGTCCTACAGGGAATATCAGAGCAATTTGGAAGGCAGTGCTGCTTAGTGTGTTGTAGGCTTCTTGTCCTCTACTTGACCCCCTAAACATCTCCTGTCCTCCTTGTTCTGTCCTCTGCACTTAGAACTTTCATGTTTCCTTTTTATGGGAAAAAAAAAAAAAAAAAACACTAAAACCTATGACTTTAATAACCACCGCTACTCTACCGATTGTAAATCAGGCATCTTGAAAACACTTTCTGCCCAAAGGGTTACAGCAAACATTGTTTCTGACACTAAATTTGTTCTTCCTCCTGCACCTTACTGTACCCTGCATCTCAACCAGTTGACCTGTCACCCATGTGATGACCAAGCTAGAGTCCCAAGAGTTAGGAACATTCTATCCCTGTCCCTACATCAGCCACCAGATCACTTCCTCCTCTAACAGATGCCCTCCTTAAGGTCAGGCAAGCATTTATTCTATTATGTAGGTTGCTTGTATCTTCCGGGGAATCTTCTCATTTCCAGGGCTGTCCCTTTCTGACCTACGCTGTCCACCACGGGCAGGTACATCTTCCTCCACGACTAGTCTGACCATGTCGTTCCTCTCCTGGACACATATTAATAGTGTCTCATCACTTTCAGATGAAGTTCCACACAGCCATTCTTTCAGATGACAAGTATTTATTAAATATTTACCATGTGCCATGATTTGTGATAGATGTCATGGATGCGAAAAAACAAAACAGAACTATGGGGTCTGCCCTTAAAAACTGTTAGTTTTGAAAACACAGAAGCTTTCAAGTTCTTTAGTAAAGTCATAAAACAGACTAGTGAAAGCTGCAATGTGAAGGTCGTGATTGAGGCTGCCTTCACCCTTTCAAACTTTAAGGAAAAACAACATCAAATAGGTGATTCATGAGGTCCCAACCTGAGTTCTTTGCCTACTCCAGGCTGACGCTAACTTTTGCTCATTTTGTTTGAACTGTGAGGAAGCATTTCGAAAGATTAAAGGAAGATTCTGCCCCACTAGTGACTTTCTGCATTTCTTCTAGTTACTAATTGATATCAGCACTCAAGGAGGCTTAAGCAGGGCAGTCCTGCTCTCCCATACCGTGATGAGGACCGCTTTGTATGCCTGTATCCAGGCTGGCTCGCCCTTGGGTCAGATAGCTTTCCTGTGTTTTCTAAACACAAAATAATAGCTCCTCCATCTCGCCTCATTTCTAATATCATGCCACAGGCTTTGAAGCAGCATTACAGGGTTGCAGTGTCTCCACGGTTCTGTGCGGGCTTCCCGTCTACTGCGTCTACTCCGGGAAGAAAGCATGCATTAGGTTTGTTTATGTGTTTGGCTTGATTTTGAATAAAAACAGCTGAACTCATGAACTGGAGAAAAACCTAGGAACTGGATCAGAAAAAATAATCCTTCACCTGGTGACCTAATGGATCTTTCTTTCCTTCCAATTTCTCTGGTTTGCTCTCAGCCTTTCATCACTGATTTCAACTCGGGAACCTTTGTCTCAGGAGCTACTTTTGAAGGCTGATTAATAATGGTCTCAGGATGACTCATGACTTAAGAGAGTATGCAGTAAACAGAGCCCTGAAACAGAAAGAATGTTGTTTGATATATTTCCTTCCCCCTTCAAAAGTCTAGATCAGAGAGGGCTTCTTGGGTGCTGGTGAAAGTCTGTTACTTTATCCCAGTGCTGTTTACTAGGTGGATTCCATTTAAGGAAATCCACTGAGCTGCACTTGTAGGATTTGTGCAATTTTATGGATGTGAGGTATGCATCAAATCTTAAAAATACTGCAAAATCTCCTCCTAACCTAAAGGATAAACAGATATGAATATATGCATGTGCGCTCGCGCACACACACTCACACACACACACACACACACGCACACTTACCTACAGATTGTCCTCTAAAATGTTATAACGACATTACTGTTTGATAAGATGGGTGTCTTTGCTCTGGTTGTTGTTGTTGTTGTTACCAAAACCAAATATCATTCATTGAGGAGTTCATCAAGAATAGAGGTTTATTTAGCTCATGGTTCTGGGATCTGGGAAGTCCGAGAGCTCAAAGAAACTTTTCTTGATCATTATCACAATACAAGGCATCATGTGGAAAAACAGAGCCACTTGACAGCCTCTGCAAAGCTAATAAAACCACTCCTTCCACAGCTTACTAATCCATGAATGTATTAATCTATTCCTAAGGGCAGAGCCCCCATGACCCAACTGCCATCCAAAGGTCACCCCTTATGATATTACTATCATCATTTTGGAGACGAGATTTTCACACAAGGACTCCCAGGGACACACCCAAACATTCACAATGGCTTCAGGTTTGGAGAGGAGGACACGGTACTGCGTCCGTCCCTTGAGTCATACAATCTTTATTGGTGTCCTGAGAAAAGCCAACAGCACTAGAGGGACTTCATAGGACACGTGCTGTTTGGTCAGTTTTATCACTTCTGTAATCCTTACCTCACATTGAAATCTTATGCTTAGACTTTGATGAACTAATAAAAGAAAACAAGTAGAAAGTCTTGAAAATGTGTCTAGTTACTTACTTCTACCATTGTTTTTATGTCCTGTTAGGTTTGAGAAAGTCTCTCTGGCACAGTGGATATTATACCATGATTTGAAAAGCGGGAGTGGGTGGTGAGATATGTATTAGTTATCTAGTTCTGCATAACAGATTACTCCAAGATGTAACGGCTTAGCAACCTAAAGCAATAATACACATCTATTTTTCAAGACTTCTGTGAGGCAGGAATTTCAAAGCAGCTTTTCTGGACAAATGGAGTTTCCCAAAGAGTTCTGCAAGTAATAAATAGTAGATCTAGAATTTAGAACCAGTTTCTCTGACATGATGACTAAATGTGACATCTGCTGACCCGCACACCAGGTTAGAAAGCTATGACAATATCCCAGATGAAAAGCAATTGGGACAATTGCAACTTATACTACAAGTAGAAGTGCAAATATCTTGGCAGCTGAGTTTAGGATCACCATGAGAGCCAGGAAGAGATACATATTTTGGCCAGTCCCTTCCCCATAGGACAAGGTCCACAGGACTAAGCTCATCAGTGCCCACATTCCTTTACACTCAGGTACCTAGAACCCGGGAATTCTCTGCCTCTGGCCCACGTCCAGGACACACATGGGACTCTTTCCAAGGTCCTCCTGCTGAAGCCAGACTTGCTACTGGTATATGCAACTCAGATCTGTGAGGCGGCCATGAGTGGATCAGGTCAAAGGACTGGTGTCACCTCAACAGTGGAAGTTGGAGGAGGGCCACCTGCATGAGCCCTCTCTCAATGGTGGGGAAAAAAAAGGAAGGAGACCAGCCATAGCCAGAGGTCACCTGTCCTCCAGCAGCCTAATTCCTGTGCAGAACCCAAGGAATCTGAGGGTCCTGTAGTACAGTCTAGCCTCCCTTATGAAAGTGTGTTAATTTAGGGCAGAATATGTTTTGGTGAGAAGAAAAAAAAATCATAGCTTGACTTATCCCATGTCAGCTTAAGAGCTGGAGAGGAGGAGATAGTACAGCATCCAGCGCTGAAGTAGTACAATCTTCACGCAGGCCATGAGAAAAGCTATGGATATTGCAGAGATCTGATATGCTTTAGGGGCTTCTATTTATATATGTTGCACAAATATAATCATAACTGAGATATATTTACCTGGCCATACCATTAGCTACACAAGTCCAAGTTTTCACATTACAAACTCCTAGAAATTCCAGGTAAGTATAATAAGTATACCTTCATTTATTTATTGGTACTGATGATCGAACTCAGGACCTTGCACTTGCCAGGCAGGCTCTTACGCCACTGAGTTATATCCCCAGCCCAAGTATGCCTTTAAATTACAGCTGAGATTGTTTTTTAAAAAGAACAAGACATCCCCAGTGAAAGAAAGAAAAGAACTCCAAGGAAAAAAGAATATGGGCCAGTCCTGCAGCTCTCTGGATGGGATGAAGTTTTGGTTTTGACCTCTCGAGGCCTGGGACAGCAAGGGCTTGCATGTCACAGTGAGACCCTTACACACATCGGAGACCCCCAAAAGGCTGGGGGCAAGGCGGGATCATGGCTCCGCAGTTATACCCGTGTCCTAATCCCTAGAGCCGATGACTGTGTCACCACACAGGGCAGAGTGGAGCAAAGGTCACCAATTTGGTGACCAGATAATAGCAAGTGTCTCCTGGATTACTCCTGCGGTCCCAATGTCTTCACAAAGGTCCACTTGAAAGTGGAAGAGGAAGACAACAAAGGTCCGAGTAATCTGATGTGAGAAAGAACGAACTCAGCACTGCTGGCTTTGAGGAGGGAAGGGTGCTGCTGGGAGTGGCCCCAGTCTTTGATCCAACTCCATTCTGTTTCTCTGACTCCATTTCACCTTTTGAACTTTATTCTCCTTCTGAGTTTCCTTGTACCGTTATCCCTGTAGTCACTGTGCATCCCAGAAACATGTCAGATTACAGGGCATTTTATACCAAAGAACTGGGGCTGGGGAGATGGCTCAGTGGAATAAGCGCTTCCCTGGCAAGTGCAAGGACCTGAGTTCAATCCCCGGTTCCGCAAAATAAATAAATAAATAAAATAAAATCATGACTAATACTATACCAAAGAACCAAAGCCACTACCCAAGCGACAGCGACCTGCCTGATGCCAACAAAGCTCCGCACGTAGAGATCACCAAACCACAGCCACATTGAGAATACCCCCATTCTTGACTTTCCCCTCTTTTCTTACATAACCCTGGATTGCCATGAGCACTCCTGAAGACAGGTCTTAGGTCACTAGAACTCCGCCCGTCTCTGTGCAGCCATGCAGACATCAAAGCTCCTTTCCTGCCTCTACCAGCCTTTGCCTGACCGGCTCTCCAGACCTGGGCTGAGCCTGGTGCAGTGGGACTCACCAGAGGTGGGGCTTCACCCTAACACCAGTGACAGAGCCACCAAGGAGCAGGGTGTTCTCCAGTGCTGGAGAGGAATGGATTCACCTCAGAGTCTCTGGAAGCAACCAGGCCTCTAGACACCTTGGTTTTAGCTCAAAGAGACAAATTTTTGGACATCTGACTATAGAATTTGAAACAATAAACTTACTTTGTTTTCCTCCATGGGTCACCTTCCAACTATCTTTTCTTCCTCTCTCCCTCTCTCCTTTCCCTTTCTAGTTTCCCTTCCCTTCCCTCAAATTTGTTTTGTTTGAAGCCAAACATTTTGTGATGATTTATACAGCAATAATAAAGAACTACTACAGATTTCATCTTTCATAAAATACTAGATTCGAAGACAACTGCTCATTAGCACAGGTTAAAAAGAAGCGAAGTCTCCTTTGAGAATTTGTTTCCATGGCCCTGCCCTTTACTTGCAGGCTCTGATACCCCGACACTGAGAAATTGCCAGAATAATTGCTCCCAGGGAGAGACTCCTAGAAAATGCAAAATCCCCTCTGGAAAGACCCAACCTTAGCCCAGGCCACTCAGGATTTACAGAAATGAGAGTCTGATACAACCCTATTCAAAATGGCAGTCCAAATTAAAACACACAGAGAGAGAGAGACAGAGACAGAGAGACAGCGAGGCGGCGAGAGAGCGAGAGCGAGAGAGAGAGGAATATCCAGCATAAACCAGATTGATCAGACGCAAGGAATAGCAGGATCAATATGTCAATATGCTGCATAATAGAAAAATGACAGAGAAAGAAAAATAAGTGTGTTTAAAAATCTGAGTAATATAAACAAAATAATAGACACTATGAGAAAAGAACAGGCATATTTAATATCAAGTCAATAGAAATTAAAAAATGTTGCTTTTGAAATAAAAATTCTATGGCTAGGTGCGCGGCAGACCTGAGAGAGTGCGCGGTCTGAGGACACTTTGCAGAGAGCAGCCCGGAGGATACGAGGAGGCGGAGTGAAGACAGAGCATGTAGGAAGACCCAGAACTGGGCGACACGAGCCCCAGAGAGAACAGGGTGAATGGAAGAGAGGCAGTCATGGCGAACTGCCTGGGTGTCTGAGATCCAGGAGCCATGCCAAAAGGACCGACGAAGACAGCGAGGTGGGCATATATGCCAGTTCCCTATAGCAAGATTAAAGTATGTAACATGTCATATATTAAGTAATCATTGTCATTCTTCAAAAGCAAGGAATGTAATATTTTCAAAAATACAAAATGAGCATGGGTCAAAGATTTTATACAACTCATTAAGGGTGAAACTGCAAGTTGCTAAGATTTATTAAAAGAATATTTTTAAAGTGTTAGAAGATTGATAGATTAGATATGAATCTTGTTGGCATCCTACAGGGAAATAAATGAAAACCTTTAGTTTATATCCATGTCACGTACATACTTTGGGTACAAAATTTATATATTACTACAGAATAACACATCCGCATTGCTATTAGCATTTTATGAGATAAACTTTATTCTTAAAGGGATACAAAACTTTCTGAACAATGGTAAACAAAATGTCAAGCAAATATTGCTAGAATAGATGATGCCATTGTGATGATTTTTTCTGTGTTAACTTGGCTAGGCCATGGCATGAAGATATTTGGCCAGACATCATCTAGACATTGTTGCAAAGGTATTTTTTAGATGAGACTACTATTTAAAGTCAACTCATAAGTAAAGCAGAGTACCCCCCACCAGCACAGGTGGGTCTTATCAAATTGAAGGTCTTTTTTTGGTACTGGGGCTGGAACTCAGGATTTTGTGCTTTCCAGGCAGGAAATGGACCACTGAGCTATCTCCCTGGCCCGGGATGAAGGCCTTAAGAGAAAAAACCGAGGCCATGTGTGCATGCCTATAATCCCAGCACTGGGGGAAGGTGAGGAAGGGGGATTGCAAGTCTGAGCTGGCCTGAGAAACCTGGAGAGGGAGGGAGGGAGGAAGGGATGGAGGGAGGGAAGGAGGGAGGGAGGGGGGAGGAAGACAGAGAGGAAATAGAGAGGAAGGAGAAGGAGGAGAAGGAGAGGAAGAGGAAGGAGAAGGAGAAGGAAGAGGAGGAAAAGGAGGAGGAAGAAGAGGAGGACGAAGAGAGGGAAGAAGAATAACAGGAGAGACACAGAGAGACTGAGGTGATTAGACTCTAAGGGGACTCTCCCACAAAACTGCCTACAGGCTTGAGCAGCAGCACCTCTTCACTCGGTCCCGACTACGTGCCTGTTCTGGAGTTCTGCAGCCTTGGAGCTTCAGTCAACAGGTCTCTCTCTGTGGCTCTCTGGCTCTGGCTCTCTGGCTCTCTGTTTCTCCTTCTCTGTGTCTATCTCTCGCTCTCATGTGTCTCTGCCCCTTTCTCCCTCTTTTTCTTTCCCTCTATCTTTTCTGCACACACACACACACACACACACACACACACACACATGCATTCTATTCATTCTGTCTCTAGAGAACCTCAAATACAGCCCTCCACCCTCCACTCAACCAACTCAGACAACGCCCACCACATAAACACTCATCCAAGAGTCAATCCACGTTGCCCATTTCCAAGTTTTGAATAATTTCTTTATAAACACCTCCAAAGAACCAGACTTCCAATAAATTCCATTTGACTATTCATTAACATCTGCCAAAAGACCAAAATTATAATTTAAAAGTATTTATTTGACCTTATTTTTGGTTCTAAAATTGGGTAATAATTTACGATAAGCATTCAGATAGCTTGTTTTATAGAAGAGGGCTGAGAAAAAGCAGAAACAATGAACAAAAACCAAATTGGTCATTTAAAACTGCTTTGCTTGCTAAGCAGGGATAGAGAAAAAGAACAGTAGGAGAATAAGTGATTGATTTGCCTTATGCTACTTATTTTGTACAACAATTAAAAAAGAAGGAACTTCATTATTAAACTCATTGAAACTAGCCTGCATGAGAAATCTGATGGTCACCTGTTATTTTTGTTGTTTTTTAAAAAGAGCAGGGGGGCTGGTCAAATAGCTCAGCATATTAAAACTCCTGCTTAGGCAAATGCAGGGGCCAGGAGTTTGATCCCAGGCCTGCCGTCCAGGATGCACTGAGTCGGTGATGGAGACTGGGCCTGTGGTGCGCACCTGTAATCCCAGCACTTGGGAGGCTGTAAACAGGAGAATCTCTATGAGTCTGATCTATTCGCAGTGAGATCCTGTAAGTCCTGTAGACCCCATCCTACAATACAAATAAATAAATAAATAAATAAATAAATAAATAAATAAATGAGATAAACAATTTGGTCTCAATTTGGTGACATGGAGTTTTACCATGGGTGAATCCACTTTGATTTTTGGTCTGGTCTGTTATGGTCTAGTGCAAGAGCTTCATCACAAACAATTGCTTTTTATAATTTTCAGTCAAAACCCCAGAATTAGCCCTTCACTGTGCTTCTTAAACCTCTCTAATAATAATCTTGCAGAGAATGAGTATCCTTGAGTTGTACTAAGAAGCAAGATGATAGAACTTAATTATACTACTTAATTATAGGCTATTTGCATTCTGGCCTAAGAAGCAGCCCAGGGCCACAACCCTACTGAACATTCACATGTACCCATGTTCCCTGCCCACTTTCAATTCAGCGCCCCCGCTGTAGGCAGAGCAAACTAAATGCACATGTCCTGCATCAGGCCTTGGCTCCAGACTATTCTGTAGCTTCCCAGCCCCTTTCTGACACTGGAGATCCAAGAGTCAAGCACAAGGACCTAGGGCACACAGGCTCAAAGATAAACAGGGAAGGTCAGCACACATCAGGGCTCATGGGCGAAAGTCTTAAGTATGAGATCGGCAACAAAGGGAAGTGTTTGACCACACAAGGCTGCCTAAGACTGTGACCAAGGTGGGGACTGGCCAGGGAGCGTGTGGCGAGTGTGTGATCATCTTCCTTACTGGGCTACAGGAAAGGGAGCACACTACCCTAATAGGTAGAGGAGAAACACTTCTTTCTAGTCATTTAAAAGCCCCTGGACCAAGAGTCCTCTCTGGCAACCCCGGTTCTCCTGTGGCAGCAGGAGCTTTCCGTTTTGCTTCCCCGATAAACTTCCTTGCTTGTAACTCTTGTCTTCTCATTGTCTGTGACCTCATTCTTTGACACTGTAAGACACAAACACAGTGTTCCAGTGACATTACCATGGCCCATTCCATACTTCATGCGCACACATACCTCTAGCCTTTTCTTTTGCAATTCCTGTATCCCCACTTTAGGTTTAGTCTTCAATCCAGAAGTTTCTTTAAAAAAAAATCTGGGGGGCTGGGGAGATAGCTCAGTAGAATAAGTGCTTGCCTTGCAAATGCAAGGGCCTGAGTTCAATCCTCGGTTCCACCAAAAAAAAAAAAAAAAAAAAAAAAAAAAAGTCCTCTTCATAAAAAAAATCTGGTACAATGGATTGAATGCTTATGACTCACCAAAATGCATATGTTGAAATCTTAGCACTGAGGGTGATGGTTCTAGGAACTGGGGCAACTGGGAGGTGACTGGATCCTACAGATAGAACCTATGAGATTGGAATTAGTACCCCTGCAAAGAAATCCTAGAAAGCTAGTTAAGTCTCCTACACCATGTAAGGACACAGCTAACGGGTTCTATCTAGGTATCGAAAGCAGGTCTTTAACAGATACTGATTTTACCAACACCTTCATCTTCAAACCTCCTAGCCTCCAGAACTATGAAAAATAAATTTCTTTTATTGTTTTCTTTTCTTTGTTATTTGTTTTTGTATTTAGTACAGGGTCTCACTACATTGGACTCGGAGTGATCGGCCTGTGTTCAGCCTCCCAAGAGCTGGGAGTACAGGCGTGCACCACCATGGCCATTCTCAGTCGCTGAATCAACACACCCTAGGGGCGGGGCCAGCATGGCACGTTGGGGATGGAACCCTGGCCTAGCCACTGCGCTCTGCCTCAGCAGGCGTTTTAGTCTGCTGAACTATCTGGCTGGCCCTTAAATTTCTATCATCTATAAGTATCTCAGTTACCCTTTTCTCATTGCTGGGACAAATACCCAACAAGGAGAGGTTTCTTTAACTCACAGTTACTGGAGGTTTCAGCCCATACACGGCTGGCTCCAAGGCAGAGTAGCTCATGACAGAGAGCAAGAGAGCAAATGGGAGGGGTGCCTGCAACAATGGCTGCAGAGAACAAGTCTGTCTCTCTTAAATTGCATTCAGGCGCTGCCGACTTCCTGGAACCCCCAGACCCAGTCCTAGCCCAGGTCCGGTGAGTGTGCGGAGAGCTTCCTGCTACCCTGCGCCAGCGGGACCAGTCCCACCCAGGCGTAGCGTGGGCCGGAACCTCTCCTGCCCCCTCGGGCCACCCCCCACCACTCCACCTTACCTGCCCCACCACTCCCGCTAAGTAGGAATTTCTGCCCAGTTCCGGGAACCCCCAGACCCAATCCTAGCCCAGGACCACAGCGGGAAGGAGCTGAGCACAGCAGCCAGACCTAAGCCAGACGCAGCTGGATAACTCCAAACTCTGTAGAGCTCCACCT
>NW_004524580.1:25174599-25184812 GCF_000260255.1 Octodon degus | reverse complement strand
TTCCGATTTGATTTGAAACTGTCTCATTGCTGTTTATCAATAAAACTTTGGAAAAATATAAATAAATAAATTGCATTCAGGCTCTCCACCCCTGGCTAGGTATAGTACTCACACCCATAATCCCAATAGATCATGAGTCAATCACACCTCTAGAAGTCTGCCTCATAACTGCATGAGGCTTTGGGGGAACAAATATACACAAACTGTAACAATAAGACTCAGATCAAAAGCCATACTCCAATTTGCTTTGGTCCCCAATCTATTACACAGCTTTCCAAGTCTAGAATAGTATACTCCATCTCCACCAGGCTCTTTCTTACTTCTCTATCTGGTGTCAGTTTGAAAGTTTCTTTACTGCAGGTCTCCTAGACAACAGAGCCTACAGCAAGAAACCAGCACTGACTCTTTGTGCAGGGGGCAGGCTGGAATAAATCCGAGGGCATACAAGTGTGGAAGAACTGGAGTGAAGCAAGAAAGGACGTGAAATATGTCCATCACACTGGCCTCTGCACCATGATGAGCCTTGCACTTTCTCTTAGTTCAATGATAAGAAAGATTTATACTGAAAGTGTTTAGACAAGATATCATGTCTGCATCTTGTCCTCTGAATAACTACTATGAAGACAACACTATGCAATGTAGTCATTATTGTTAACTGTCCTACTAACCTGTTTTGAAACCATTTCATTGCTATTTCTTTCTCAATAAAATTAATTTTAAAAAATGTTGGATACTTAGGACTTCTTAGGATTACTAAATAGAAAAAAGAAAAAAGAAAGAAAGAAAAACAAAAACAAAAACAAAACAACTCCGTATGGGACAATGAAGAAGTGGGATCTGTCATGTGCCCCAGGTCCCTCCAGGCTCTTGTTTCCCATTGGTTGGTGGATGCCTGGGAATGTGATGTGGGCCAATGCAGGGGCACCCCAGGAATCTGTCACAGGCACAGGCAAGCTGTAAGGAAGTGGTTTTACTCTTCTTACAATAACCTGCTTTGTGTACCCCCCAAATGCAAGAAATGAAAAGTATCTAGAAGGGGCAGATGAGACAAGGAAAACTGCTGAGACAGTAGGCCTTGCCTCTCTCTGGCTGCAGGCTACAAGCTTCTCTGGTGGGCAGGAGAGAAGAATCTCTGAATTGGATGTAAGGTTGAAATTTTGATTTATACTGGACCGAGCCTCCTAATACTTAGAAGTGAATCTCAACTCCCCAGATGGGACTTGTTTGTATATTGCAAGTGACTGAGAAACAATACAAAGATCTCGGCAAGAAAATATCCACAGCGGGAAAAGGGAGATTCAACAAGAAATCATCTAAAGGGAGCACTTGGAGAAAAATAAGAGGTTATAAACCATGTCTTTTGGAGTATTTGAGAGACAGGGGAATAATGAGAAAAATAAAATATTTAAACAAATGAAATTGCTATGCAAATTTCCATCCAAGTTGTCAGACTATAACTTTTTATTGCACTTTTAAAAACAAATTAAAAATTATATATGTGTCTAGTTTTATCATCTGCAAGAATTCTCAGAACGGAATCTCTTAAAGTCCTGATTTTGTAAGGTAATGCAACCCATTTGTTCCATAATATTCACAGATATCTTTTTTCTTTTTTTCTTTTTTAATGTATTTGGTTGTTGCAGGGCCTCACTGTGCAGCTCAGACTCATGGTGATCCTCCTGCTTTCAGCCTCCCCAGTGCTGGGATTACAGGTGTGTGCTGGGCTCCGGCTGGCTCAGCCCGTCCCGGGGTCGGGGCGGGGCTGGCATGGCATGTGGTGCTGGGGATAGAACCATGGTCCTTGCCTAAGCTTGTCTAAACAGGGGCTTTGGTCTGCTGAGCTATCTCACTGGCCCCACAAATATCTTTAAATGGGACCAAGAGCAGCATATTTAAATGGTCTAAATTTGGTAGTGCATGCACCCAACTCAGATTCAAAGCTTCCTGTCCTGCTCAAAGAAACAACTAAGCTAGAATTAGAAATCACACTGCAGCATGCAGCACTAGGTGAGTCCCACTGTCAGTAGAGTAGATGTGGCTCAGCTCTGTCTCAAACAGCAGAGCTCCTGTTCCCTACCCAAGGTGGGCTTCTGGGTAATTCTGACATCCAAGCACTGCAACATGGTTTGGAATTATTATATTGCCTTTGATTCAGCTCCAACGGCTCCAAACCTGTTGAGTTTCTGCAACATCTTCCTCTGTCCAGCTCACCCGAACTGCTCCTTCCCTACTTTCCCCACGTACATCTGCCTCATCCAGCAGAAACACGTTCCGAGCCAGAAGGGGCTTTTGCCTCCCTTGGGTCTCGCCCTTTTCCTCCCACTTTCCCCCTTTCCATGGTCTCCTCAAGAAACAGACTTTTGTTTATCTTGCCCTGTAAAGCTGGGCTTCCACTTAGCCATCCTTAACATGCCCTGTCAAGAATGGCTGCCTTACAAACAAGGAGCCCCCCTCGGACTGCACTAAGAGCTGTCAGGGGCTTTGCATTTTCAGCCTGCTTCCTCCGCTTCTGCTATCTGAGATCATTCATCTGAAACAAAAGATCCAGAGATATTCCAAAACAATCCATCAGCAGCTCCCCTCCATCCTCCTTGCCAGGTTTCTAGAGAGATTTTGGGGGGCAGAGCACTCCCATCAAGCACGGCTTCATCTCTAGGGTACCTTAAAAGGGGAAGAGAACTGTTAGGTAGGTATAGCACCTCTAAACCACACACCCCCAACTCTGAGAAGCAGATGCCGTTAGAGTCACTTTTGGCTTTGAGGGACACACTTTTGTCATCTTCATTTCCCTATCTGTCACGTGAACCACGGCAGAACACATTTAATAAAGAGCTCTATTTTAATCATTAATTATGATACCAATATACCAGTTGTATTGTATTCGAGTGTAACTCGCACTTGTGGATTTCAAAGAGCTTCCCCAGATTTAATTAATCTTCAGCTTTGCTAATGAGAAGCATTGCTTCTGGCTGGCGTGAGTTTAGGTTTCTAATCTGTTCCTTAAGGTCACCTCATTTTTCCTGAAAACGTACATTTATAATTTAGCACTGCAGATCTTTCACATTCCCCATTAAGCAATTATTTTGATTACTTCATTATCTTCTTTTTTTTTCCTAGACTATTTAGGTGGGTTTCTGCCTACCCTGAGTGTAATCCCAACATTCTCTCTCTCTCCCTTTATTAGCAAGCTCTGCATTAGCAAGGGGTTCATTTTCATTCCGAAGACTGAAAACAATTTCATTATCTGATAAAAATTATCTTTTATATGCTATAAAAAGCCATTCTCCTCATTCGCGGTCTCATTAGGGATTTCATCTACCCCATACATCTTCTCTACACTTCTTTCAGGAAGTAATCATCTTGTGACTTAACTAACAATATTTGGGGATAGAGAGTTTCGTTTCCACCTTTCCTCCCCCTCGCTTTCTTCTGCTCCTAATACCATGGCCGCGTCACCTCCTCTGTTTGTCTCTCACCCTGAAACATCCTGCTCAGGCTTCACCCTAACATCTATACTATATATTTTTATTATTATTATTACTATTATTTTATATTTTAGGGAAGGGTCTACAGAGTCTCACTACTAGATCGGACTCAGAGTGATCTACCTGTTTACAGCCTCCCAGGAGCTGGGATGACAGGCGTGCGCCACCACGCCCAGCCTCAACTGCCCTCTCAGCACGTTCCAGGGAAGCGGCCAGCATGGCAGGCCTGGAGATGAAGCCCCCAGCCCTTGCTCCTGCTTGAGGGCACTTTAATCTGCGGAGCTATTTGGCCGGCCCTATACTACGTATTGTGAACTGTACATTTACATTTCAGTTAGCCTTCACATAGTACGAGCATCTTAAGAGACAGATTTTTGGGTATTCAGAGCCAAGAACTATGTCTATTAAATGGAAATGCCTAAAAAAATTGAGCCAGGCGTGGTGGCACTTGTCTATAATCCCATAACCTGGGAAAGTTGAGGCAGAAAAATGATAAGATTATGAGAGCTCGGGGGCTGGTGAGATGGCTCAGTGGTCTAAAGCACCTACTTAGAACAAGCTTAGCAAAGCACAGGGACCGTGGTTCAATCCCCCAGCACCACATGCCAGCCAGCCCTGCCCCCTGGTGGGCTGAGCTGGCCACACACACACACACACACACACATAAATAAATAAAAAAAATTTTTTTTAAAAAAAGATTATGAGAGCTCAGGTTACTGAGTGATTTAGTGAGAGCCTATGTCAAGATAAAATATTCTAAAAAGAACTGACAATTTAGGTCAGTGTGATAGTGTTAAGACCCAGTGTCTAATCCCTAGTAACACACACACACACACACACACACACACAATAAATGAAAGACAAAATACTTATGTATACTCATTTTTATCAGGATATAATATGAATTTATTTGACAATTTATTCTTTTCAAGACATAGGAGAGAAAGAGGAAGCCAAAGCAAACAAAACAGCTCATTTTGACAAACAAAGAGACAGCCAAAGCGAGGCACAGATTTGTGTGCAACAGGGAGAAAGTGAATTAAGTGGCTGACACACTGGCAGGAGGCCAGGGGAGGGACAGCAGAGACTCAGAGCAGTTTCTGGGGAATTTGGGTACATTAAGTGACCACTCAGGAAAGGATCCCAGTCTGAATAGGAATGTTTTGAGCAACAAGATATTGAATCCAACCGTTTTTTCTCACATGTCCAAAGGCTGACAGGCTCTGCTGAAAATTTCCTCAGTCTGATGTCACATTGTGATTGGTTCTCAGTTTTATTCATTCCTAGAGGAGGAAACAGGGCCATCAGAATACTCTGTCACTTCCCCAGAAGTACTTCAAAGCATCATCTTGTGTCTCAGGGGCAGTTCCAGGGATGCTAACCTACCTCTGCCAGCCACTTAGAGTCTTAGTACAATCATAATCTCCAGGTGTAATTTCAGCCCTTTTCACCCTTACTGTACCCAAGCGACACCGATCTCCTATACCATAGCTTATGATGCTCTAAAACCATCCCTCTGATTGCTACAAATTTCCAAGGACAATGTTTTCATTGGCCACACACACACACACACACACACATTTAGAACTCTAATTTTTATGAGTTGAGCAGTTTTACTTGTGGTTTGAGGGATCACTGAAGGGGAAATTTCACGCTTTGTCAATCTCCTACCTAGGGACTATCCACATTCTCTTTTCTTCCCTCTACTCTCCATCTCCAAGGAAAATGAACTCTCCCCTTTGCAGGACCTGTCTGTTTGGTGTCAGTCCAGACTTTTCACTAAGTCCTATGTTCAGGAAATAATCCAGTTCTGCATAAATTGAGATTAGTAACCCCATGGCCTCATCTCCAGTAGTCTAGTTGACTCTCCAAAGCATCAAATATAGCCTATGCTGTGGCTCAGACCACCTGCTTCAGTAAACTTATCTTCCTAATAGAGGCAAAGCGCTCCCTAAAGGGAATTACTGGACACATGTTTAGCAAATAAGCACTTCTTATCATTAGATGCCAACATACTTGGGTTTATGCCTACTTAATAAAATGATGTTTGCAAATCTTTCATTTTATTTCTGGCAGCATCTATGTTTAAAATTCTATCTTTGGCTTAGGGAGAGCGCAGAGGCCAGGGTTTGTTACCTGGCATGCAGTGCCAGCCCTGCCCCTAGGGTGCGATGACCCAGCAATTGGAACTGGGCATGGTGGTGTGCACCTGTAATCCCAGCACTCAGGAGGCTGAAAACAAGAAGATCACTGCAAGTCTGAAGTACGTAGTGAGACCATGTAGACCCTGTACTAAATGCACTAAAATCTATCTTTATATTAATATAACCTCAGTGGTTATCTTATGTGCAATGTTTATATAGTGTCCATGTCTTCATCCTTTTATTTTCTACTCATTGGTGTCTTTTATTTAAAGTGTCTAAAATCTGTGCTTTTAACTAGAAACTTTGGCCCATTTGGATTTAATGTAAGTAGTGACAGAGTTAACTTTAAGTTCAGTGTGTAAGATGATCAAAAAGTACAAAGTCTGCATTTTTAAAAGAATTTGCTGCAGTAAAAGACACATTGGCAAGAACAACAGAGTAAGTATGTTGGAAATGAGCTGTAGTATTTTGAGCACATATTAGGGGATTTGTGCAATGTATTTTTTACTGTAATATTTTATGTAAAACTTCACTGTATTTTCCAGTTTACTTTTCTTTCAGCACTTTTAAGAAGACAATCTGTTACCCTCTCATCTCCAAAGTTTCTGATGAGATGTGACAGTTTCTTTTTATTACCTATACTTAGTACTTTGTACTATGTCTTTTTCTTCCCATGCTCTATGATAATTGTCCTTATCTTTGATTTTTAGAAGTTATCCTGCTTGAAGCTTGTTGAGATTTCTAAATCTGAGAGTAGTTAATGTTTTTAATCAAATACAGAAAATGTTTTTCCATTATAACATTCCTGCCCTGGAGTGGACTAAAGCGCCTGCTTACGCAAGCTTAGGCAAGCACAGGGACCACCGTTTGATCCCCAGCACCACATGCTGCGCCAGCCCTGCCCGCTTTCCTGAGTCTTTAATTTCATATCTGATAGGGTACCTGATATTGTCACAGGGGCTGTCAGCACTGCAATTTTTAAAAAATCATTTTTATTTCTCTACTCAGTTGGATAATTTCTACTAATGTATCTACAATGCATAGTTTTTTTCTTCCTGTGGTGTTTAATTCACTTTTAAGTTCTTTCAATGAATTTTTAATTTCAGATGTATTTTTCAGTTCCATAACTCCCATTTGATTTGTTCCTAATTTCTGTATCTCTCCTGCTATTCCTCATTTTTGCTCATTCGCAATCTTTTCCAATAGTTTATTTCACCTGTATTTCGTACTTATTTGCAAGTCTTCACACTCTATTCTATTATCTGACACTTCTGAGGATCTGCTTATTTTTCCTCTGGTTACAGACAATGGTTTTCTTCTTAGTTATATATACAGTACTTTTAAATTCTGTCCAGTGTGCACAGTGTTGTTTTCTTTCCAGGTGTGTTTTGTCTTAGCACACAGCTCACGTACTGACAAATCAACCTAATCTAGGGGCGGTGTGACGTGGTCAACTTCTCTGTTTCG
Organism: Octodon degus; assembly: GCF_000260255.1. Taxonomy (NCBI): domain Eukaryota; kingdom Metazoa; phylum Chordata; class Mammalia; order Rodentia; family Octodontidae; genus Octodon; species Octodon degus. Next base: position 25,177,716 of record NW_004524580.1, on the reverse strand, counting down.
CTCTTAGGCCTCAGTTATAGTCCTTGCTCCTGGGACCCTCATTCCTAAGCAATTGCGCCCTATGGCTAAATGAAAAACACAAAGAAATTCCTAAGTTCTTTTTACTTGATTTGGATTTCAAGCTTTGCCTTTCCAGTTGGTAAATGCTCTGCCTAGTTGCTTCAGGCTTCCAGCTATGCTTACACTGGACTTCCTGAGGTATCCCCACACCAGTGTGGAGTTTGGTAGGCAGCTAAAAGCTTGAGGAGGAGAATTAACGCACAGACTTGGGGGCTCCCCATGCAGACTCCCCCTTATTCAGGAGGAGTGGGACAGACCTGCACTCTGATTTCTGAGGCCTGGGCCCAGTCATTATCCTCTTTCTCATTCAGCATTTTTCCCTGTGGACAGTTACACACCACAGAATGATATTTGGTCAATGCCAGATCACATATGTGACAGTGGTACCATCAGCGTACGACAGAGACAAAAAGTTCCTGCTGCTGAGTGTCATGGCTGCCACCCTAAGGCCACAGCACTAAAAGTCACTCATGCGTGTGTGATGGGGCTGGTGGAAGCACACATCCCACACAGACAGTGACATACAGCGCGGCACACACAATCACGCCCACGTGGTGAGTAGCGGGCTGCATCATCCAGGTTGGCGAGCTCCGCTCTATGACATTCATGCAACGCTCAAGTCGCCTAAGGACGAACTTTTGAGACCCCATCCCTGTCACTAAGCCTCACTCACTGTACTTTGCAAGGTGAGGAGGAGGAGTGGCTTCAGAGAGAAGGCTCTTCGGGGCTGGGGAGGCAGCTCCGCAGCGCAAGCGCTTGCCTGGCAAGCTCAAGGACCCAGGTTCCATGCCTAGTACTGCAGGCTGTGCTGGCTCTGCAAGTGGGCGTGGTGGCCAGGCCTGTGATCCCAGCACTGGGGAGGCTCAGACAGCAGGACCGCTATGAGTCTGAACTGCATAGCGAGGCCCTGTGTCAAATAGATACACAAATAAATAATTGAAAAGAAGGGGAAAGGCTGTTTCCTGTGAGCTCACTTAGTAGGCTGCAGTATTTCAAGCATCATGTTTTTTCTCCAGCTTCCTATTTTAAATCATTCCCCGGGGGCTTCTTGCATTTATTTTAATTATGAATTTCTAATTCTTGGCACTGTTTTTTGGGCCAGAGTTGAAAGCTGTTATTGGCAGATGGTAATTCTATAAATGCTATTCTGCTGTTACCAGGAGTGAACATTTACCATGACTAAAAACCAAAAACTAACCAATCCAAAACAAACCCTTGGCCCTCTCCAGGCCGAGCTGGGCTTCCCTAAAGGCATCTGTAATCGTGGGAAGAGGCGACTCTTACTCAGCACCCAGGCGCCAGGGGCTTTATCTCTCTCAAACTTCTACAGATGAGAAAACTGAAAGGCGGGGACACCAAGGACCTTGCCCACGTTCACAGAGGGTGGCACTCGAAAGTCCAGGACACCAAAGCGGACCTGCTATCGTCAAAACTGGCTCTTAGTCACCACATCAATCATTTGTTCAAGAACTGGCTACTTGTATCTTGAGGAAGACAGCTCATAGGAGATTTAAACTTGTAGTGGAAGACTGAATTAAATACCCTTGCTGACCCCTATACATGTATTAAGCTTTTATCCTATTAAAATATAATGCCAAATCAACTAAAAATACTAATTTTCATGTCAAAAATTCTTTCCAACAATCAGACATCCATAAAGTTTACATAGAATACAGGGTTTCCATCTGTGCTGGCTCCTGCAGATGGTTTTCCTTTGTGCTACACTTTCTTCCTGACACCTCACGTACACCTGTACGGTTGCAGTTCCCTGGACTGATGCAGCACTAGTTGTCTGCTGAGCTCCTTCCGAACGCAGCATCTAGCTCAAGCACCCAATCTACGTTTAGCAGCTTGAAGCAGCAGCTTTGAAGTCTTCATAATAGCTACTTGGTGTTTCTCCTCAAATATGGTTGCAAAGTATTTTTAAGTGGTGAAACTGCTCTGAGAGAGAGAGAGAGAGAGAGAGAGAGAGAGAGAGAGAGAGAGAGAAACAGGGACAGAGAGAGAGAAGAGAGAAGAGAGAGATTATTATCTGTTTTCATGAGGACATATAGGTGAAACCCTTTCTGGGAATCAATACCAGAAGTAGGGACACCAGTGCGTCTCCTAAGTATGTGGTCTGTTTTCTCCTCCTAACACTGTTGATCTTGGAGTCTACTATAGTTTATTTACTTGCTAATTTGTATTGCAGCAGACTATACCACCAAGTTTGTGGCCAATGCCTAGTAAATGCAAAATGTGTAATGGTATCTTTCTTTTTTTTATTTTTTTTTATTTATTTTTATTTTTTTTTTGGTGGAACCGGGGATTGAACTCAGGTCCTTGTGCTTGCCAGGGAAGTGCTTATTCCACTGAACCATCTCCCTGGCCCCTGGTATCTTTCTTAAAAATAAGAAGTTGATTCAAGTTCTGCCTCTATCTTGCTTATCTACATTTATTGGTTTTATTTGCCCCATTTTTCTTCATTTTAATTAATTGTATCCCTGCATTCAATTCTAACTTATCTTAAATCCCTTTTGTGGCAAATCTAAATATAAATAACGAAATGGGCCAGATTGATTACAACTATTTGAAAAAAAAACCAATGAGCTGTAAACAAAGTTAAGAAGCAAATGAGAACCTAAAAGATTCACAACATATCTGAAGAGAATTTATATCCTTGACCCTGAAAGATTTTAGAAATAAAAAAAAAGATAAACATATTGGTACAAAAAAAAAAACCCCAAACCCACAGGTCTCAAAGAGTCATGGAAATAGAAATTTTAAAAAGCAGTGTAAATATGTACTGCAAATTTGTGCCTAGAAATAAAAGTTTAGATACAAAGTTGGATACCTATTTAATCAGACATCTCTGCGCGAAATAGGAACCCAAGTTCCTGCATTTCCTTGAAATCTGCCTCCCTTGTTCTCTGATGGCCAAGAAACAGACAGACGTACAGATAGAAGGAGTTTGGTCAGAGCATGTGAGTGGGGGGGGCGGCAGGAAGTGGGGCAGGAAGTGGGGAGGTCAGAGCGTGTGAGTGCGTGGGGGGGCAGGAAGTGGGGCAGGAAGTGGGG
>NW_004524580.1:25106895-25174499 GCF_000260255.1 Octodon degus | reverse complement strand
GGGGCAGGAAGTGGGGCAGGAAGTGGGGAGGTCAGAGCGTGTGAGTGTGGGGGGGCAGGAAGTGGGGAGGTCAGAGCGTGTGAGTGTGGGGGGGCAGGAAGTAGGGAGGAGGACAGGCTCGGAGGAGAAGGAGCTGTGCGGCCACAGGAGGAAGAGCCGGGCTCAGTGGGCAGGAGGGCATTAAGTTTCAAACTAACAAACACTCTGTGTGTGTATATGTATTATATATATATAGATTTATAAGTAATATAACTTATAAATGTATAGTTACATAAATATAATTATATAGATATATATGTATTTCATGTTTTGAAATGTGTTCATTGCAAAGTGGCCAAGCTGCCTAATTCACACACACACGATCTCACACATCTATTTTCTTGTAATGACAACACTTAAAATCTTGTCTCAGTCATTTTCAACAGTATTCGATATTGTGATGTGCTACAGTCAAAGTTTTATAGAGCAGGTTTCTTGAATTAGTCTTCCTGCGTCACTGAACCTCTGCATGCGTTGCCCAGTTTATCTCAGGCTGCCCCTTCCCCTGCTCCTGGTAACCACCGCTGGAGCCTTATTTTTGTTCAACTGCTCTCGACGTCATTCTGTCATAAAGAAAATTGCAGTCATTTATCGGAAAAGCGATGCACCTCGAGACCGTAACGTGAAAGGAAATAAATCATTGCACAGCGTAAACAGTGCATGCTTTCTCTTGTATAAGAAACTCAAAGCATAAAGTATAAAGAACTGAAAGGTGGATAACAGGGAACAGGGAGTGGATCTTCAAATGGAAAAGGAGTCAAGAGGTGAAAAGAAAGGAGTGGAAGGAAAATGAAAAAAAGAAATCAGAGGAGTTGTGCACAGGTACCAGCTCCCACAAAGAATGTCAACATTACTGACTGCATCCATTCACTAAGGAGGAAATTGCTTCATATTCCACACATAACCGTTCCTGTGTTTGTCTTCCTGTGTTTGGCTCATTCTGCCAAACCTAATGTCCTTCAGCCTCACCTATGTAGGCACAATTGATAGCATTTCTTTCCTTTTCAGAGGTGCATAGTATTCCCTTGTGCATAAAGACCTCAGTTTTTCTTTATGGGTCCATTGTTTCTTTGATTTCCTATCTTGGCTACTGTGAATGATGCCACAGTGAACACGGGGGCGCAGGTGTCTCTTCAACACCCTGGCTCTTTCTTTTGGGTGTAGACCCAGTAGAGGTATGCTGGACCCTGGAAGGGGGATGCAAGCTAAGAGATCTCACAGGAAGGGACTACCTAGGTGGCACTTCTGTGCACAGTCCCCAGCAGTTACTGGGAATCTGGCAAATATTTTTAAATAAATAGATGGGAGATGACATTGTGGCAGAAAGCAGAAGCACAGAGTAATAACTAACATCTATCAAATGAAAAAAAAAAGCCACCAAAAAAAAAAAAACCACCCTAAATGTATGCGTGAATGGATGAGTTAAGTTTGCAGGGAGCTTTGTATTTATGAGAAAGATTAAATGACCAGTCTCCAAAGGACAAAATGAAGATTTGATTTCCTTTGTCCTATGCATCATTACCACGTACTTTATTACTAGGAAGAGGCGCTGTGGACAACTCCCCCGCATCTAATCACATTCTGATTGTTCTAACTGCACTGCATCCAAACCACCAGGCCCAAATGCTCCCAGCTGCGGCATTTTCCCAGCCAGTAAGCACTGAGAAGCCCCGTCTCTGCCACACTCTGGGAGCAGGAGCGTCGTCTCAAATCTGGAGTTTGAACGTTGTTTGTTTTTCCTCGTTACTGGGAGAGATCATTAGATAGGCCATAGAAAATACATGCCGGCGTTAGCCTGGGTTATTTCACAGAGGTGGACTTCTGGGAAACTCTTACTTTCCACTTTTCACCTTTCAATATTTCACAGTTTCTTTGCATTAGTTCTCAATTGCTTTTATAATGATGAGAAAAGCAGTCCAAGAAATTTGTGTAATTCTTGTGGGAGAAAATTAAATTAAGAAAGTTATGAAACTGCTTAGAAATCTCTGAGTTACTTAGAAACCTACTGACTCCTCACACTGGATGATTTAAAGGAGGGCTCAAGGTTGTACGTAGACAGGGCCTGGTTTTAGGTCAGCTCCATCTCAGGATGCTGGATGCAAGATGTATATAGATGTTCTCTTGAATATCAAACACAGTTCATTTGTAATTAATCCTGTATTGTCTCCAATGTTCCAATTGAAAATATACTTGTAATAAAATTCCTATCCCTCTTCACCCAGCTTTTTAACTAATGAAATTAACTACTAAAAAAAATTTAAAAAATTTTTAAAAAGGGCCATCCAAGTAGCTCAGCGGATTAAAGCACCTGCAAGCAGGTGCAGGGGCCAGGGGCCTTGCACCCAGGGCACACTGAGATGGCAATTGAGACTGAGTGTGTGACGCGCGCCTGTAATCCCAGCTCTTGGGAGGATGTAAACGGGGGATCACTACAAGTCCAATTTGTAGTGAGACCATAAACACTTTGTAGACCCGTTCCTAAAAATACAAAATAAATAAATAAGTAAATATCGCTGCCACTAGAACCTTCTTCTTAATCAAGCAGATGTTTATGACAAAGAAATTCTGTTGCCATGGAAATTTTAGTGTCAAAGTTGCAACCCCCAAGGCTCTCTATTGAAGTGGAAAGCAAAATTAAGGAAAAATTTAATATATTTTTAAAACACTGGAATTATGGATGGTAGATGGATTTTACGTGTAAACCTCATTTCACATAACAGGCAATCATGTAAAAGTTCTGCATATATCTAATTTTGGCAAATCAAATAATTTAAAGTATAATGAGGAAACTTAAAATTGATAGGAATTGCACAGGGAAATCTGCCTCGATTTAATTAAACATTTATTAAGGCTCTACTATCTCATATTAAAAATTAATATTTTCACAGATCGACTTTTCTAAAATTGGGCATGTGTATATGGCTTAACATTAGTTTCAAAATGATTTTTTAGTTGTCGTTAAAACCCAAATTAATGGAACCAGATGTGAACCAGTTACATGCCTATAACAACATCAGAATCCTAAGACATATTAAGGAGTTGTTTACTGATAGGTGAAGCAACAGCTGCACAAAGCTTGCCAGCCTAGGATGAAGAAGGTAAGAGGTGTCTTTTGTTAATTTATAAAACAGTAGAGACCAACATAACATATACCTACATTAAGAAAGAAAATTTTGCAAACACAAATGAACCCTCTTAGGCATTCTCTTCAGAGTTCATTTCTCCTTCTTCAGCCAAGAGATGTCACAAGTAGAATTTGGTTTGGACCATTAACTTGCACTTTTAAAATATTTTAGTAAAATACATATGCATCAATAAGTACTATGTCAGGTCAATTTGCCAGCTTTTAAACTTTATATAAATCCCATCTTCCTGTATGTGTCCTTTTCTAATACTTAATTTTCTTTTTTTACTCAATCAGTTTTTGGAGTGAATCCCGATCAATACACGTCTCTTTAATTCATCTCAGAATATTGCTTAGTATTCCATTATCCATTCATTAATTGCTTCTCTGTATTCTCCTGTATGACTACATCATTATTTACTTATCCATTTTTCCATCTGATGGATATTTAGTAAATCTTCATTTGTTTCGTATTATAATCAATGCATCGGTGAACATTCTTGCCCAAGTTTCCTCGGGCAAATGAGTGATATACCAACCAACATTTTAAGTCTGAGAAAACAGGAGAAAGTAACTCCACAGTGGATTTCTGGGCCCACTGATTTCTCTCCTCACCCAAGTGGGACTACACACACATTGATCATATAAATACATGTATTATGGCTTGAAAACATCCCTGGTGGCATTGTGTATATTTAGCTTCCATTTCTAGTGTTTATAAACACTTTAAGTTCCAAGATAAATGAGAAATGATTTACCAAGTCTCAAATGAAGTTCAAAGCAAAGGAATATGTGACAGGCTCACACTCTTATGACTCTGGAGCTATAAAGGTGGTAGAAGGAGGAGCTACGAAGAAGGTAGAAGATGGTGCTATGAAAATACAGCAGTGCACCTGGGAGCCGGGTGGCCAGGTCATGCCAAAGTGCTCTCGAAGCCCAGGGAGGCAGGCGCCCTTGACCTGGGAGGATCAACACAGTGATGTCCAGAAAAGGGGAAATAAAGGCAAGGCAAACAAGAGACAGAAGCCGTGCTCCTTGTAGTCCCCAGAAATGTACTATCTCCCCTGCAATTCGGTGAAGGGTGCCAACTCCGCAGGGCTGGGAAATGTGCAAAGCACCCTCGGAACAGTGGACGAGGGCCGCTGCAGTTGAAGCTCTGGCTGGCTGGCAGGTAGTCAGCTTCGGACGCAACCTCTGGGAGAGTGAGAAGGAGCTAAACCAGCAGCAGAGGGGTTTTATTACCTATCACTTAGCTGCGGGCACTGGTTCCTCTACCTCCCATTTTGCTTCCTCCTCCTCCTTCCCCTTCTTAGTTTGTCTCCTAGTGTTCTCTGTTATAACTTAAGCCAACAGAAAACCTCACAGGCGTCTGCTCTAAAACATTTGCACATATCTACTGTGTATTGCAGTTTTAAGAAACAGCTGCAAATGTATAATACGGTCTTAAAAAAAAAACAAAAAAAAACCCGAAAGACATTTCTGGAAACCACATCTTTCATGTGGAAGATTCTGCAATTTCTTTTTGTTTGGGCTTTGGCCCAGTTCATCCTCACTTCCCAATGGCTAGGACAGAAAGCTCTAGCTTTAAGTAGCAAGCGCTGCTTCTATTTTAGAAGAGCTGGGGGATTTCTAGGGTGGTTCAAATTGGGAAAACTCTGGCTTCGAGGTCTGGGGAAGTTTTAGGCAGTGTTTCTCTTAGGCAACACAACACCCCAAATAACAGCATCTGTAAATATATAGAAGTGGAGAAAAACTTAAAAAAAAAAAAAACGTGTCACAATGTTCTACTACCTGCAATATTGGGAAGAAGCCTGCCCTCCCCGGGGAAATCATCCTTCTGGCATAGATAACTTCGCCTGCTCGCCACTCTGCTTTCTCAGGACATCCCCTCAGGTTTGCAAGTAATTTTTTCCAAAAAAAATCACAGATGTTCAGTTTCAGCTTGAGACTCAACTATGTCTTACTCTCTCATTTGATTCACAAATTTCCCAGAGCCACAGAGTGGATGCAAGGGCAGAGAAGCGAGCTTAGCAAGGTAGAGCTCAGATTTCTCAATCAGGATTTAAATGCTGGCTCTACCTCTGACCATAATCAGAGGAGAAGTTAAATAACTTCTGTCTGCCGCTATGTAACTCGGAGTCAGTATTGCTGTGCTCCTGACAGTCACAACTCCTGTCAAGACAGGGAGATGACGCATGTCAAGTGCATGGTAATACAATGCTTCCTACAGAAGACGGCCTGGAGGGCTAGGCAGCTTTCACGATGCAGTGCTGGTGGGGTGCTGGCAACACCTTTACCTTCCTCTTTCTTAAGGCTCCCCAGTGCTCTCTCTCGCCTAGGTCACATCCACCCATTCATACTTCCATCCATTCACTCAGCAAGTAGAAATACTATAGAGCTCTACCTTGTGCCAGCTAGCACTGCAGGGCTGCATAAAACAGCTCATACACACTAACATTCAAAATAAGGAAAAGTGAAAAGCATGCAGCATGAACTTAATAGTGATGAACAGCGGGCAATGGGTACAGACATTCTTGGAAATTAACAGGATGAAAGAAATGGTCTTGCTTGCTGGTCGTGCTGTACTTCTATGCCAGCATTAAATGTACAGGTAATATGCTGCACCATTTTGCCCTTAATGGCTAACTTTGCATAATAAATTGAACTTCTGTCGAGAAACACAAGCCATCAAAGAGCTATTTCACAGTGGCACTCACAAACCCTGGCTCAGATCAAAGGAACTGGAAGTCTTTATTGCATGAATCATCACCATCCAAGTGGCTTTTCTGCTTGAACCAAACTTTATTTCGTATTTGCACTTAGCCAGTAAACGTTTTGTTGATTTCCCTTGCATTACAACCCGGTCTAGGTCTTCTTGCTTTTCTTTCTTTCTTATCCATTCTCTGCTCTAGAGACCAGGTCAGACTCATTCCTCTGAGTGCTTTCACTCATCCCATACTGACTGAGGGTCTACTCCTGCCAGAAGTCTAGCTATCTGCGACTGTCCCTCATACCCACTACCTGGCCCAAGTCCTCTTTCTAGTTCACTCTTAGAACTACTCTCACTGCGCAACACAAGGTACGTGTTACAAATACAGCAGCCAGGTCCTTGGCGCATACACCTTGTGTTTTCACTTTTATTTCCTGTTCTCCTAGAGCATCCTTGCCCTGGAAAATTTTTTAAATGAATATTCAGCCAGTAAAAACTTCCTTATCCTTAAATACCTTGCCAAAGATTCATTTCCTCTATGTGGTATCACAGGCCAGTTCTAGTTTGTTGTTTTTGGACTTTCAAACTTTACAGATACCTAAATTTGTCAAAACGAGGAGCCAACATAAGACTTCTAATTTTTCTTTTATTATCACAGGAGACTATTTTAAAATGTCACACCAGTTGCTATTATCATGTTTGACAAAAGAATGGCCTTTTATAGCATTAGGAAGTAAGAAATTCATAATCTGAAAATAAAGGGTGAATCACTAGGGTGAATCACTATTGAATCACTAAGCTTTAGAAACACACCTTTATTTTATTTACTTATCACGGTATCTTTTCATGGGCCAGGGCCAGCCCCTGGGAAACATCCACGTGCGGCACTGTTAGATGCTGGACAACAAAAGTGAGAAATACATAGTTCTCTTCTACGTTGGCAGGGAAGTGGTACACATGGTAGTACTGTTGTGCTATGCATACTCTAAGCTCTCTGTCACACTGATACACTTAATTCCACACTTACAGTAAGTACTCCCATAAGAGAGATGTTAACGACCCATCCTATAGATGAAGAAACAAAGGCTCAATAATTTAATCTTTAAAGTAGCAACACCAGCGAGTGGTGAAGCTATCGCTCAAATCCAGCTCTATAATTCCAAACCTCATGCCATATACTTCTGTGCAATGTTACCTCTCAGAAACATAAAATACAGGTCTAACTTGCTACACATTACATCCCAAGCCAAACAGACAAACTTCCAGAGTTGAATTCACCACATGTTAAAGTTTAATCCAGAGTTTCTCCAAACTGGCACAGCTGACGTCTTGGACTGAATCATTTTTGATTGTAGGGGGTGGCCTTGCTTCTCCTTTGCAGGCTGATAGCATCCGTGGCCTCTTCTCACTAGATGCCACTAGTACACTCCCCCTACTTATAACAACCAAAATGTCTCCAGACATTGTCAGATGTCACCTCAGGGGAAACTGCTCCCAGCTGAGAACCATTGGTGTAATCCAATATTACTGTATAAACATTTCTTTTCTCTCTCTCTTTTATTAAGAACTTTATTTATTTGTGTGTGTGTGTGTGTGTGTGTGTGTGTGTGTCACCAGGGGGCGGGGCTGGCTGGCATGTGGTGCTGGGGGATTGAACCGTGGTCCCTGTGCTTTGCTAAGCTTGTTCTAAGTAGGTGCATTAGGACACTGAGCCATCTCACCAGCCCTGTACAAACATTTCTAAAGACTATCTGATATAAACTAGCAGTGAAGAGTCGCACTGCACAAACCTATTTTCTATGGATAGCTTGGTAATCCAGTTTCAAGATGCAATAGCATTGCTATTTAATTCAAATACAACTTCAAACAATCCCTGCAACTATACTTCTTAAAGAAATTTATCTTCTATAAGAAATTAATTTCATTCTGGTAGTTATTTGAGCACAGTTCTAGAACTTTATTTGTGACTAAGAAAAACAACAACAACTCAATCCTTTGTAAGGCTACCTCATAAAGGACGTTCAGGGAATAATGGACACCATCCAGTTGAAAAGCCTTCCTCCTGATACGATACAACCATTAGCGAGATCAAAAAGTCTCTCAAGGTTAAATATAGAAGGCAGTGAGATATCAAACGGGACCTGAAAAAAAGCATAAAAATATTTCTTCAAGTTATTGACTGAAGTAAAATTTGAAGACATTCAAATATAAATCACATATAACAGTTTCATATACAAGGCAGTTAACTTCTGTACCTAAGGGCTAAAGTTTCATAATTATAGTGTATAGTGCTACAGTGTCACTCATAGCAATCCACATCCTATTACAATCTATGCATCTGTCTATCAAACACGTCTAAATCGGTGGACTATGTTTATTTATATAATTTCTGGGCATGTGTCTGGGCTGGGACAAGGTAACCCTACTCTACCACAGTGCTTTCCTTCACAACAGATTGGCCAGGTGACAAGTCTTCTTTCCGCCTCATTTTGAGCGTAAGTTGTGACAGCAGAGAGGAAAGCAGTCACAAATGATGGTGAAGAGATCGCTGTGTAAAAGAGGCACTGGCCTGAGGGTTAGCCCGGGCAAAGTCACTGTTGGCAAGCTGAAAAATAGAAAAGAAAGACTGCTGGTATGGCCCACGCACTGGTTAGTGGACTGAAGAAAGAGTAGAGGAGACGGGACAAGAAGCTAGACAGGAAATGGATGATTCCTGGAGCCCACCTGAAGCCAATCTAGATAAATATTTTTGATAAGGAATGAGAAAATACAAGGTAGAAAGACCATGGTGAAATGGAGCGGTGGGCCTGAATCCTGGTAAGAAAATAGAAGACAAGTTTTATTAATTTCTTGTTTATTTATTAAATGAACCATCTACTCTTTTTATTCTCAAGAAAACATAATGAACCCAGGATCAGAGGCTGGGTTTTATTAACTTTTCCTTTTATTAAATTAAAAAAAAAGTATTTCAAAGCTTCCTAGTACTTCAAACAATAAAGAAGAAAAAAATAAAAATTAATAACATCCTTCTTCCTTGATCAGTCCTGATGGAATCAGTGTTTCTAGCTTGGGGAGTATTCTTCCACATGGCTTTTGTTTTTCTTTTTTAAATGGAATAACCACATTTCCATTATTTGCTTATTCAATTAAAATATGTATGAGAAATCCCTCCTTAATTTATTCAAGGAAGTAGGATAACTATGTGGAAGTTAAGAGTATGTAATCCAGACTAAGGCTGCTTGGTTCAAATTCTGACCTCACAAGTACCAGCTCCATGAAGGGGGAAAGCATCTGATCTTCTCCAACTTTAATTTCATCAGCCATAAAACGCAAACAAGAATACTCTAAGATACTGTTGCTACAGAGTTCAATGAATTTATACAAACAAACACTTAGAATGATGCCTAGCACACAATGACTACTCAATAAAGGTTACATAATTGATCATTTTCAACACATCCTCACTAGTAGCTACATAACCGTCCTTTGGCCAGACAGCTCATGGTTTATTCAATCATTCTTCATAGAGGATATTTCAGTGTTTATATGCTTACAACCTTGGATGTGGGTACTTTGAATTTCTGCAGTACTGACTCCCTAAATGGTTTTGCTTAGTCAAAACATGATTACCATTCACCTTTTAACATTTCTTGCCAAAACTACTTTCCAAAAGAGGTTGTGGCAATTAGCATTCCAAACAGAGACAAATGAGGGCTTGCCCAAGCCCAAGGTACAACATTATAAAATATTATGAATCTTTATTGTTGTTAGTTTGGTATTTCATTACCACTTTATTAAAAAATTTTGATAATCTAATATTGTTATATTTATATGTTGAAACTATATACATATATACACACATATATATGTATATACACACACACATATATATTTACCATTATTGTTTGGATTGTATCTCATTGCTGTTTAGTAGTACTGAGCATTTAATCTATTTCATAACGACAAAACATTGCATGCCCAATTTAATGACCTTTAGCAGATGGTTTTCAAAGTAATATATAAGAAAATAATTGCTAAATGATATTTGCATTTTATTTTGTGCTGTATCTCTTTTATTTCAAAGGTCCATGTTAAGTACAGATATAATTTTTTTAAAAAACAAATTGGCCAAGTTACTTTTAGTTAATACTAGAGTTATCTCCATGGCATAATTCTTTTGTTTTGTTTTTTTTGAAACAGGGTCTCAATGTGTAGCCCAGGCTAGCCTTGAACTCATGGCGATCCTCCTGCCTCAGCCTCCCAGGTGCTGGGATTACAGGCATGCACCATCACACCCAGCCAAGACACAATTTATATACTAGATGCAAATAAAGCATTTTGGTTTCTGATCTTTGTCACTGAATTTCCATAAAGAAGCAGCCATTTGTCACAGGATGAAAATTAATTGGTGAGTTCAGAGAGGCCACAAGTGAAAGCATCACTTTAGGAAGGAAAAGCAGAAGTGGCTGTCACCCAGAGTTACTAATTGTATTTCCTCAGAAGAACAAAAGTTACTCTCAAATGTCAGGACCTTCTCTTGTGTGATTAAAATCATCCTCACAGATACCCAAGTATGTAAGCCTTTTGTTAGACAAGTCAATGCCTTGAACTCCATGTATTTGTTCAGGCTAAAACATCAAATCATTTTCCTATTGCTGTCACAAGTTTTAATGTGAATTTATGATTGTGTCATAATATGCAGATTTAAGGAGGAATTATAAGTGTGCAAGGTGATAATTTATATACATATATTTAAAATGAACATATTCATATAATCATCAAATCAAAAATACAAATGCGGGACATGCTAGGTCGTTGGGTATGCAGGAATTTATCATTAAACCAATTTTTCCCATTTTCTACTTCACACCCCCCTCCCAACAGTACATAAAGGCTCCAGTTACACTATATCCACAAAAACAGTGATCATTTTGGTTTAAGATTTTGGTCACACTGCTACATTTTCCAAGTGTGAAGACATTTTATGGGTTTTTGTGTTGTTTCGTTTTTTCATTTTTATGTACTTGGTACAGGGTCTCACTACACAGCTCAGACTCGTAATGATCCCCCCCACCCCACCCCCACCCATTTTTGGCCTCTCCAGCACTGGGATTACAGGTGTGCACCACCACACCAGGACTCAGTTGCTGGCTCAGTATGCCAGGGGGCGGGGGGTGGATCAGGGCTAGCGTGGCACACAGGACAGGGGATTGAACGCTGGTCCCTGCACTTGCCAAAACAGGATGAGTCACAGCCATTGTGTGACCAATTTGCTTTCTGTGAAAGCCTGAGAGAATGTTTTCTCTCCATGTGACTCTCCTTAGGCACACTCTCCATCATTGATCATTTTCCTCTGTGGCCCCATAATCTCCTTGATCAGAAAATGTGGGACATCATTGAGTTACAGGATGTTACAGTACAGGTTCTCTTACGTCCTGAGTCCTCACTGACCTTGAAGGGCTAGGGCCAAAATGTTGGCTACCCTTGTAGCCCTTGTTTTTCTCTAATTTTTTTTGTCTGCAAACTTAAGTTGTTAACCCTCTAGAAGAGAAGCTTAATGATATTATTACCCTATAACATAGGCAGTTGGGCTTAACCTCACTATCTGTCTGAATATCAAACGCCTTAGACATAACATGGAACAGGTATTTTCCAGCAATCATTGATATGTTAAACTTTAAATCCCTACAGAATGTGAAAAAAAAATAGGAAAAAGTAGAAATAAACAATTACATATTTTTACACAGAAATTTAGAAAGCTAACCATATACAACATTGTAGCAGGACAGTCCTATGACCTTTTTTTGTCTCTTGTTTTCATTTATACATTTGTTTTCTTTTTTTTTTAAACATTGACTTGCAAGAGAGTATAGTAGTAATTGATATGAAATTAGAAGCACTATGCTTTTAGAAGACCAGAATGACAGGCATCCAAGCATGGCTCTAGTACTACACATTGTTATCGTCAGTGCAGTGGCTTAGTCCACAGGGGTTAGCATATATAGTTAGTCAGGGTGAGAATCCTGCCAATTAACTGCTAGTTTCAAAAAGCTGATGGAGATTCTCAGGATCACTGCCTTAACCATCTAGTGTATATAAATGTATGGTTTTGCCCCTGCCATGTTTCCTAGCTTTCTTCCTTGCCCTCTCTTTGTTGTTCAATTCCTAAGCTCTCACTTTCCATTTAGTTGTGTTATACTTTTCAATTTTTATTTCTTTTTTTTTAGGTCTTACACTAGGGAGACTATACAATATTTACACATGTGGGTCTGGTTTATTTCACATATGGGTATATCTTTAAGTGTCTTCCACTTATATATGAAGTCTTCGAGTTTATCATTTTTTATAGCTGAGTAATACTCCATTGTATAAAAACACCACATCTTTCTCATCCATTCCTCAGGTCAGACCCTTTCTTGATTATACAAAAATATCTTCCCAGGCTGGGGCTTGCTATTTCAGTCACTTAATGATACTTTAAACATGATCCAGGGTTGGGGAGATAGCTCAGCAGCCTAAGTGCCTGCCTGGCAAGCGTAAGGACCTAGGTTCAATTCCCCATACCATATGCCATGCTGGCTGGCTACCAAAACCAGGCATGGTGGCACACACCTGTAATCGCAGCACTGGGGAGGCTGGAAGAGAAGGATCATACAAGTCTGATCTGCATAGCAAGAACCTATATCAACTAAATTACTAAATAAATAAATCTTTAAAACAAAACACAATATAATTTACATCTTTCCTTTGTGATTGCTAATTTCCTTCTTCTTTTTTAATCTTTTTGAAATAGAGTTTCAGTACACAGCTCCAGACAGCCTCGAGCGCACAGTGCTCCTCCTGCCTCAGCCTCCCAAGGGCTGGGATCACAGGCGTGTGCTGCCATGCCAGGCTCGTGACTGGCAGTTTTTGAAGTGGATACTGTTGATCACAGCTTTGGTCCTACTGCGGGGATGGAGATTTCCTCTAGAAGCCCATCTTCCACAGACGCTTGTGCAATCAATCTGGAACTGATTTTGTACATTCTATAAAAGAGACCCAGGCAGCCAGCCTCATTTCCTGAAAAGATTGTTTCTTCCTCTCTGGACTGAAGAGAACTCTGTCAGCAGTCACGGAGCTGCATATGTAGGGGCCTCTTTCTGGACTCTCTACTCAATTTATCTAGTTTTAGAATCGAGGCCATTTATACCTTTCCATTCATCTAGACATCTGTTGGCTGGGGAGATAGCTCAGTGGCATAAGCACCTACCTGGCAAGCCCAAGGTCCTGAGTTTGATTCCTAGTAGCAAAAGCAAAACAAAACAAAAACTTGGCATCTAGATATCTATGTATCTGTACTCATCCTAGTTGCATTCTGTTTGTATAGCTACTAAATGACATTGGATGGCTAGGAGCTCATCAGCTTTGTTCTTTTAAAAAATTATTTATTCACTTATGTATTTATTTTGTATTTAGTACAGGGTCTACAGGATCTTACGATACAGATTAGACTCATAGTGATCCTCCTGCTTTCAGCCTCCCAAGGGCTGGCATTACAGGTGAGCGCCATATGCCCAGTCTCAATCGCCATCTCAGCATACCCCTGGAGAGGGGCCAGTTGGGCACACCGGGGATTGAACCCCAGTCCCTGCATCTGTCTAAGCAGGAGTTTTAATCCACTGAGCTACCTGGCCAGTCCTCATCAGCTTTGTTTTTTCTGTAGTCAGTCTTAGCTAATTTAAGTTCATTATATGTCTGGGTGAATTTTTTTGTACTATTATAAATAATAGCTTTGAAAACACTTCACTTACTGTTGCTTCTGCTCTATAAAGATAAAACATATTTGCAATGATATTATATATAGTAACTTTATCAAATTTACTTATTCACCCAAAGAGTTTACCTGAAAACTATTTTTTTTTTGGCTGAAGCAGGAATTGAACTCAGGTCTCTGTGCTTGCCAGGGAAGCACTTATTCCACTGAGCCATCTCCCCAGCCCCATGAAAACTATTTTGAATTTTCCATGAATAATGACAGTTTTACTTCTTTCATTCTCACAGCTGTACCTTTTTAACATTCTCCCTTTATTTCACTAGCTGAGACTTCCATATGATGTTAATTAGAAGTGGCAATAAACATTATTAACATATGACTAACTTTGTAGATTAGGGGGAAAGAAAAGTTCATTTAATGACTGACAATGTAGAACTGTGTGCTACCAAAGCTGCATCCTTTTTACTTATGACCTAAAATATAATTCGTTAAATTTACATCATCTTTTTTTAATTTTTCTACTATTGTGAATAGAGTTGAAATGTTTTTCAATTTTAAACTGTTGCAGAATTAGAATTTCACATTAGCATTGTTAACAATAATTCACAAAACAAACATTTTATTAAATATTTCTCTGGGTCTATTGAAAGAAGCAGTTAGCATTTAAATTTTTTTCCTTGCCTTTTTAATTTCTTACAACTTTTTAAAACCAATTTTGTAGGTTTATATCTGGTAATCAAACAACTAATTTGAAGAAAACATTATGCAATACAACAACCATTGTCAAATTCCTATTATCTTATTTAGTGAAATTCTGCATTGTTTCTTTTTCTTTTCTTTTTTTTTTTTTTACCATTTTGTATTCTCTTTAAAAAAAATTAATTAATAAAAGGCAATATTTTCAAAGTCAAGAAGGCCAGTTCTGAAAGTGTTACATTAGGAGAAAAGACTAAATCCTGCTCACGTGCAGAGCACACCAGTGCCCTAGATGCGGAGGTACTGGAATAGGTGCTGCGGAAAGGCAGAGTCACCACTCTCTCCAGGGAGGTCCAGACTTAAGGGGAAAATTTTTAAGTGCTTGAAACACAATGACAGGGCTCAAAGGTAATGCATTTCTTTGGATATATTCCTCAACCTGTTTGTGTGTGGTCTTGATTTATCCAGACATTTCAAGTGAACCAACATGGTTTTCAAAATTTAAACACACGCACACACACACACAACCTGAGGACTAAGTGACATGGCCAGAGCCCCTCACCCAGTCAGTAACAGGCCTAGCATGATCCACACTCATGCCATGAAGATAGGAAGGTTAAGCTTAACAGCCTAGGTTGTATGGCAATAGCAATAAGCTTCTGTTTTGGAGGGTTAACAACCTAAGTTTGCAGACCAACATTAGAGAAAAAGGAGGGCTGCAAGGAAAGCCAAAATTTTGGCCCTAGCCTTCCAAGGTCAATTAAGACTCAGGACATATGAGAACTTGTACTGTAACGTCATGTACCTTGGTAGTGTCCCAAATTTTCTGATCAAGGAGATTATGGGGCCAAAGAGGAAAGTGATCAATGATGTAGAGTGTGCCTAAGAGAGTCACATGGAGAGAAAACATTCTCTCAGGCTTTCACAGAGAGAGCATTGGCCAAGCAATGGCCGTGACTCATCCACATGGCTGACACTGACAAAAGATCTACAATCTGAGGTACAGGATCTCAGGATAACTCCTGAGGGGATTTCACTGACCTTCTCAGACCCAAAAGCTACAACTCTTGTTGCATAGGTCTTGCTTTATCTTGGTCTTAATCATCCAGCAGAAAAGTATAAAAATGAAGTATAAGAAATAAAGCCATGCTGTTATGTTGAGCTGTAGGAGATTCAGGTCAACAATTTCTGACATTGCCAGTGAAGCAGAAGACCCAATACTATTATGGACTACTGGACTCTTTTAGAATATTTTGCTGAGTTTACACACCTATAATATTCAAATAACGGAACTAAACAAAAAAGGGGATACAGATGAATGTCCATTTTGTATCTGTGTATTCAAAATGGTTAGGATAGATATATAGTTACATTCTCTTAAAGAATAGAGGGATTTGTTCTAATGGTGTTTGTAAATAGGATACCATGTCTGCATCTTGTACGGCAAATAACCACTAGGAAGACAGTATGCAATGTGCTAATTATTGAAACTGTCCTACCAATTTGGTTTGAAACTGTCTCATTGCTATTTGTTTCTCAATAAAATTATGGAAAAAAATTAAAAAAATAAAATTACTGAAAAAAATAAAAAGTACACAAACATAAAAAAAAAAGTCTGGCTCCTCAGAACAGCGCATCCCTAACCACTGTGCACTGTCTCTCGCCAGCACTACCCACCCGCTGACCCTCCTCCCCCACCTGTCTGTCAGCCACTGACAGCTCCAGCGTTCTCCATGAGGGCCCTCTCTCCTGCAGCCTCTCCCCCATTCCCACTCCACTTTAGTCTTCTCTCTTATCAGGGGATTAATGGCTCCTTGAAACCCCTGCTTTTTTAGCTTTTGTTTTTAGAAAATGTATGGGAGTTTCTAGGGCTTCCTTCCATGTAGAATTTCTCAAGGAAATTTAAACTTCAAGTGAATCACTGAACTTCTTCACTACTCAACAAAGAAGAGTTTGGCAGTTATGTTAAAGTAGGCTTTTCCTCCTCCTCGTGCTTTCCTCTTTTGTTGTTGTTGCTCTGTAAATAGCTTTGAATCAAAATTGATCAGGAAAAGGAACCAAAGAATCCTTTTCTTTTTCTTTTCTTAGGTCAGAAAACACTTCATGGGGACAAAGGAAGGAAGCAGCCAGGCAAACAGCTGTAAGTTAGCATCCACTAGGCTAGTCTTTAGGGGAGAGTGTTAAGGAAATGGTGATGATTTTCTCTGCCAGGGAGAATAAAAGACCAAAATAGTAAAGAAGGCAAAAGACGACCCTGGGGCTGGGCATGGGGTTCAGTACATTCTGGCCTGGCTTTGGACTTGGGTGGGGCTGTAGGAGCCATTACAGAGCCCCAGGTTACCTGCCAATGCTACACTTCATATGAGATTCTGCATGAAAACTATAGATTATGTAAGACTGCATTAAAAGCTAGATTCCTTTTAATGAAGATTATTGTACTTGTGTTCTTTTGTTCTAATATAGAAGAAAATTTAAAAATAATTTTAAACAGAAAACTAGGTAGTCCTCAAAATTTCTACAACTTTTCTCAATAGTTATTTTCTCCCAAGCACCTACACTGGAGCCCCCCACTCCTCTTGGTACAGTGTTTGCTGCCTTTTCATTGATTCTGAGCATTAAGTGACCAAAAAGAGGACACGTTTCTACAAATCAGCTGGGCTTGCCTATCCTCCTGCTGTAATTGCTAAGTGGGAGTCCAAACAACTGTGAGTCCTGTGACACGGATGGATTTAACCTAGCCTCCTTCAGAAACCTTCAGACACATAGCAAGAGCCATGGGGACCAAAAACTCATAGCCTCGAGGTAAGAAATCCAATAGTATTTTCATCCAGCATCCTCACATAAAAGTTTCTCTGCAGTATTTCCTATCTCTTCTTAATATATCACCTTTTGCTGAAGTTAATGATTTATTGGATTTTTTCTGGACTGGGGAAAAACATGCATTTCAAAGGAGACAGGATAATATGATACTAGCTTGCGTACAACTCAGTGCCTTCAACAACTGGCGTCCTGCCTAATGAAAAAGTTCCAGATAAGTAAGAACAAGGCATATTTGGTTTCACTGTACTTTTATATGATTAAAAATGTCTCAATGGCAGCAATATTAGATATTATTCTCTCCGGTGTACCAGAAACGGCACCCAGCTTGTAGGAAGGTGAGAAGTGCTTTTCTACAACACCGCCAGGCCACAGGAAATTTCACGCTTTTCTGAGAATGAAATTATCTTTTCATCACTCTAATTTTTGTGTTAATAAAACTTTAAATATGTCAGGAAAGGTTTTTCTAATATAATACGAGATCAAGTGGTCATGTTTGTGAGATGGTTGGAATCTTTTAGTATTAAATTTTAAAGAAATAACGCTGTTATTTAAGAAAGGCATTTTGCAGAGAACAAGATAATTGGTCATTAAAGACAAGATGTAGTAGAGAAAGCATGTGGGCAACTGGCTTAAACGCACATTGTCTAACACAGAATGGGTCTTTCTTGGGCCATCACCTCTGTCATCACCATTGTCACTGCCACTTGACAATGACTGAAACCCATCATGCATGGTGTTTCCATGAGTAGAAGTCACCTTTTAATTTTTAGGACATTCTTGCCCAGAAATATTGTCCCATACATGCAGAAAATAAATTAATGCACTCTAACCCAAGTATTTCAATAACATGGGGGCTCTGGACTGGTCCCCTTCCTCACATCTAAGTGCATGCTTGCAACAGTGCCTTCCTTATTGGACTACATGAGTGCCTCCCTGGCAGGTGTCACGTCATGAAGGCTACAGACAGTGGAACATGTGCTTAGATGTAAGTCTTACATGATGTTCACTGTCTAGAGCTGTAGTAGAATGAGAAAAAAATTCATCTTTCTGCTGGATTCTGGGCACACAGCTCCTAAATGCCTCAAATTCACTGTCTTTTACATGATAAAATTGGGAGGAACAATTAAGTTCAATCATGAATGGCAAATGATTGATCGTGTCTATGTAAAGAAATTTCCATACTAACTCTGTTTGAGGGAGCTTCCGGGATGGTGAATGGGCGGAGACGCCATGGGACCCCTTCCTGTACACTTTGCCCTGTGCATCTCTTCTGGTTTTCCTGAGTTGCATCCTGTGTAGCAAAGTGTAAGCATGAAACAGTTCTTTCCTGGTTTCTAGGAATTATTCCGTAAAGTTACTGAACCTAGCAAGGGGTGCACGTGTCTGCTGGAAGGTCAGGTTTGAGCAGCTTTGATGCTTCAGTTGCATCTGGCGTTTGAAGTGAAGGAGTCTCATGGAACTGAACACCTATCTTGTGCAGCCTATGCTAACTCTGGGTCTGGTCAGAATTGAATGGAGCTGCTGAGCACCCAGCTAGTCAGAGAATCATAGAACTGCTTGCTATTAGGAAAACCCACAACAGTTCATAGTAGTATGCAAGCTACAAGAGAGAGTAGACAGTGAATACTTAATGGTCCTTGGGGCCTTCTACAATGCCCCTTTCCCACCTTGTTATCCATTCTGCATGACTGACTCATGGCCCAGCCAAGGCAGGTGGCTTGGTGAGAAGTGGTACAGCTGAATAGTGTTCGCTCCATTACAGTATGTACCTCTGTAGAGAATTACTGAAGTAAGCAATCCCTTTAAACCAAAAGAGACCATCAAGAAAATAATGAAAAGTTAGGCCATCTTTACTCCAGCTTATTCAACTGCTGAAGACTCGAAGGCACAGGGAAAAGGTCCTTTGAAGACTGACACCCTTGTGCAAAAAGAATAGCTGCTCTCACACACCAGGAAGGCGCTTTTCAACATATGGGGCTGGGGAGATGGCTCAGTAGGATAAGTGCTTGCCTGGCAAGTGCAAGGGTCTGAGTTCAATCCCCAGTTCCACCAAAAAAAAAAAAAAAAGGAAAGAAAGAAAGAAAGAAAGAAAGAAATAATAAAGGATCCCAAGCAGGAAAAATGCCCCTTAAAGTATCCCAAGCTCTAAGCAGCGCAAGAAGCTTGAGTTACACAACAACATTTTTTTTTTTTTTTTTTTTTTTTTTTTTTTTGGTGCAGTACTAGGGATCAAACTTGGGACGTTGCCACTTGCCAGGCAGCTGTTTGTGCTGCTGAGCTGTATCCACACAAAATCCTAACAGTGAAGTATCCAGGACAAACAAGTCCAAGCAGATTCTGGCTCACCACCAGTGGTTCAGAGCTGGAGGGAAGAGTTAAAGGAAAAGAAACTATAATAGAAATGCTTATATTTCATAAATCATAAAACTGAATGTTTTGCTAGAGGGAGTATTCTGGAAATCCTAAGTGGACGAGAGGGAAGCAGTGGAAAGGGCAGGAATAGTAAAAATAATCTGAATGCTTTACATTCCGCATTTTCTGTGGAAATGTGAAAATATAAATTCTAATACAGTACTTAAATATGTCATTATATTTTACGTCATATTATTAGCTTAACTTTCAGAGAACAACTCAAAAGATCTGCATGTCAGGGGAGCCTTGGACTTGCAAATGGCTGAGAGATATTTTTATACTCAGAGAACTAGTTTCTCTGACCAAGTCTGTCACACTTATTGAGGACTAGATACAAGCTGATTTCTTCATTTAGAGTTTTGTTTCATTTGTAAATGAACTGTTACTGTGGAGGTCAAAAGAAAATGTGTTTGAACTACAGGTCATGTTGTACGAAGTAATTTCAAATAATAAGTGGGTGACATGTGTATGATACGTGCCCCTTTCTTCTGCATTAGAAAACAATCTTCAAGCCAGAAAGTGCTTCCTAATTCCTTAATAGACTTCTCTAAATCCAATAATTCAGGATCGAGTGAGGACTCTTACAGCTTCACCAGTCAGGGAATCTTTATTTTATTTCAGTCTTGGTTGTAGCTCAATCTGTGCTGTCGCAAGGATTTCTACAGTCTGGGTCTTCACCGCCCGCTCACTGCCAAAGACCTATGTGACAGAGGCTTGGTCCCCAGACTGCTGCTACTGAAAGGTGCTGAGGGCTTTAGGAGGTTAGCAAGCTCTAGGTCCCTGGGGCTCTGCTCTTAAGAGATGGCGGGGGCCTAGCTCTTCCTATTTTTCCCTTGGCTCCTTGGCTTATGGTGGCATGAGTAATTTTGCCCTGCCATGTGTTCCCTCCCTGATACCCTGCCTCACTCCAGGCCCCAAAGTGTTGGTGGTGGGGACACCTGATCCTGGATTGAACACCTCCCAAACCATGAACCAAAGTAAACCTTTTCTAAGCTGATGATCTCAAGTACTTTTTATAGTGACAAATCTAATTAGTGTACCTGGGAAAGCAGATTCTGAGGTGGAAATTAGCTTTCAAGAAGTTTATTAGGATTATGAAATCTCCTGGAGATTAATCCTGATGGGCAAAGGGAGGAAAGCAATATTACCCAGAGGGAAAAGCTGGACTGAAGGTGAAGCCACAACAAAGGGCTCAGGCTGCTCCATGAGGAACTTTCAGGCTGAGACTGTGCTTCAGAGTTGGGAGTCAGAGTGCTGTACCCACCTTCAACTGGTAATTGGATGTAGGCTTCCTCCTAAGAAGAGGTCATGTGCTTTAGCTAAAGGCAATTATTAGAGAAGGCTGACAGCTGAGGGCTATCAAGAAGCACACTGCCAAAACTGGGAAAATAAGTTCTGCATCTTGAAGAGGAGGTCTGAGTGGCTCCATGTAGCAGCTGTGGAAAATCTGAGTATTTAATTCAGTGGTCAACCACAGAACCATTAAGTGGAAATAGGGAAAATGCATAATAGTATACAGCCTAATGGGGATTTTAAATGTATTTAGTAGTATCTATGAATTTTATAATTTTTTTTTTTTCCGGAACCAGGGATTAAACTCAGGGCCTTGCACTTGCCAGGGAAGAGCTTATTCCACTGAGCCATCTCCCTGGCCCCGAATTTTATAATATATTGGCTTTTAATGTTGTATTTTCACAGGGGTGTATGCATGTAGCATATTTTGATCATATCTATCCTCCCAACCACTCTCCCTTACCCCCTTCCTCCCCTCAAACTTATTCTCTTCCTATTGTCTAATACTAACATATGACAAAATTTCATTCTACTTTATAAATGAACATATCTCCACTGTGCATACATACTGCATTTTCTTTACCAATACATCCAAAGATGAGCACCGAGGCCAGTTGCACTTCCTTATTGTTGCAAATTGTGTCACGGCGAACATGGGTATGTAGGTATTTCTACAGTATGACTTGGATTCCCTCAGATGCATTCCAGGGAGGGATATAGTAGAGTCACATGGTAGTGGTAGTTACATTCTAAAGGAGATTTAAAGTAATAAGCTTAACTTTTATGCCACATTTCCAGATTCTTCCTTCCTAGGTGATGGCAAAACAAACCTAAGACGTCGCTAGCACCACTTGTATTGATGACTCTTTCATTGCCCATAAGAACTTTCTCCCTTCTAGGGTATGAGAAAGAGATTTAGAAATTAAACAAAAGCAAGAAAAACATTCAAGAAATAATATTTCCCTTAAGCAATATGTTCCTACATACTTCAATATGAAAAAGATCATTTCACCTGAATTCTAATTTTACTTGAGAAACTCCCCATGGAAGTGCTGGAACCTTCCATATATTTTCTAAAAGCAAAAACTAGAAAAGTAGGGTTCCAAGGAGCCATTGAGCCCCTCAGAAACAAGAAGACTGAAGTAGGGTGAAAGTGGGAGAGAGGCTGCAGGAGAGAGGGCCCTTAGGAAGTGCTGTCACTGCCAGTGGCTGAAGGACATGGTGGAGGAGGAGGGTCAAAGGACAGGTGGTGCTGGGGAGAGACAGTGCACAGTGGCTAGGGATGCACCGTTCTGAGGAGCCAGAAAGTGGCCTGGGTGTGGATCCTGCTGGGCCTGTTACTGACTGGGTGAGGAATCTTTCGTAAGTCACTGCAATGTCTTTAGACTTCAATTTCTAACAGTAAGTAAGTGATGATAATAATACAAGTAACTGTACAAGGAACAGGAATCAGAAGCTGCATGCTTAACTTCAGAAGAAGTACTTAGTCACCTACTGCTGCTTTAATGGGCTTTCCATGCTTAGGGGTTTACAGCAACATAAAGTTATTGCTTTTAGCCCTGGAGATCAGAAATTTGAAATCAGTTCAACTGGACCAAAGCCATGGTATCAACTGGGAAGGTTCTTTCCAAAAGCTCCAAGGGGAAGACTAGCTAATCTGCCTTAACTTGTGGCCCCTTTGTCCATCTTAAAGGATGACTGCTCTAATTTGGGTCTCTATCCTCATCACCTTCTCTTCTTTTGTTATCAGGTCTCTCTGGCTTCCTCATACAAGGACACTTGTGATTACACCAAGGGGTCCCTTGGATAATCCAGGACAGCCTGCCCATCACAACAGGCGTGACTTATCACAGGTGCAGAGCGCCTTCTGTCACACAAGGTAACAGCTGCCGGGGATGAGAATGTACTCCTCTGGAATGTCGTTATTCAACCTATCACACGATGTAATTAAATGAGATGATTTAGTCAATACAGATATCATATTTATACCATTTGATCTGCTCTACAGAGTTTTGGTAATTAAAGTTATTGTTTTTCTATTTAAAAATTAATGGCATTCCTGCAAAGGTCTATTGTGTCAAAAATTATTAGTATCCACTAAAATATGTTCTTGCTCCTCTATGATACTGTACCTAGCGTCTTTGTTGTTAGATTAAGACCAATAGGATATAAAAAGAAAAATGACTGCTATTCCAGGATGGCACTTAAGAAATAATCACCCAAATATGAGGAGAGTGTATGGATTAATCGCATCAAACTAGCAAGGGTGAAATTTGACTGTGCCATCACATCTGGGTGTACAGTCACTCTTCCTAAAAATGACCTATGAAATCCTGTGGCCCCCTCCTCTTACAA
Organism: Octodon degus; assembly: GCF_000260255.1. Taxonomy (NCBI): domain Eukaryota; kingdom Metazoa; phylum Chordata; class Mammalia; order Rodentia; family Octodontidae; genus Octodon; species Octodon degus. The sequence goes on along the minus strand of NW_004524580.1, from coordinate 25,151,297 downwards.
GGGTTTCCTTGGAGGCTAAGTAATACATGATTGCATGGCTCTCAACTGGAGGAGAGGTGTCCCATCCTCCCTAGGTGGGGAATCAGTGAGTAAGTACCGCCATTTATATGTGGAGTTTATTTGTTACACAGCATGGCTCTCTCTCTCCTGACTTCAGCTCTCATGTGTTGGCAAGCTTGCTCTTTCTCAGTGCATCTCTGAGTAGGGACCCACTTCATCAGTGCAAGAGTCCAATTCCACTTAAAGGTCAGAGCTCTGAACTTCAGCAGCCCATTCAGAGAAACAAAGGCGGCTACTGGGTACCCCGAGCTGGGTCCCTCCTGAGGGGCTCGGTAGGGTCTGTCTGAGGGCTTTTGACCTGGGACACAGAAACACAAACTCCAGAGTTCTAACGATACTTGGCATTTCTTGATGCTTTTTATAAGGGAGTCCACTGGGCTTAACGTCTAGCAACTAGGATTCAGGGGCTCTTTTATACAGCAAAGGCTTTAGAAAAAACTGAAACTTGCATTTTGTTCCAGGGACTTTGCTGCCTGGAATCAAAGCATGTCGGGCTTTGTAAGTCAGCAGCTCCCACTGCAGCAGCAAACTGGAGGGCAGACCTCCAGCACACAGTAGAAAGCAGGGCTGTGCGCCCCGGCAGCTTTATTCCCATCAGTAACAACACGCAGCCCAGAAGCCTTCTCACAAGGCAGCCACGCTGACTGGTGATTTCTCAGAGAAAAGTCCAACAGAGCCTGCAATTCACAGAGACAGGTCATGCACATCATTCATTTAACTCATTTTAGAATTCCTAACTGGAACAATTAGCCTTTGTCAATTAGTAAGGGGATGCAGAAAAGCAAAGAGGAATAGGAAGGAAAAAAGAAGAGGACGAAGGACAGGGAAAGCGGGTGAGGAAGCCCACCATTCAGTCACTGAACAGTTAGTATTTCTTACATGCCAGGCCCCATGCGGAGCTCCTAGGGAATGATAATTCCATTGCCAAAATAAAGTATGTCAATTTCCATATGCACTTTTGTTTAATGGCTCTCTATGGAATTATGATGCATGAGAGAAGGCCAGTCCCAGAAAGTTACCCACTGCATGATTCCTTTTCTATGACATTCTTGAAATAACACAACTGCAGAAATGGAACAGAGATTGCAGAAATGGAAAAATGGTTGCCAGTGTTCAGAGAGGAGATGGGGCCTAAGGGATTGAGTGATGCTACAAAAGGAGGACAGGGACCCCTGTGGGCAGGGCAGAATTTTATATCTTCAATGTCAATTTCAACACACTGGTGAAAACGGAGTCTAGCTTTTTCAGATGTGACTATTGGGTAAAACTAGCTAAGCAGTACACTGGATCTCTTCATATTATCTCTTTCTCTTTAATTTTATTTTTATTTGTATCTTTGTGTGTGTGATACTGAAGTTTGTATGCAGGGCCTGGTGTGTTGTAGGCAAGCAGTTTACCACTGAGCCACACTGCCAGCCCTCTTAATTCTTATAGATACATCCATATCTCAAGTCAATTAAAAAGCATGGTTGAGCATATGCAAACATCATATTGTCTCTCTAGTGTAAGAACCTGAAAGAGTAAATAAAATTTGAACAGTACAATAGATCCTGTGAAAGGGATAGAATTTGTTCAGTAGGAAGGCAAAACTGGGAAGAGGAAAAGGACAAAAGAAAAAAGGGAAAAAGACATATTCTTGTATATATGCAGGATAGTTTGGATAACTGTACTGCCAATTTCTGCTTGTCTTTTCAAAGTAGATAAAGCTTACAATTTTTTTCTTTGTATTCTTATGTTTTTTCTTTTTAATTTCTTATATTTGTTGTTTTGGTTTTTTTGCCAATTCTGCAGATATATATCAGGTAACCTAAACAACTAATTTGAAGAAAACATCATGTAATACAGCAACCACTGTTGAATTCCTTTTACTTTGTTCAATGAAATTTTGTATTATCTTTAATACTTTTTTTTTTTTTTTACTATTTTGTATTTTTTTTTCTTTTCTTTTCTTTTCTTTTTTTTTTTAGAACTGGGGATTGAACTCAGGCCCTTGTGCTTGCCAGGGAAGCATTCATTCCACTGAGCCATCTCCCAAAAATAATAAGCAAGATTGAAAAGTACCATTGAGGACACATCCACTAAATGGCCAGTTACTGGTACTAAATCTCAAAACAAGATTTTAGGAGAGTAACAATGGTTAGTACATTGTGTATTGTTACTGCCAAAGTAGTTTCTCATATTACAAGATATAGGCAAGAAATAATAAATAAACAACATAGGTACAAACCTCTTTTTTTTAAGTCAACAGAACATGGAAATATACTTTTGAAAGTTTCTAATACTAGGAGAAGATATCATACAATGTCTTTTAAATAAATTGTAAGTCAAAGATACAGTATAAATCTTAGAACAAAAATTAAGATTAAACAATATTCAGAAAATTAAATGTTTCCAAACAATTGAACTAAGAAAAAGTTTTCATGATAGCAAAGAAGTACTAAGAGTAAAACATAAGATAAATACTGGAATGGCAAGTAAATGACCAGCACTTCTAACAGTTTGAGGATAGGATATCGCACAAAGTTCTAGTGTGTTGTGGACATGCATAACGACCGTGAACAGTTACTGGTGGCTAGGCGTCACTTGTGGAACTGAGCTACAGCTATTTCCCAGAAATCCACCCTGTAGACTCACGTGGAATCATGACTCATAGGGTGGAAGAGAAGTACATTTGTAGGGTGTGCTGATGAAAATATTCTGCTGCTGAACACAAAAAAATAACTGAAAGACTACTATTGTATACCTCTTATTCTCCTCTGTTTAATTGTTTGCCCTATTTGGCGGGTTCTTTCCATTCTCATTCATGGGGCTATGATCAATTTGCTCCCTCTCTAGAACATCATTTAGTAGTCTGTGTAGGCTTGGCTTTGTCATTATGAAATTCTTTAGTTGTTCTTTGTCATGAAAATATTTCACTTCTCCATTATATTTGAAAGAGAGTTTTGCAGGATAGATCAGTCTGGGTTGTAATTTGTTTTCTTGCAAGACTTGAACTACTTTGCTCCATGCTCTTCTTGATTTGATGGTTTGTACCTCACCTTATTTTGATGCTGGGGAAAATAAAGATGATAGCAACATATTGCATGCCTATCACTGGCACTGTATGGCACTGTGTAAATGTGTTAAATATTGTTGCTAATATAATGTCAATTTACAGCTGACAAAAGACTAGAGAGAAAGTCATTTGCTTGTAGTCACAGAGCCAATAGGTGATGAAACCAAGAAATAAACACTCATATCTAGTAAAACAACCTTCTTGTGAGACTTTGCATAGAGTCAAGATGACCTGAGGTCTTCAAAGGTTAATTGGTCTAAAAGGGAAGAACTAAGAACTTGTACCAAGGACTCTTCCCAGAATTCTTTGATCTTAGAAGTGGCTAAGAAAAGATGTCATTAGTGGCCTATGTACAGGCAGAATAAATGTAAAACTCTCATATCATGAGTCTGTGGTAAACAAAGAAAACGGGCAAATTTACCCCTGCTCCCTCTTTGTATGTTTACTCAAATTTAAAGAAAATTTGTCAAGAGAATTTCCAAAGATTTGCCAATTGATTCAGCTCTATGAGGCAAAAATCAAACACTCTTCTGAAATGGAAATATACTCCTAGGGTGAAGGGCCCAGTTTTTCAGACAAGGCAGAAATCAATTACCAAAATAAATGAAGGGAATGAAATATAACATTCAACCCAATTTTTAACAAAATAGAGAGGAATAAACACATTTACTAATGATGCCTCTGCCTCTCACTTTGTTTCATGTTAAGCAAAGTGACTAGTAATCAGGAAACTGTCCCTTTGAAACGGATGCTCAGTTGTGTCTAAAATGACTCCAGGCTTGGTTTATCAAGGAGAGCACACACTTCTCTCTACAGATAGAGGAAACCCACAGTGTCAGGTAATGATGATATCTTGGTTTAAATTACATCTAAGCATCATTCCACCCGGAAGTGATCCCAGGACTTTGAGCACAGACAGCAGGAAGGCTCTCACTTCTCTGATACACAAGTATATTTCCCCTTGACATTGGTGCTGAAATCTCCAAGAGATGAGCATTTTGGAAATGCTATAAACAGCTTAGCATTTTCTTAGCATTTTGAAGAGCACGTTAATAGCCTGGCCTTCTCTGAAGGGCTTTTTCTCATAGCCAAATTTGACAGTTGGAAGTGAACAGTGAGTGGATGGAATCAAAGTCAGTGCTGTTTTAAAAGCGGTGTGGAGCTGATGTCATCTGGCATTGTCTTCAAAAGAATATGAGAATATTAAGTGGATGGCTTGTGAGCTTACATACAAAGGATACTCGTCACTTGAGGACAGAATGATAACGCCTCACAGAAGGAAGATGTAATTCTAGATGCCCATGAAATTTATTCAGACAGCTCTTGGCTGGTATTAATCTTTTTTTAAAGTAGAAGAAAGATAACAAAGGAAGAAAAAAATAAATCTGTAACTCTCAAGCAAAAGAAGTTACATTAATACTAATTTCTAGTACTTAGTAAATACCTAGTAGGGACTATATGGAATCAAGTGCTCAGCGCTGAAAGTGGCAGTGTAGTGGCAGTACTGCCACTTGGGAAGTTTTGTCAAAAAGAAATCCAGAGGCATACAATGAAATTAGCCAAAGGAAAATAAGTGAGGCAGTAGGAGTTAGCATTCATCAAGAAAAATGGGAGTTGTCACACATTAACAGGGACACCTGCCATCCCACCCAGCACCCAGACTGCATAAAGCTATTTCAAAGAGAGCTTTGAGGATCCACCTGTTTTATTCTCTACCATGCGATTATGAATACTCTACAAACTCCCAATGCCATGGCCTTGGGTATTTAGGGAAGATTACTGACTAATTTGAAAAATGGCCTCAGCAATTTCCCAGGAGCACTCTCTGCTTAGAGGAAGAATAAGCCCAGAAATTGGGGGTTTTATTGGATGTTGTAGTAAAGAGTACATTCCCCCAAATGGCTGCAGTGACAGCTCCAAAACCATATGACTTTCTTAAAATTCAAATTTAGGACTCTTCCCACAAATGGGTGGAGCCTCTGCTCAACTAAATATGGGCAGATTGGAACAATGGGGGAAGAGTCATTATGGAAATTTCCAGGCTTGGCATAAGTGATGATAGAGCTTTGGCCTGGTTCCCCTAGTAGGCTCATTACTAAAACCCAGCCACCATGCTATGAGGAGGCCCAATCAACCACAGAGGGAAGTCACAAGTTATGTTACAGTCCACAGCCTGTGCGAGTGGCTGACAGCAAATATCAGACCAAGCAAACACTTAGTTTTCTAAGCTGAATTATTTACTGTTTTTAACTTTTCCCAACTAATACTTCAGATACCAATGGACAGAGATAAGTTGCACTGTATCCTTCATCCCTGGAATCCTTGAGCCTAATAAAGTAATAGTCATCTTATGACACTAAGTGTGCGGTGCTCTGTTATATGATAATAGTAATTGGAACAGATGAGAATGGGAGACTGTGTGATTCAAAGATCTGCACACAGCCCCTCTGAGTACGTGCATTAGCCTAGCCTCTTTTGTGAATACACACAATATGTATTGTAGACATCAGGAAGTTCTGCTACAGCCACTACTTAGGGAAACAAGTCTGCGCACGAAGGTCTCACTCCAAGTGAATTTGAGTCACTTTTAGATAACATTACTGACTGTCTTGCTTCATATGTCCCAAGCTTAAGACTGGAAGATAGCTTGATGGCCTAAGCACCTGCCTGGCAAGCACGAGGACCTGGGTTTGATCCCTAGTACCGCATGACATGTCGGCCCAGCACTGAGCCAGCTACCGAAACCAGACATGGTGTCACACGCCTGTAATCCCAGTGCTGGGTAGGCTGAGTCAGGAGGATCACTACGAGTCTGAGCTACATAGTGAGGCCCTGTACCAAATAAATAAATAAATAAATAAATAAATAAGCCAGGCTCTATTGTAAGAATTTTACATAACTCAATCCACACAAGAACAGTATATGAAGGTTGTTGGAATCAAAGTGAAGCCACTTGTGTCAAACACCAATGAAATAAATAGATTCAGGATTTTCTAAAGGAAAAGATATCATGTATACATCCTTGATAAGAGAAACTATCACAAAATAATTCTTACCACAACCACAGCCCTGCACAAAGGTCATGACACCTGCATACAAAAAATACCTCAACTAGGATGTCCACCCAACAAGGAGCTATTCAGCCACTAATGGATGTTACTCTCATTATTGCCATTTGTAGCCAAGGATTATTGTCTTAAAACAAAAACTTTACATGGTCCTGCTTATTTTCCCCTTGGGATCGTTCACTTTCTTTAAATAGTTGGGATTTCTATTGCATGTTCCATCTAAATAAATTTATTAATCTTTGGAAGATCTTTCTATTTGCAGTTAAAGTTGGTATCTACAAAAAAGAACAATGCATTGAAGTAACTTGCCTAAGATACTACAGCTCAAGAACAGCACTGATAGGCTAGGATGTGGGGCCAGGTGACTTGCAGGCAACTTACCCATTCCTGCCACAGGTACAACGCATCAACCTGACTCTTAACTCTCCTGGGGGATATGCTCAGCACTGAACCGCTCGTCCTGCATGGCCAGAAGTCCACAGAGTGAAAGGGCAATGCAGTACTGCCTTTAGGATTGGAGGGTGTCTAGCAACTGGGTCTGGAGACTGCAGTTTTGTGCTGCTCCAGCAGTAACAGCTGTGCCTTGGCACAGGCCTTCTAAAGTTCTCACTGCCTGCTCCTCATCTCCACACAAAACAACTACTCCCTCTAAAGCCATGACCATTATCTTCTCCATAGGTAAGCATCAGCTGTCTTCCTTGTTTCTCGAATGTTATTCTCTTCAAGACAAGGGCTTAGGGGAGATGGCTCAGTAGAAAAAGCACTTCCCTGGCAAGCGCAAGGACCTGAGATCAATCCCCAGTTCCACAAAAAAAAAAAAGACCAGGGCTCTGTCACCTCTTACTCCTCCCCTGGATCCAGACCTTACCTGAATACAGCTGCAGCTTGTATATGGAGATGCCTGGGTTGGGTTTGGTTTGGTTTGGCCTTCAGTTGCTTTGTTTTTAGCTCCTTTACCTTTGCATCCAGGGCTTTTCTCCACTGTAATGAGGAGACTCACAAATCACGCCTTCACTACTGCGTCTACTGCAAAAGTTGAGACTTACTTTTGTCTCCATTTTCAGTCTTCCCCGTGAGAGCAGAATGCTTCCGTGAGTGACCTGGATCACAGCTGTACGGATGCAAGGGTATTCTGCTGCCTTCCAAGCATTTTGCAAAGTAATCAGACGCCCAACCATGGGCCACTAACTGCACTTCCTAGAGGGAACTGTAGCAGTGAACCTCTCCACAAGATACAGAAAGAAGTTTATCATCTGCAGACTTTTGCTGGGAAATTGTTAGAGGAACCAAGGAATGTGTTCAACTTTCAGACCTCTTTTTCCACTCTACAGTAATTACTCCTGTGGATGTTTCCCCACTGGCCTAAGGGGCCTTGAGGGCAGGGACACTGGCTTTTCCCTCTGGATCCCATTGCCAAGAACAATGTGTTTTACAAAGGAAGCACTTTTTCAAGTGTCTCCGGTACAGCTGAATAAAACTGATGGTACCAGGGTCACAGTTAATGGCACAGCAATCCAGGCCGACTCGAGAAGATGCATTACAAGCTGCTCTTTCTTTTAATATGTGCTAAAAACCTTCTGAGGCCCACAGCCTGGAGAAAGCACTGAGAATGAAAACATCATAAGATTCACTCTTATTAGGTAAGATGCTGCTGGCACTAGTAGGGGAAACAAGTATGGAAACAAATCATTATAAAATATATTGATTAAAAACTGTTCACGGGCCGCCCTGATAGTTCAGCAGACTAAAGCACCTGCTTGAGCAGAGTGCAGTGGCCAGGGTTCGATCCCTCGCATGCTGTGCTGGCCCCGCCCCTGGGGCGCACTGAGATGGGGATATAGACTGGGCGTGGTGGCACATGCCAATAATTCCAGCACTTGGGAGGCTGAAAACAGGAGAACCACTATGGGTTTGATCTACATAGTGAGACCCTGTAGATCCTGTAGACCCTGTCCTAAATACAGGGGAAAAAACAAACAAAAAACCTGTTCAATACAGAGATATGAACCAGGAGCTTAAGAAGGAAGTGATGAAATGAAAGGATCTGATTCAGATTAATAGAGATTAGATCTATTATTACTCATGTTTTTCATGATAACTCAGCATAAGACAAGATGCTACATCGTAGAGCTGTCATGTGAGCTGATGTCTGGATGCCTAAGAGGCCACAAGAGGTGCAAAGGTACTTGTAGTCACATGATAGAATCAATATCATGGACAAAAGCAAAGATTTAAATGACTAAGATACGTTAAGACTAGGAAATAGTTACTTTAATCACAAGCATGTGAATAATATCAATATCTTGTCAAGAAAATATTACAGATGAAAATTCTAAGTATCAGAAATAAGAGGATATGGGCATACTAAATTCGGCCATACCAAAAAGGAATGCCCATTAATAGTGGCTGTAATAATACAGCATTAACTCACTGGAATTTAGCAGTCACTCAGGGTTTTTACAGTAGCTTCATATTTTTGAAGAAACACCTTACATTATGTTTAGTAGGTGCCTGAGAATAATGACAGACAAGAGGCCCTCGCAGTGCTGAATTAGTCCACTTTCCGTTAATGTAACAAATACCCCAGAAAGTCAGCAAAGAGTGAGGTGTATTGGACCTCATGGCTGGGGGGACCCACTGCTTTTATGCTTATGGGGAGCAAAGACATCACACCATGACAGGAGCACAGGGGATAGCAGTAAGTTCACCTCATGGCTGGGATTTGAAGATGTGAAAGAGAAAAGACCAGGGTCCTCCAAGTCCCTGTAAGGGTGCATCCTCTACGACCTAAGACCTCCCAATATGCCCTCCTGTCTTGTTATGGTTTAGATTACGATGACTCTCATGCATGGGCTTAGAAGATAGCTCGGGAGTCTAAGCACCTGCCTGGCAAGCACAAAGACCTGCACTCGATCCACAATACCACATGCCACCATGCTGGCCCCAGAACCCCAGGCTTGCCATACTGCCTACTGAAACCAGGTCTGATGGTGCACACCTGTAATCCCAGCACTGGGGTGGCTGAGACAGAAGAATCACTATGAGTCCAAGCTGCATAGCAAGACCCTGTACCAAATGAATAAATATTTTTTGTTTAAATTAAAGAATGACCCTCAAAACTCTCATGCACTCAAAGGTAGGGTTTTGGAAGGTGACTGAATCAGGAGCCCAGGTGGCTGGGATGACTACTCTTAGGAAGGAGGGCCTGTCCTGAACAAGTAGATCACTGGGGGTGGAACTTGGAAACGGTCTGTCTCTCCCTCTGGCTCTTCCTTTCTCTTTCTACTTCCCAGCCTCCATGATCCGAGCAGCTTTTCCTATGCTGTGCCCCTCTACATTGTTTCCTCTGCCTTGGAGCTAGTGGGCCAAGGACTATAGATGTGACCCCAAATAAACTTCTCCTTGAGGCCTACTGTTAGGTATTGTGTACCAACAACAAGAAAGTGCCTAAGACACACTTCTGCCTAACAGCGCCTGCTAGGGACTAAGCTTTCAACACGTGGGATTCTTTTTCTTTTTTTAAGATTTATTTATTTATTTATTTATTTGCTGCAGGGTCTCACTATGCAGCTCGGATTCATAGTGATCCCACTGTCTCAGCTGCCCCAGCACAGGAATTACAGCTGTGCACCACTACTCCCGATTTCAGTGGCCAGCTCGGCACAGGGCCAGCACAGCATGTAGCACCGGGAATCAAACCCAGGTCCTTGTGCTTGCCCAGCAAGCACTTAGACCGCCAAGCTATCTCCCTAGCCATAACATGTGGGATTCTGGGAAACATTCCAGATCCAAACTACACGAAGATAACAATATGCAAGGTATTAATTATGAAACTGACCTACTAATCAGTTTTGAAACTCATTGCTATTTGTTTCTCAATAAAATTAATTTTTAAAAATTTAAAAAATAAAAATAGTAACAATAAAAAAACCTACAGCCAAGTACTTCTTTAGAGTAGAAGAGATGCATTTTAAAATTTACTGCGAGATAAATTCCTAGCTGCTCCAATCCACCTGGTCCTCTTGGACACTGTCAGGTGTCTTACTAGTCCTCCCTCTCCCACATGGTCTGTTTTCTCTGTATTTGTCAAATAACATAATATGCTTCAGTTAGCAATTGCCACTTCTATATCAAAAAAGCCAAGCACTGCTGGAAAAAAATTACACACTCAGGACTATGTATATCTCCATGTGAACCTCAGTCCTTTTTTCTTGGGTCAGCTTCCTTGGTGACTGCATTCAATAACAATGAAATTCAAGTCACATCACTCCTGGAAGACCACTCCTTCTGCCCTGTGGCCCCACTCCAATAGTAGATCAGTTGGCCTCTGTTTTATTGGGAAAATTACAACCAGTGGATGACCTGGCCTGTCTTCTCCCTTCCTTTCCTTGTATACATCTGTGTGTCCCTCCCCACCTTGACCTGCTACTCGAGGTCCTAGAGGAAATAGGATTCTCCCTCTGCTTCTAGCAGCTTGTGCTGTCAACACCTTCGTATCACCTACCACTTCCTTAGGCTCTTGCCACATTGTCTGTCCTTACAGATAACCTCAACTCCTTTTTCCTCATGACCACTCCTATCCAGACAATATTTCCCCTACTCTCAGCTCTTCCCAATGATTAATCTGCAACAGTAGCCCTTAAATTCTCACCTGCACTTTCTCATCTTGCTCCTTAACTCCCGATGACGTCCGCTTCCACTATTCTAGTAAAACATTCTTTGGGCAGAAATGTAAAAGGCAGTTCCTATACTTAAGCAAACCTATATCTGATTCATGCCTCTTCTACATGTAAGTTGTGAGACCCCAAGCACACTGCTCACTTTGCCTGTGCATCTGTTTCTTCCTCTCTAAAATGAAAATAGTAATGGTAATAGACTTTATAAGGTCTTTGCAATATTAAATGAGCTAATATATTTAAAGTAATTAATATTTGCACATGCCAAGACATCTATAAATATAAATATTAAATATTATTATTTTGAATACATTTGGTAGTCATATTTGCATTTCAATGGCTACTGCCATTACTATTTTAGGTACCACTCTAGGTCTCCCTAAAATATTGAATAGAATTCTTCTAGATTTGTTCAGCCAGTTAAAATGACTTCCAAATCTACAAATCTACTTTATTCCAAGAAGCAGCACAAACTTTCTCATCTCCACACAAGGATCTGCTCTCCGAGGCAGTCCTCTCTACAGCGACTCTATGATTTTGGTTTGCTCAAGTCTGAATGCTCATACACATTTCACACACATGTGCATTGTCAGTTCGGCACATCTGTTGGTATCATGTGAACTAATGTGAAAGTGCTTAATTTAGCTGACTATAGGAACTTGAATCTCTGTTGGCTTTGTAGATACAAAACTACATTAGTGATCTGCATGTCGTCAATAATTAATAACAGACAGGTGATTGTATAAAAGGACTTACGTGTTCTTATGGTTCATCACAGCAAGAACAAAGAAAATATTTTTAGCATCACATTTGGATCCTGTCTGACAACACAGAAGCTGCAATAATTCAAACTTACAGAAGCAATGCTTTCACGTGCTGCTTGACCAGAAGTTATACTCAACGGTCACTGATATCCCCTGGGTAACACTAAGCAGCTTGGCAGGGACATTAATTCCTTTCTTTCATCTCCTTGCTATTCTCAGTTGCTTTTCATCACAAGTTATGACCTGTAAGGCTTCTTTTAATTAAGAAGAGGCACTATAAGCACAGGTAGTTTGTAACAAGCATGTCCAGTGAGGAGCCAAGGTGCACAGCCAGGCTGCATACTGGTGACAAAAAATGGCTCCATGAAGCCTATAAGTTTTTGTCTGACAAATTACACAATTCTTGTGGTGAGTTCATGAGAAGGAAAACATTGAAGCAGGAGGTACCTCCTAGAGGACAAGTGCCTGTCACCTGGGGTCCTGTGTTGGAATCCTGCACACTCATCTGATTCCAAGAGATTCAATAATACTTTACATGGTAGGCAAGGAGAAGGGTTCCTGTTCCTTCTTAAACCTTTAGGACTTTTCACAAGCAAATACAGAGATCAAAACTTTAATTAAGAGGCTGGATAGACAGCTCAGTGGAATAAGTGCTCACCTGACAAGAGCAAGGTCCTGAGTTTGATCCCTGATACCAGAAAGAAAGAAAGAAAGAAAGAAAGAAAGAAAGAAAGAAAGAAAGAAAGAAAGAAAGAAAGAAAGAAAGAAAGAGAAAAATATTAATTGAAATCAGCTGCGTCGGGTGAAGCCTCCTCACACGGACGGTAAAGCCAGGGCAGAGAAGGGACGATAATGAGTGTAATGCTTCAACGGCAAATCCTTACTGAACAGTTATCTGTACGAAGCCCTATACAAACAACGTGACATCCATTGATGTACATTATTTAGTTCTCGTGGGAGCTGTTACTACCTCACTTTACACGTGAGAAACTGAAGCCTAGAGAAGTCAGCCGACTTGCCCACGGAGACACAGCTCCACACCTCGGCACTGGGCTGCAGCCCAGATCGGCCCGAGGCCGGGGCACACTGACACTGCGCAGCCAGCCTCTTATATAACTAGTGCATGTGTGACCTACTTCCAACCATGATGTTTCCAAAATTAGATCTAAGCTTGATTTACTCAATGCTTGCCTTAGTAAATCTATTTATTTCTGTAATAAAAAATTAAGTTCCCTTTTTTAAAATTGGAAAAGGACATAAAAAGTGAACTTTTTTAGAAATGAAAGATTAAATTTCAGGTGCACAAACTAAAGGAAAGCCAGGCATAGTGGTGTCCACCCACGCTGGCAGCACGCTGGAAGGCTGAGGCAGGAGAAGTGCAAGTTCCAGCCCAACCTGCTCAGCATAACTTAGCAAGCTAGCAAGACCCTGTCTCAAAATTTAAAAAAGAATTAAAAGTGGTTGGGGACATAGCTCAGTGTGAAGGCCCTACATTCAATCTCCAGAAACACAGACACACGTAGACACATAGACACAGACAGACAGATAGACAGACAGACATACGCACACGCACACACACATACACACACAGAAATTCAATTAAATAGAGACGGAGTGATGTGATGTAAGGCACTCTGAGAATTCACTGATGAAGGCAGCATCATTGCTTTCCCAACAAGCAAATAATCTAATGAAAAGGGTAACATTTCTGATCTTGCTGCAAATGTCATCTCCTCAGCGAGACCCCTGACCACCATAGCTAAGCCGGGATGCCATTCCTTGTTACTATCAGAGACGCCAGCAAATTTTCTTTTCCTTTCTTTCTGACTTCCTTCCTTTCTTTTCTTCTTTTTCTCTTTCTTTCTTTTTTCCTTCTTCCTTCTTTCCTCTTTCTTTTTCCTATTTATTGGGGGGGAGTTGATACAAGTCCTCTCAGACTGGCCTAGAATTCATTATGTATTCCAGGCTGGTCTACAACCCAGCCTCCTGCCTCAGCCTCCTGAGTGCTCAGATTATAGGCATGTTCCAACCCACCCAGCCAAATTTTCTATAAAGGCCCAGAAAATAAATACTTCAGACTTCATAGGCTATACCGGCTTCATCAAAGCTGCACATCTTCTTGTGGCACTAAGAAGCCAGCTCTGGATCATAAATAAACAAATGAGCAAGGCAGTATTCCAGTAAAGCATTACTGAAAAACAGACAGTGGCCAAGTTGCAGTATACAGCATGTAGTGAACCAGACCCTACTCTAATTTATTTCTCCATTTCCTTGTGCGGTATAACAATTAAAATCTGAAATGTTCTTGCTAATTTGTTAATTTTCTTCCATTGAAGTTTCAGCTCCACAAAAGTGAAGTGCCTGATGCTTCTCACGGCTGGTTCTTCAGTGACTAGGAAGGATTTCCTGACCCAAAGACAGCCAACTCTCGACAGGAGCTGGCCCAGCATAAGAATGAAGTTCATTTCATAATTGTCAATCAACATATGAAATATGCTTGACCTTAATAATTAAAGCAAAACAATGACACACTATTTTTCACTTGTCAGACTTACAGCCATCTGGAAAAGGAGAAGGAAAAGGAGGAGGACCAGTGCACATACATGTGTGACTACCCTGCTCCTCTCGTCTGCTGCTGAAGGGAGAGAAAGCTGGTGACACAATTCCCAAGGGCCATTTGTATCATCATATATCAAATTCTATATCTCAATTCAAACGGACAAATGATTGAATAGTTATGTCCCTAAAGAAGATAAGGCTAGTAAATAAAAAGATGTTCAAAGTTATCAGTCATTACAAATGAATAAATCAAAAATCACAATAAGATCCAGCTTCACACCCATTTGGATGGATGCTATTAAAAAAAAAAAAGGCATTGGATAGAGCTGGTGAAATAGCTCAGCAGTCTAAAATGCCTGCTTAGGCAAGCTTAGGCAAGTGCAGTGGACAGTGGCCCAATCCCCAGTATCACATGCCATGCCAGCCCCGCCCCCAGGGCAGGCTGAGCCGGCCACAAAAATTAATTAATTAATTAATTAATCGAAGGTTAAGAAAAGCAAAGCATGGGGCTAGGAAGAGAGCTCAGCAGTCGGAGTGCCTGCCTGACAAGCACAGGGTCCCAAGCTTGATCCCCAGTACTGTGCACTGTGCCAGCCTGGGACTGCTGGGCGCACCATACTGGCCCCAGAACCAGGTGCAGTAGCACAAGCCTATAATCCCATCACAAAGGAGCCTGAGACAGGAGCATTACTACGAGTCTGAACTACATAATGAGACCCTGCATCAAAAGTAAAGAATACAAAATAAATGCAAAGGAAAATAACGGGAGTTGGTGAGAATGTGGAGGTGTTAGAAACCCTGCACATCACTGGCAGAAGTATACAAGAATAGTTTGGGGTTCCTCAAAAAGGTAATCCCAGTGGATGCTGTGATCCAGTAATTCCACTCCTAAATACACCACGTACCCTGAAGAGCTGAAAACAGGAAGTAAAATGGATACTTGTACACCCTCCTTGATGGCAGAAGAATTTACAATAGAAAACAGGTGAAAGCAACCTTAATATCTGTTAACTATGCGATGTCCGCAGAACAAAGGTGGGATAAAGATACAATGGAATATTATTTAGCTTTCAAAGGAATAAAACTTTGAGACTTCTACAATGTAGGTAACTCTGAAAACATTATACTAAATGAAATAAGCCAGACATAGCAGGACAGGTGTTACATAACACCATTTATCCGAGAGGCCTAGAATAGGCCAATTCTGATAGAAGGTACAGTAGAGGTTATCAGAGCTGGAAAGGTGATTGATGAGGAGTGGGAGCTAACTGTTGAGCTGGTACAAAGTTTTGTTTGGGATGATAAAAAAAGTTCGAGAAGCCGGGGAGATGGCTCACTGGTGTAAGCACCTGCCTGGCAAGTGCAAGGTCCTGAGTTTGATCCCCAGTACCAAAAAAAAAAAAAAAAAAAAGTTCTAGAGATGTAGATAGAAGATGGTAATGTTCACAAAGCACTATGAATATACTTAATGCCACTGCATTGTGTATTTTCAGATTGTTAAAATTATAAATTTGGTATTGTGCATGTTTGATTTTATTATAATTTTCATTGGTATTATAGTTTTTCTAATATTGATTGATTGATTGATTGATTGATACACAGTCTTGCTACGCAACTTGTACTCATAGTGTGATCCTCCTTTCCCAGCTCCCCCGGCACGGGAATTACAGGCACGCACCACCACATCCAGTTTCAGTGGCCAGCATGGCATGTGCTACAGGGGATCTAACTCAGGACCTTTCACTTACCAGGGAGCTGCTTATGCCATTGAACTATCTCCCCATCCCCTATACATGTAGTTTTTACTTCAAAATCCAATTCCTAAAACTTAACTCAGGAAATAATGCACAGTAATCGGTATGTACTAGAGTCTGTCAACTTCAAGATCTATCAGTATCTAACTACACAAATAGTACCTGGCACAATAAATACACAAAAGAGGCTATTTTTCAGCCATTAAAGTGACTGGGTAGACTTCAAATTAAAAAAATCCCCACTGTATTATTGTTTCATAAAGCAAGTTATAGAATGCTTACAGAATATGGAGTATAATCCCACTGACATACAAGTTCCACATGTTCTCCAAATGTCAATTAGGGCTATTCTCTTGATGCTAGCTTTGAAGTGGTTGTGAAATGACCCTCTTCATAATTTTCTGCACTCAATGAATTTTTTATAAAGAATATTTTAACCAAAGCAATATGCTATTGTAAGCTCACAATCATCACTTTTTTACATTAATTCAGAAAGGTGAGGCCTTGATACTTGCAACAAGATGTTGTCTGGGTCTTCTTTTCCACATTAATAACCCTTGTGAATGAGAGGAGAAGTCTGAGAGGGACCTACCTCCGTTAGTGGCGTCGGCGCTCTGTCACGCACGAAGAGAGCTTTGACTTCAGAGCAACTTTCAATAATCATGCGCTAGAAATAAGGACACACAGTAAGACTAATATTATAGATACTGCATATTAAATTGTAAACTACTTATTTGTCTTGTTTATTATGTTCAAATCTAGTTCTAAGTAACAGAAATCTAGTTCTGAGAAACAGAAGGGCTCAGAAATTACAATTCTTAAGTAATCAGGGTTATATGAAGCAATACAAGATGGCCATAAAATGTAAGATCTGCAATTAATCAAGAATAACACATTATTTTAGGATTCTGTTTATGTTCATTGTTGAAATTCATGTTACAGGGGAATAATAAGTAAAGGAATTTGCACCAAAGCAAGACTTTCAGAAATTGCTTTTCTTCTGAGAAAAAAGCCCTAAAATGAAGAGATTTGGACTTAGAAAATGGTTTATCCAAAGGGGAATGGCAAGGTCAGGAAGGCAGGAAGAATGAATGGAAAGGAAGGCAGAGCGGCAACAGCATGCATGCATTGTCCACTGATGATACTGTCCGTGTCCTTGACTACTGGGACAGAGCAGTGGATATGTGTGGGCACTGGACCCGAGACACACCAACCCGAGCTGGGGCAGCCTCAGATTATTGTTCTGCTACCATGTAGAGGAGGAGGACAGAGGCAAACTCCAGTAGGTACTGGCTGTGGGAGCTGAATGCACAAGGGGAATTGGGGGAAGGGAACCACCGAGGAGGAGGTGAGGGGTAAAAGAAGGCCGCTAAGCTGAGGCAAAAGCAAGGTCCTGCCAACCTGTGCACAGTCTTGGCTCTTAAGGCTCTGCTTCCATTTTCCGTAAGGCCCACAGTACCTCATCTCCCATCCTTGGTTCTGCATGAGGTAACTTACTAGCGGGGATTGAACTCAGGCCCTTGCACTTGCCAGAGAAGTGCTTATTCTACTGAGCCATCTCCCCGGCCCCAAGCAATTGTTTTTTTTTTTAAATCACAGTATTAATAAATACATGAACCAGTATTCAGAAGGGTAACATGAGAAAATACATTCATTTTCAAATTACAACTGACACTGGTTAAAACCTTAAAACAGAAGCAATCAACAGTAGACCTGACAGTCCCACACCATGTTATATCTGTTTTAATAAATGCATCAACACGGAGACCATCCAGTTCTAGAGTAGCAAAGCAAATCTAATTCAATTCAGTCTAACAAATATATTCAAGAGATTATATTAAATGCACAAAGATGAAACGTAAGAGCCTCATGATATCTATAACTACTAAGAAAAATAGACTCATACTGAACTAAATTAAATACCAAGCAGAATGTGTGCTCAGGTGACCTATTACGGGATCCTACAGGTGGAGAAGAGTAAGTCTGGGTAAGGTTAACAAGGATGACTTCCTGGAAGAAGGTGGACAGGAGCTGAGCCTGGGAAGACTAGGATTTTCACTAGAGTGAGGTGGAGACAGCAGGTGGAGGCGGCCTCCTTGGGTAACAAGCAGGGGACACTGAGCGAACACGAGGTCTGACCGTCCTATCTACAGGTGAAAACAGTGACAAACAGGCTGTGAGGTACAGGTATAGAAGCTTAGACAAGAGTCAGGAATCTGGGGCAGGAAGATAACTCAGCAGCGTAAGCACTGCCTGGCAAGCCCAAGGTCCTGAGTTTGAACCCCAACACCAAAAAAAAAAAAAAAAAAAAAAAAAAAATCTGGATTTTATTGTGGGAAATTGGGAAGAAGGAGACTGAGGGATTAAAGATAGAGACTGCCTTTAAAAAAAAAATCAGACCACAACTTAAAGGCAAAGTGGTCTGGACAGAGGTGTGAGAGAGAAATCGGCAAGGTAGCTGCCAGGGCCATGGGGCAGAGAGCTGATTAGAACTGGACGAGGGATGGCTCCACGGGGCTGAAGAGTACAGAAGGCAGGTGGCAGGCCCACCACGCATCAGCACCACCCTGACGGCAAAGATGCCAGGCTCACGGCCACTCTGCCAGACAGAGGCACACACACCTCCGCCTGCCATCCTCACGTAGCTTAGTTCTACGCTCCTACTCGAGCTCTCAGGCCTGGCTGAAGTATATTTTCTTGGTATAGAAACCATTTCAGTAACAGCCAGGATGGTCACTGTTCTGATTCCATTAAGAGCAGTCAAGGAAAGTAGCGCTGTCTCACAAAGCAGATGAAGAGGGTAACATTAGCTGGTAGATGCCTTTATCACCCATCTCAACATTTGTCCAACAGAAATCCCCTCTCACCCACACCCTGTATCCCTGGTGTTATTCGAGGAACACTACATAGGCACACTGA
This sequence comes from Octodon degus, assembly GCF_000260255.1. NCBI lineage: Eukaryota > Metazoa > Chordata > Mammalia > Rodentia > Octodontidae > Octodon > Octodon degus. Next base: position 25,132,442 of record NW_004524580.1, on the reverse strand, counting down.
GAAACTGGCTGATGTGAGGTTGGGGCTGCACACCCCTCACGTGACCACACCACCACAGAAACCAGGACAGGAGCAGCAGTGAGCTCATCCATCCAAGTCAGGAGGTGGCTGGAAGTGTGTCATAGCTGATGAGGGCAGAAAGGGCATGGAATGGCTCTTGCCCAGCTTTTGTCAGGTCCCTTTTCAGTGCAACGCCTGTTAAATCTATGAAGATGACCAATGGGTGACTTGAAGATACCTCACTTAGGACGCATGCTCAAAACAGAGGTTCTGCAATCCTGGGATTCTCTTGAGAAGCTTGTTAGGAAAGGACCAAGCCTGCCCTACTCGGCTCAGCTCTGCTTCTGCTCAGGCCATGATTCATTTCAGCAGGCACTCCACCATCTGCCACTTGCCATGGGCCAGAGCCAGAGCCAGTGTGTGCCATGCTGCTTGGATCTTTAAAACAGGGAGCTAAATAAAGCTCTTTTCTTCATTAGTAGCCTGCATCAAACTTCATTATGGTTACAAAAACTAGCTAATAAGGTTGCAAAAAAGATTTAGTGATTTTGCTGTGTATAGTTAAAGGATTTATTTATGGATCCTCCTAGGAAAGATTCTGTAAAGAAGAGCTTTGAAGATCAGCTTGTGAGCACAACACTTTGCCAACACAGGGCTATCAGGACCTGGGGTCATTATAAATGACCTATGAGCACACACACACACACACACACAGAGAGAGAAAGAGAGAGAGAGAGAGAGAGAGAGAGAGAGAGAGAGAGAGAGAGAGAGTCATCAAGCCTCTCCACAACAGGGATCCAGCAGTATTTATTTCAGTATGTCTTTACTTCCCCAAGCCTGGAAAACTTGTATATAAATGGTATCTTAGAGAGGATTTGCTAATTCATGATAATGTTCGATTGTATTTTGGTCTCTGCTTCCACATAATTTGATATTGTGCATGTGTTTGTTATATGCTAATTTTAACTGCCTTGTACCATCTAGGCATTTCATAAATATTTGCTGAACGAACCTTAGATGATGTAATGTGTGTTAAGGCTCCTGCCTCAGCATCTGTCATTCCAAATGAAATGTTTGCATCTTAAAATCGGGATGGTTTGTATCTCCCCTCCATTCTAAAGCACCCGATACGTTCTCAATATATCTGCCAGCTCTGAATGACAGATTACAATAACTTGGTCATTCGGAGCCAGCATACATCATTTAAGTAGAAAGCACAAACTTTTCAAGCCAAAAGTGATTGGAACACCTACACTACACCCTTTGTCGTTGATCTTAAATTAGTATGGTGTTCTAAAGTTTCTGGCTTATGCTGGGTCCCAGAGATTTCCCCAAGAAGAGAACAAAAGAAAAGAAAATGTGGAAGAGTGAGAAAGAAAAAAGGAACAGAAATTCACCACCTCATGTATCAGCCAAAGGCACATCTTTGGCCTTTCATAGTCAATAACACACCAACAATACACACTGTAATAGAAAAAGATTATAGAAGCTATGAAATCACACCCAATTCAAGACCAGAATCGATTGCTTCAAGTGTCCTAGTTAACTTCTAATTAGCTCCAAGTGATGGTTGTCATGACAACGAAGTAGCAAGTTTAGTCAATGAGATTTATTTGATATAACTCAGAACCCTGATTTTTTTAAAGTGCTGCTTTGTATGGGGGGTAGTAAAATCTACATATTACTTTAATTTCTCAACTTTTAAATATTCTGAGCTCATTCATTTGCCCATTCACCTAAACAAATAATTAATGTTTCTTCTACCTGGTGATGTTCTTTAATATGCAAAATCAAAAAGAACTAAAATCCATGTAAAATACCTTACTTTAAAACTAAAGAAACATTTCCTAAGACAAAAAATAGGGAAGAGAATATTAAGATTAAAAACAGCTTGTCTCCAGGCATGGTGGCATATCCCTGTAATCCCGTCACTCAGGAAGCTGACACAGGAGGGTCACTGGGAGTTCGAGGCCAGCCTGGGCCATGCAGTGAGTTGAAGGCCGGGCTGACTAACGTACAGTAAGTCTCACACTTATGAAGAGTTCCATCCCAAGAGAACATTCACAAGTCAGATCCATTCGTCAGCCTGACAAAGTGAGTCTTACCCTGTGCTCTTCAGATTTGTCTCCCAGGTTAGTGCTCTGCACTTCCTAGCTGTCCTCTGCTCCTCACCATGGCTGCTCCGCTGGCTTCTGAACATCCTGGGCTGCACTGAGCACTGTCCTCCTGTGCACTCTCACACCATGCAGCAAACACACAGAGCACAACTGCTACAGTGTCTGCGAGACAGAGGAGCCAGTTCACATCTGTGAATCTCGGCCCTGGGGGTCCACTCATATCTGTGAAAGCTCGCAACTCAAACATCCGTAAGTCAGGGGCTTACGGTACACAGTGAGACCCTGGCTAAAACACAACAAAACGAAGACAAACCAGTTTGCTCTGCTCATATAAGCTACTCAAGACCAGACACAAAATCAAGCCCTAAACCTTCACTGAGGCAGGGCTTCCCTCTTCCATCCACCTTTAGCCTTCCTACCTCTCAGCTCCACGGAGACCCGATTTGTTTCTAGCCATACTCAGAAACTCAGTTCCTTGTCATGAATTTCACACCCACATCTGACTGCCAGGAATATTCAGGAGAGTCCACCCCAAGAGCCCTGCTGCCTATTTCAAAGCAGTATTTCACAGAAAAGACCATTTACGGGAGATCTGAGAAGAAAATTAACTCCTGGAAAGGGTCATGGACTGGCCTTCTAGAATCCTTAGTCTTAGAAACTCTGTCCTGCCTCGGATAACCTAAGTAGAAAACACATATTGGTTTGGGAGGAAATAACCATTTTCCAGATATGAACTTTGTAGAATTGGGTTTAGGGACCATTTTGTCAAAGAATGTTCTGAACTATGTCTGAAAGAACTGCAATCTGCTAAGTTTGTCTGTAACTGAAAAACTGTGATTGTAAGTACTCTCCAAAAGCAGCATGAAAATGAAAGTGCCAAATTCTTCTTGGAAATAGGCATGAGTGGGAAACGTACACTGCATACAAGAAATATCTATCTATCTATCTATCTATCTATCTATCTATCTATCTATCTATCTATCTATCTCTCTATCTCTCTATCTAATCTCCTGAGTTTGAGACAGCTCGCGCTATGTGACCGCTGGAGGATGTATTATGAACACTCAGTACTGCACAGCAGTAAGCACCTTAGTATATGTGGCAGCATCTGAGGACACTAAAAAGGATGTGAAACCAAAATATTAAGATGTCTGCTCTAGGCTAAAGCCAGGGACAGAGCACAGAAAATGTAAATGTTGGCAAGTGGCATTTCGCAAAAGCTAACTACACTTGCCTGATAGACTCTCTTATATCCACACCAGTCCTTCTTATAATGAAAGCTGTGTTTGCTCACTCCACTGGTAATTGAGACTGAAAATGCCAAAGTATACTCTGTAAACCGGCAAAGCTGCCAGCTTTTACATACTGACATGGAGAGAGCCTGAACGGCACAAGCAAGAAAGCTGAGAACAATAATGATACTGCTTAAGAACTAAAAAGTACTTTGTTATTGGTAACCAATGAAATACTAACCTAGCAGGAAATGACTCAAGAAAAATAATCTTCCAAGCCAGACACAAAGAGAACAAAAGCAGGCTGGGAACTCAACCAGGAGAGCAGCAAAGGCAGCTCAGGACAGAGCCACACAGCGGGCACTAAGGGCAGCCAGGCTCCAAGTGGACAGGGAGGTAAGCAGGCCCGAGGAGGAAAATGGAACCCAGGTAACATGTGGTATGTATGAACGGTGAGCAGGAACTTACATGCGAATACACGCAAGATCAGCGCAATGAACAGAAAAAGTTAAGGATAAATACAAGCCAAGAAAACGGAACAGGCCATAGCTCAGTGGTAGAACACTTACCTGTCAGGCATAAGGCCCTAGATTCACTCCCCAACACTGCAAAGGAGAAGGAAAAAAGAAAGAAAGAAAGAAAGAAAGAAAGAAAGAAAGAAAGAAAGAAAGAAAGAAAGAAAGATGGGAGGGGGGAAAAGAAAAAAGGAATGAAGAGTTGTGGGCAGCTAAATTAGATAAAAGTTAATATGCTGTCAGAGAGGGACTGTGTTGTCAAGGAAGTGGGCAGAAAATAAAAGAGACCAGAACTGTGGCTGGGGGAGCAGCTGAAGACCAGCCCTCGAGAAGGACGCAGTGGCCACATCGACATGTCCCCCAAGGAGCCGCAGCAGCTTTCAACTACACTGCAATTAGCATCACCTCGTCCATGAAGTCCAACGAGGCATCAGCCCCCTAGGTGGCTGACAAGAGCATCCAGATTCATCTCTTCCCCACGTGACTTTGTTCTTGCCCTGTACCCTTGCTACGCGACCTGCTTCCCTACTGGATCTCTATTAGAGAAACAGCCACACTTGTGTCTTTCACGTTGATTATAGTTTGACTTATGCTGTGATTTTGTACCCACCTCATGATTTTTGCTTTATAAAACATTCTTAGGGAAATGACCTTGGTGACAACTCATTTCTGGGACGTGTCCTGTCTCTCACTCAAGAGAGAGCTCACAAGAATTCCTTCCTACTCTTGACTTCCTTTGTTCTTTAGAATTCATTCTTTAATTTCAGGGGACACAAACTCAGCACATCTAACACTCAGCAGGTTGGGATTGTATTTCTCCTATATTGGAAGGAAGTAGGAAGGGGAGGGGAGGGGAGGAAAAAGGAAGGGAGAGAAGAGGAGAGGGAGAGAGAAACCAAATGTCCAAGCAAGGAAACTACCACAGTATACTACCTGAGTGACTTGTAACCACTGTTCACATGGCCATAAAAATGTAAACACTAAATATTGGTCTAACTAGATTTTGTGATGCAATAATATTACGAAAAGAAAAGAAAAGGAAGTATTGGAAGCAATAACTTACCTAAATCTCTATATACTAGAACATTAAATCAACAGATACTTCAAGAAAAAAAAATCTTCATTGTAAGGCCTTCATTAGTAGTATTCAGTCATATCTCTGGCTTTCCTCCTTCCAAAATGATGGTAGTGAAATTAATGACACAGAATGTAACTCATTTGGCCAACAAATGGCAAGGGATGTGCTAGGAAGGACACTCGGAGCCAGCGTGTGATGTCTCCCTTTACGTTCCTCACAGTGGCTGCGTCACCAGCCTGGATGCCGGTGTGAGGAGACAGGGAACCAGCCTCTGCTGGCCCATTAACAGTTTAAGACAGTCTGTTACTTCTCATATTATTTAGCAAACAACACAAGAAACACCTAAATGAGGTGAAAGCGTTTGTGTGTGTCAAGCGGTACTGCAAAGTGCAGACAGCCTGGGCAGAAAATTCCCTTTCATTTTAGGCCAGTTTGAGCTGTTTGGTTCTTTCAAGAATGCCCACCATAATTGCAGATTATGTATCACGAAAGAGGATGAACACACAAATGCAGTGCATAGATAGCGTTGGGGAACAGCACGCATCTTCTATCCCTACCCTAAGGAGGGTGAAGAATTTCCACTCTCCTCCCAAAGAAAGAAGGACACTGCAGCTGCTTTGGACCCCTTACTGATTCACCCCAGGAGGAAGGAACCGATGGATGGGGAAGTTTGCGAGAAGCCAGCCCGCAAGCCTGCTCAGTCCCTCAGGACCTTGCTGATGTGCTTTGCAGGCGCCCTGCCTGCAGGACCATTATTCTCCACTTCCTCCCCGCAGTAAGTTTGGCAGGAAGCAGTAGGGGAGCGGGGAGGCCTGTGGTCACGCATCCACACAACTCTATGCCTAGGTAGGAAATCTGGCTAATTCCGTGGTAAAATATTAACGCACTCACTTGGCTGCAGATCCACAGCAACCCAGCACTATGAGTAACGATGCTGATATCTCAGTCTCCCCACGCGCATCTCTTGTGCCCCATTTCTCAATGGGTTCAGCACTGCAGATGGATCGGATAGGAGGAAAACGGTCCTCTTGTCTCCTCCAAAGCACAGACTTTCCTTCACACAAAATCCCCCCTCTGCCTTGTGTTTAGATTAATAGCACACGATCAGGATGATTCCCCATCCCGTGTTTGGGTGAGAAAAATACCTATGCATAAGGTATCTGAAAGAGCGTATGTTCATCTATATTTTTTAGTTTTGATTTATGCAGTTAGATAATAACATTTAAATAACAAAGCTAGCGCTTGGGAGGCTGAAAACAGGAAGATCACTATAAGTCTGATCTGTGTAGTGAGACCCTGTAGACTCTGTACTAAAATACATCAAATAAATAAATATAAATAAAACTAAAATGTGCCTGTACCTGGTAATCTGAGCAACTACTTTGAAGATAACAATATCCGATGTAATAATTAATGATTAATTTCTTATCATCTTGTTTTGAAATTCTGTATCATTTTATTAGGGTTTTTTTTGTCTCTTTAAAATAAAGAAAAAATAAAGCTAAATTGTAAAAGTGATTTTATAAGGTTAAAAGGATCATTTCTTTGGGTTCATGATTATACTAAATAGTTTCTCTAGACTGGCATTTTTCTTATTCACTATAAGATTCTTGTCATGTGGGAGGCAGGGAGATGGCTCAGTGGAATAAGCGCTTCCCTGGCAAGCGCAAGGGCCTGAGTTCAATCCTTGGTTCCACCAAAAAAAAAAAACCAAAAAAAAAAAAAAAAAAAAAAAGATTCTTGTCATGAGTGTGCTGAGGAGAGCTTTGATGCAAACACAACTGACGTGTCAAAAAGTTAGGTCCTATCTGATAAGATAAGCAAGGAAAATAGCAGGAAGAATCAAGAAGTTCAAGCTTAGTTGTATTTTTATGCTTTTATGAAGTAAAAAATAAACACGCCTGCGTCTCGGGACCCACCCGCAATAGCAGTGCTGCTTTCTAACATCTAGCAACTTACTTCCATATCTCTATCAATTGGCTTCGCCTCTCTTTCTTCCCTTTCATGTACATCTTCATCGGAAGTAATTTCAGGAACTGATGGCAATGATATTTCAGCTATTTGTGCAAGATTAGATAGTTGCTCGTGAATGGAAATAACCCTGAAAATAACAAATATATATGCATTTTATTTGAAAAGTTAGGAGAAGCACTGGCTTATTTTTCCAGGCAATAAGATGTAGGAATAAGACTTCATTTATCAGATTTCTGACACCCCCAATCGTCATGCCCTCACCCATTCCTTTCCTTTGAGAATCATGAGCAAAGGAGCTAAGAGGCACAACCCCAACACTTCACGTACGTGATGAGGTTCATAGGTATCCTAGCACATGAGGAGCAGGGCATGGCGAAAAGAGAGGAATGTCCCAGCTACTGCTGAAGATGAAAACAAAGAAAACAAATAGTACACCAGCTGGGAAACTCTAGGCCATCACTCGTATGTCAATCTCAACACCATGCTATAGGGCATCTGCCTGTCTGAAGGTAAGGGTTTGACAACTTAGTAAGGGTCGAAAAAAGCCAGCCAGGGAGCCCACTACATACTGTGCACTGGGCAGAAACAGCAGAGGAGGAGAGCTGGGGAGGAAAAGCAAGAAGGAAGGAAAAGCAGGAGCCAGAAAAGAGGAAGAGGACACAGTGGCAACAATACTGAAGACACAGAACTTCAGAGGCCCCAGCCTATGAACAGAGGCCGCTCCAAGGACAGAGGTGGGCCAGGGCAGTGGAGAAGAAAGGTAGGGCCAGCCAGATAGTTCAGCGGACGAAAGCACCTGCTTTTGCAGAGCGCAGCAGCTGGGGTTTGATCCCGGGCACGCCCTGCTGGCCCCGCTCCTGGGACACACTGAGATGGTGATTGAAACTAGGCATGGTGGTGGGTGCCTGTAATCCCAGCGCATGGTAGGCTGAAAACAGGAGGATTGCTATGAGTCTGATCTGTGTAGTGAGACCCTATACACCCTGTCAACCCTGCCCTAAAAATTTATAAAACAAAGGTAGGTTTGCAAAGGAAAGAAGCAAAAAGCCACTGGAGTGGTGGCCCTCAGTGTCGCTGTCCTAGGGACCCATTGTGGATAAGTGCATGTGCATGTGCCTGTCTCCATCTGCAGAGGAAGAGAACCATGAAAAACAAGGAAATGGTTCAGAAACCAAGTGGCATCCACAGTGTACACAGAATTGTCGATTCCCCGCTGTTCCGTAGGCCCCTCATCTGCAGCCTGAAGTACTATGTGATTTTCCTAATGATGGTTCTCAGCAATCAAATATTACAAATCTTTAATTATACATGGGGCTTTTAACTGATGCAGTGTACTTTAGAAACTTTTCTACTAAAGAGGTAACTATTACAACATAAAGATTTGTTGTTAAAAGCTTATTTGGAAAACTTGTCCACTTACAAAATGGATCACCCTGAATGATGCTGGAAACACTTCTACCATCCTGGAGAGGACTGAACCCTGAATGATGCTGGAAATGTTACCTGCTACCCTGGACAAAGGACGGAAGCCTGAATGATTCTGGAAACACTGCCTGCTGCTGCCCTGGACAGTGGTCTGAATCATCACCCCACGGACTTGGTGAGTCATACCTGGTTCCATCACACGCCAGCCGCGTGATCTGGAGTGAGTCATAACCTCTAGGCCCCTGACATTTCTTCTGCAAGATTGGAATAATAAAGCCCATTTCATTTAATTCACAGGGCTTTTGTAGAACAAAATATATAATGATATAATTCTCCACTATCAAAAGCACATAAAGAAAAGATGGCATTCTAAAACACCATTCTTCATTCTAATACTGAGAGAAAAAACAACAAAACTTATTTCTCTTCCCAAAATGGCACAGGACCACTGAGAGGCAGACAATGCACAGGACCTGCACAGGACCCTGGATCCAATGCCCACCTTCTCAAAAATGAAAGAGAAAAAGAGAAGCACAGCCTTCTCTCATACTCTTTAGACTGCAGGGAAGATAAGCTACGCTATGGCGTTTGGGTCGCAGATTGTTCACCAAGGCTCCAAACTGCAGTAATGCCTCCCATAGAGGAAAGAGCACCGTCTAGTCCTGTAAAAAGCCTTCCTGTGCTCGCAGGCCTGGCCTGGGGCTCACCATCCACTCCCTTACTCCTCCGCTCCCCCTTCCCTCCAGGTCAGTGCAGGATGAGATTTTGGGCTACCCTGGTGCTACACACAAGATCCCTCTCCTGCTGGGGCTGGACCAGCTTCCTGTGGCCTCTGCTCCCTGGCATCCTGCACCCCTCTGCCATGGCCTGGAGGGCAGGAGCCAGCTGGAGGTAGCTGCTTGAATGCTGGAGTGACAGGAGGTTTAAAAGTTGAGAAAGAGCGGAGACCTTGCTCTTGCTCAGACAGCAGAGCTGCCGCTCTGAGCCACACAAGAGACTGCCAGGTGAGTTTGCTATGAACATTATTTATTCTTTGTTGCTGTAAGAAAAAAATACAAAAATTAAAAATATTTTTCTTTATGAGAACTTAAATGGTAGCTTTTTTAAAAAGTAGAGAATAAAAAGAGAATTTGCTCTGGCTGACTGCTTTTATGACCCAATTTATGCCGACACTGCTTCCTAAAGGATAAGCAAGTCCTGACTTTGACCTTCTTCGGAACATAAGGAAGGCTGCCCAAGGGACAGAAGCAGTCCCTTAGCACGGTGTCACCAAAGAACAGGTCTGCTGCAAAACTGTCAGGCACCATTTTCCGTGGTGGCCTCAGTGACAGGACTAGATCCTGTTGAGTAACTTGATTATTAATTATAAACACCAAAATTAAGAATGTATTGGAATAAAAATAAAGCATAGCAGTTTTGGGCTTTCTATTCTGCAAATATCATAATTATTTTCATCATGTGGGTCTGAAAAAAAATCCTATGTTTCTGGATTTATAAGGCAAGGGCAAAATTTCCCAACATTGTTGGTTAGCTCTGCTGTCACATGACCCTTACCCAACGGGGTTTTTGGCCATTTTTCTCAAAAACAGAAGAAGTCAAATGACTAGAAGTTGTCCAGCATTTGAAATGGCTCTTGCTTTCTTCTCTTTCATGGGGAGACAAAGAAATCCTTCAACATGAAATCAGGGCACGGGGGGACTCTGCGGAGGAGCAGAGGGCATAGCTCTCTCACAGTGCATCTGCCCAGGTGCCTGACGTAGATGGACAAGGCGCACTCCTCCACTGCCAGGGCTGACGCCATGAAAACCTGCAATCCTACAGCACAGGGAGCATCCTTCCCACCTCACAACGAAAGAAACAGAAGCCAACATTCCAAGGCCATGGACGGTGTTGTTAAGATTAAGTAATAAAACAGGTTTTTAATTTAAACAAGTTGGTAGAGTGGAATGGCGAAAGAGAAACCAAGAGTGGGCAAAAGCTTGAGGAGGTCCAGTTTGGTGGAGAGAGAGAGCTTCTGGCCGCTGCAGGCTTTACACTTTGGGACAATGAAAAGTTAAGTATGAGCACAGAGGCGAGGACGCCGGGAGTCTGAGCTTCATGTTGCAACCCACAGAGAGCTATATTGTTAGCTATATACACCAAAACTGCAGGCAAAATATACTGCAGACAATATCCTTGAACAATCTGCAATCTCTAAGAAGTGTCATGAGGTCTCCCTCCAGCAACCCCAGATACTGTTGTTACTGCTAATTTTCCAACCGGGGAAATAGAGGCATGTAGCAGTTAAAGGCACTGTTCAATGTTGTGATTAGGTAAGGGGAATGAATCACTGGCATTTGAGTCAAACATATGGAATGCAGAGTTTATGCTATAGAGTTCATGAGACAAAGTCCATGGCTACAATGCTCCCTAAAGAACACGATTCATTCAAAAACACCAGGTGAGGGTCCCTTGTTCTTCACCCTTGCCTTATGGAAGCTGCTGTTCAGATGGATTAGCCCAGAGGTCGAGCCATCTTTACTTACCTTTTCAGAGGAAGCCACAAAGAGCCAACACATATGTTGTTAGAGGTGGAATTTCTGATGTCTGTAATCTTCATAGACTTCATATTATATGCGTACAATAACAAGACCTGTAAGAAAAAGAAAATCAAATAGCAAAATCATGCTGCCTCACAACAGTCAGCCTTAGCCCTCAAAAACTAATACTTCACGTCATAAAGTTTTTTCTTTAGGAAAGAAATTTGAAACCTGAGCCCCCAAGCCCTTCCAACTCACTTTAAAGAGAAATGATAGGAATAAACATTGTGCAAAGAGAATAAGATGAAAATCTTACACTATTTGGCAATGTTAAATTGTTTTTGAAGAGTGACATTCAGTACTTCAATGAAGTTCAAATTTTAGCTTTTGAACAACCTTTTTTGGAAGCTCTAAACACCTACCTGGTGAATATCTAACTGTATTTCCTGTTCCTTCTCCTTATCTATATTTTTCCCTTCAGCGTTCTACCCGTTCCCAGGAGTTAACTCATGTTGTTCTTGTCCCTCTTTTCCATTTCTCAGGCCACACCCCACTCTCCACTCCCATCTCTAGGCGTACTTGCTCTTGACAACTCACGCTCTAGTAATCCCCCTGTTCAGATTCCAACAGATCTTGCTATCAGCCCCATACAATACAGCCCTCACTTCTAGTCACAAACTCACAGAATCTGTGACTCATAGAACCTGAGAGATGATCTGGTCTAATTCCCTCAGCTTAGATCTAACAAAGCGGAGACCCAGGACTGACCACCAAAACTAATTAAATCCTTGTATTTATCTCTGCTTCCTTGAAAATTAAACTAGGACCTAAAACCAGAAAGCTGTCCAGGGCCAGGGGTTCAGGCACCCTCAGAGGTGGGAGTGGCAGGGGCAGCAAGCAGCAGGGCTGCACAACCTCCCTCTGAGCCCCTCTGTGGGCCCAGGCCTGCCGAGCCCCCCCCCCATTTCTTTCCCATCTCCCTTTCAGCCAACTTTCTTCCATGCTGTTCTGATGATATTAAATCAGAGAGGTTCTATATTCAGAGACATTAGGAACAAGGTACTATAGCAGAAATACTAAAATTAATTTATTCTGAATAACATATATTCTCCTACCCCACCAACAGCCCCTTTCCAGAATGTAGATATCCAAACAGAAGTCCCAGAAAATCCTCTTGGGGGAACTGACCAGTTAAAGAGAAAAAACTCAAGATATGGAACTGCTGGCTCCTTTTCAATGATCCTATCAGGAGAGCCCTGGATCAATATGCCTGAACCAAAGCCTGATTCACTGCCTTGCTACAAGCATGAATAGACAGCCAAGACCACTGGTCAGGAAATGAAAGGCAAAAACCAAACAAGAGAAAGAAAAGAGCTTGGAGAATCAGATACAATACAGAGTGCAGAAGAAACCTTCAATAAAACCATGATTAACACCTCAGAGAGAAGGACAAATATGAAGCAATAACACAGTGCAATTAAAATCAAACAACCAGGGAACAAGGAGCTCTTAAAAATATAATCACAGCAACTAAATAACCAACAAAAGATTTGAAACATAAAGTTGAATCTATGTCCCCCAAAGTAAAAACTAAATGTAAAAGCATGGGTAACAGAAAAAAAGACAAGAAAATTAAACAACCTAATATGTTCACTGTTCAAGAAGACACAGAGATCCTCAAAGGGAGAGAACCATAAAAGAAAACATCTCTATAGACTGAAGAATACTACTTACCAGATTGTAAAGGGCACCCTAAATGTCCAGGACTAACATGGACGAAAGACGACATCATGACACATCATAGAATTTCAGAACACAGAGAACAGAAGAAAACCCCAGAGCGTGCAAAGTCGTAAAGACCTAAGCTCCCACCACTGGACATGCAGACAGAGAGTAAGTGTGCCAAAGATACATCTGCACTTTAATGCATTTCCAGCACTGCTCACCACGGCCAAGCTATGAAGTCCTTCTAGTTTCCATCAACTGGTGGGTGCATAAAGAGAATATTCACAATGGAATACTTGTCAGCTATAAAGGGGTGACATCCTGTCACCTGTGGCCATAAGAGTGAACCCAGAAGACATAATGTTACTTGAAATAAGCCAGACTCAGAAAAACAACTACTGCATAACGCAGTAGAGTAGAATAGTGATGACCAGGGGCATGGCTAGGTTGGACAGCAAGGAGATGTTGGTCAAAGGATACATAATTATAGTTAGGTGGAAAGAATTTACATTTTGAGTATTCAGAATAGGGAAATATATAGAGACAGGCAGTAGATAAGCAAGTTGGGGTAGGAAGAGATATACAAGGATAAATATTCTAGATTTCTATGCATAAAAACTTAAGTATTAAAATAAAACTTTCTTTACAGACATTTTAAATCATTTTGCCTACTGAATCATTTCTGTTGGTCTACTGCAGCTCTGTTATCTTCTCAGGGTAACATCATGATGCAGGTCCTTGGTCATGTCTAAAGGAGAAGTACCCACTGGTGACTAAAGTAGGTAAGTCCTGCAGTCTGAAACTCACCAATAAGATGCCTGAACCACTGTTAACTTTTTTTTTCTTACAGAAAATGTGCATGTTGGTGATTTGCATCTGGATTCTACTGCTGTTTCTATTTGTACTACTGACTCTGATCCTACATGTGATGTGGACTACATGAACAAAGATACAAAATATTCCTCAAGTAAGACAACTTCCTGGTTGCTATCTCATCTTATTTTTCTAGTCCACAATACATGAATGAACCATGTCCTGTCCAACAGAGCGAGGTCCCTGGACATTTCGATCTGTTCACAGTGACCAGGGCTTTCGCTATCTTGCCATCCCATGTGTTCTCCTAAGGTCCTGATGAATACACGTCACAGAGTGCAGTGCATCCTTTGAAGGATACCCTCTGTCAAGATGCTCCAAATATCACACACACCTATGCAAAGGTTCGAGTCAAGACAGAGAAATGTGGCATTTGGTGCCCAGGAGCACACCTTGTGAAGAGATGAAGAAATTCTAAAGAGGATGGACAATGGGACTCTTGAGATGACAGGTAAGATCTGGAGGCAAGTGAATCTGGGTGTTCACCTAAGGAGGAAAACACTGAGAGGTACAACCATGAGGTGGGTCATATGAAGTGTGCGGGTCTCTGAAAGTTCAGAAAGAATCAGTTTCTAAAATATGTAGGGGGCTGGGAAGATAGCTCAGCAATCTAAACAACTGCCTGGCAAGTGCAAGGACCTGAGTTTGATCCCTGGTACTGCATGCTGTGCCAGCCCTGGAATCCTGGGCATGCTATGCTGGCCACCCAAACCAGGCATGGTGGCGCACGCCCATAATCCCAGCACTGGGGAGGCTGAGACAAGAGGATCACTACAAGTCTGAACTGCGTAGCAAGACCCTGAATCAAATTAATTAATTAATTAAAATATGTAGGAAACTAAGTTTAAAAAGGGCAATTTTTCTCTTCAGGAAACAAGGTAGGAAGAAAGGAACCAGCATCCCACTTGGCTCTTCTGAGTTATATTTAAAATCATAAGGTAAACACTTATGGTTTGAACAGGACAGGGGAAGGTACAGTGGGTAAGAGTACACGGAGAAGGCTGCAAGGACCCGTGCCCCCGTCTTCTGTACTACTACAGGAGCTTGAGCACCGGGAAATTGTGGGAGGGCACAGTTCAGGCTTTGCAGCCTGTGCTCTTGTGACAGCCCTCACTCTTCTCAGCCTCTTGCTATTCCTGGGCTGGTCTTGAATCCATGACCTGCTTATCTGGGACCCTGCACCTCCAGAAAACAACACTAACACCACATCTCTACTTCCCAGACTGCCTGGATTTGTGCCCTGAAGACGCACAACTCCTGGCACCAGTCAACGGTCATGCTTTTCAGTGTCTTGCTTGATTGGATTTCTGCATTTGGTCATGCTTGTCTGTCTGAGTCTTCTGTGGCCTCAGGCTTGTTGAATCTTTATTATCCCTCCCCTGTACCAACTCTGAGCTCTGCTGTTTTGGCTTGATCAAGTTATAAACATAGTTCAAATCTTATTCTGAACCACAAGTGAGAACCTGAATGCAAGAAGCAGCAGGATATCGGGCAGGATAAAGTTCAAGGTGCTGAGGTACAAGCTCCAAATTTGAGCCAAATTTGGTGATCATGGAATTCGGGGTTGGAGCCCCATCTTTCTGTGGATGAGCTGTGGTGATATGGCTCTCTGACTTAAACCTACTGCTCTTCACAACTATCATTAAGACCAGTATCTGGGAAATTCATTAAGATGATAGTTTTTGGTACAATACATGAATGAACCATGTCCTGTTCAACAGAGTTTGTTTTTATAAGATACTGAAATTTTCAAGAGATGCTTATGGGGGCCCAGCCCTAGCTCAGTTCTTTAAGTGGCTGCTTCCACAATGCTGGCAGCCTCAGTTTGCTGCGGTTCCATCCCCCAGCACCACATGCCAGCCAGCCCCGCCCCCTGGTGGGCTGAGCTGGCCACACACACACACACACACACACATACTAAAAATAAAAAAAAGAGAGATGCTTATGTCATAATGAAGCACCAGTGAGTAACTTCCCATATAGTTCTATTATATTCTACTAAAGATTATTTATTCAAATGGTTAATTTCTACTTCCTGCACTAAGAAGTTAAACATTTCCAAGTTATGAATTTAACTGAAAGGACAATGACATGGAGATATTTATTATTCTGATTTATCAAAAGAAATTCATATCAGAATTCCCAATGCCAGGATTTCTACTCTAAGGCACCCCTAGGTCCTACTGACATTTTTGCTTCAATGCTGTCGGGACAATGAAATTAATCAAGTAGGTGGAGGAAGTGATGTGAACTCACTGTGTCACACAGTGACCTACACAGTCCCTGGAAACTCTAAAGTGTGAAGCAGATAGTAGTTTTCCTCGCTGTCCTTTTCAGAGGCAAGGTGAGCCTGCAGTCACCACCTGAGGACTCCAAAGGCCCCTCTGCCTAAGAGCACAGATTCTGGTGTCAGATCGCTGCGATGTGATGCCTTGCAGAGGAGCACTGATCCATCCTGTGCCTCAGTCTCTTCCGTGAAATGCTACCAATAATGTCACTTGTCTCACAGAGTTAGTGTAATGAAGTATCCAGAACACAGTGAGCTCTACACAAGTTCCTACTACTATTATGCTACAGATTTCATGAGCTTCAGTCAGATATTCAACAACAAACACTAAAGTCTTAAAATGATGGCTCATGATGCACAATATTTACAGCATGAAATCTCAGTGTTCTCCTTGAAAGAATAAATACAATGTAAAAGGTACAATAGATACTGTGAAAGGGAAAGAAAGGGAAGGAACAACTGGGATGAGGGAAAAAAGGAAGGGAGGGAGGGAGGAAAGGAGGAAAAGAAAGAAGGAAGGAAGGAAGGAAGGAAGGAAGGAAGGAAGGAAGGAAGGAAGCAGAGAGAGAGAAGAAATATGTATGTATATGCACAGGATAGCTTGGATAACTGTTCTGCTGATTTCTGGTGGTCTACTGAAAGGAGCAATTAAGGTTTAATTTTTTTTCTCTTTTTTTAAAGTTTTTAATATTTTTTTTTCTCTTAATGTATTTGGTTGTGACAGGGTCTCACTATGCAGTTCGGACCCATAGTGATCCTCCTGTTTTCAGCCTCCCAGAGCTGGGATTACAGGCATATGCCACTAAACCTGGGGGCAGGGCTGGCACGGCATGTGGTGCTGAGAATCGAACTTTGGTCCCTGACTTTCCTAGGCTTGCCTAAGTGGTGCTTTAGTCCACTGAGCAAGCCTGCTGGGCCCCTATAATTTTTTAAACCAATTTTGCATTCTTATATCTGGTATTCTAAACAGCTAATCTGAAGACAATAATATGCAATATAACAACCATTTTGTTTAGTGAAAGTGTGAATCATTTTCATGCTTTTCTCACTATTTTATTCTCAATTTTTTAAAAGAAAGTATGTAAAAATTTTTCACTATTCTTTTCAAAAAAAAGGTACAATTGGGGGTCTGAGATGATTTGGTTCATGTAAGCCACTATTTCTCAATTTTTTGCCTAAGTAAAGACAGCAACTGTGTCTTTAGTCATGACTAAAATATATACACTTGCTATTAAAACTGAAAAGAAAAAGAAAAAGAAAAAGAAAAAGAAAAAGAAATGCATCCAAACTAAGAAATGGGAGAACTGGGTGTTCTACTTATTTTTTTCTGTCTTGAGAAAATTATTGTGCTTAAAACAGAATTTGTTAGTTGGACCTTCGTTTCTAATGTCTAATGTCTATCTGTTTGTGAACCCTTGTTGATTGTAGGATAGGATTGTTTATGGGCAAAACCTTGTTATTCTAACTATGCCACATATGTTTTTGCTTCTTACATATTAGTTTGTTGTTGCTTTAAAGCCAGTATTTGGACATCCAGGGTCATCCAGTCCCAATTTCCCTTCCAACACAGGGATATGATGTTTCCATGACCTTGTAAAATTAAACTTTGAGTTTTATTCCTTATTTTTCAAACCTAGTTGCTTAGATAAGCATTATGCTTTATGTTTCCAAGTAATGATATAAGATGAATATCAACCTACCTAGGAAATTTTGCTTTTAGCAATATATACCATGAGACAAAAAAGGTTTAGAAGGTCTTTCTACCTACTATACAGGAAGCATTGTAATATTTTCCCTTGTGTTTTATTTCATTTTACAAATGCTACTCATGATCTACTCCACTGATTCCCAGACTTATTAATATTCATAGAACCACAATTTGAAAACTACTGCAGTAAACTCCCCTAAACGGTACCATTGAGTCATCATTTTAAAATGTACATGTAACGCCCAGCAAGGATGTGACCTGGGAAGAGGGAGAAAGAAAGTGCACGTGGTCTTCCAGAGTTTCCACACTTACAAGCTCAGCTAACAGAAGATTCAAGGTATTGGGGGAAAAATGTGTCTGTACCTGTGCTGAGTACGTACAACCTTTTCCTATAAACAATACAGCCTAACAAACACTCACAGCGTTCATAGTGTCTTGGGTGCTATAAGTGATCTCGAGGTGATTTAAAGCATATGGGAGGACATGCGCAGGTTATATGCAAACATAATGCCATTGTATAAGAGACTTCAGCATGCATGGATTTTAGTAGCTTTGGGGAGTCCTGGAACCAATCCCCAGAAGATACTAGGGGATGAATATATTTTAAAAGGGACGAAATAGTTTTAAGTATATCTAAAAGTCTATCTGTGCTAGAGTTTCTCCTTTTTTCTGAGTAGAGAGAGATATATAATTGGCCAACAGTTAGTAGCAGGTTTCCAGCCTAAGGAAGCAGGATGAAGGGCCCCATGTGGGAAGCGATGGCAGAAAACAAAGAGAGGCAGACCCAGTAGGTTTCATGATTTGACAGGGGTCATGTGAGTCAAGGAGGTGCAGAAGCTACCAGAGGCACAGCTAGAGGGGACAACATTCAAGGGCTGGGAAGGGCCAGAGAGGGCCTGCGCAGAAGACAGAAAAGCAAATAAAAATGCTGAGTAGGGAAGAACTATATGGCCAATATGTTATGGAACAAAAAAAGAAAAGCCTGAGGCTCTTCTTAGAGAAAGCAGCAATCAAAGGAATTCTGCAGTGGAAGCTTCCTCTGCAAAAGGCTATATTGACCAACTGTTCCATTTTTAAAAGCCTGACCCATTTTTCAACACTCTCCTCGAATGTGAATCACTGTGCAATCTCCAGGAGTTCAGAGATGGATGCCCACTCCTGTCCAAGTTATAAAGGCCTGTTAAACTTTCTACCTGGGGAAAGTTTAGCTCAGTCATTATTTGACATACCATGGGCTCTGTTTCCTCTGGAGGTCGGTCCAGGGGCGGGATATACCACTGGAAACAAAGTTCTTTGTCTAAAGCTTGCGAAGCCATTTCTGTCGACATCCTTTCCACATAAGATGGGTTGGCAAAGGTCCTCAAAGATAAAACAGACTGTAGAGAACTGCCACGATTTAACTAAGGAATAATAACAAGAAGAAAACCTTTATGTCAGTTAAATAATTGATAATGAACTCACGCATTCAATATTTCAAACAATTTAATGAGCTACACTGGAAATTTCTTAGAATTGTCTCAGATCATGTCATATGAAGGCAGATCTTAAAATTGCCCCCAGATTATACTAGATTCTCCTAAATATGCTTTTAGAACCTCGTGAGCTCAACAAACACCTTCTACTTCAGCGAGTCTTCCGGAGTGAACATCTGCAGGGGGAAAATGCCCACAATCTTTCAGCCTCAATGTCACCACTTTTTCCAAGAAATACCTTCTTTGTTATTCCTGGTTTACTCATTGGCGAATACACAGAGCATCTGGCTATAGATTCTATACTGTTTTCCAATAGCAGTGCTGTATGCAAAATAAACACGGTTTTTGTTCTAGTTAAAAGATTAAAATCCTTTCCTCTCATTCTTTTTGAAATGAATGTGGTGGGCTAGGAAGTTTGAGACTTTGATGAACTTTTATGGAACTTTATCACTGAACAAGTAGTCTTTGGGAAACATAAATGTATGGAACAAATTGACACTTTATAAGTTGCTTAATTTATTATATAAGGCAGCTAAGAAAGCAAAGTATAGTTGGTACTCATCAACAAAATAATAGGCTAGCTGGAGAGATGGCAGCAATGACAATACCTCAAGTCTAAATGGAGTGCAAGCTCTTCTAGAAATCAACTTCTTGTTATGCTCCAAACCACAGCGTCCTGGCTGGGAAACAGTACCAGGGGCCCTCTTTTTGACATCTACAGTATCCCAAGGCTTGGTAACCAAGGGGAACATGTCAACACCAGAGAGAAATGTTTGGCGTTTTATAAGCCTTTGTCCCTTTCAATATTTCTGAGTCTGGTCAAGACTGTGAATGCAAGTCCTCAAAATAAAAAGGGAAAGGCACTGACCTTCAAGTTGTCTACTGATAAAAGAAAAAAAAAAAAAAGATGTTCTGACTGATGGTAACATTAGACACGAAAAATTTTTTACAACTGCCTAGAGGCCATCATAAAAGCATAGAAGCCAAAATCCTCATGTATAAGCAAAAGTTTTTATGGTTAAGTAGACATTTAAGAATGCTTAATGAAGACATAATAAGGATGTCCACAAAAAAATAATCAGGTAAATAATTGATTGAAAAAATAATTTCTCACTTTTTCCTAGCCAGGTAATTTTCAAACAGTCTAAAAACTTTTAGCAAAGAATTCATATTTATTACTAGCTAAGTGTAGGAAAATAAAAAGCAAGTAGCTTTTATCTCAACAAATGTGGTATCCAATAACAGGAAGCTCTGACAATGGATTACTATAACAAAAGTCAATACAAAAATAATCATTTAATTGTCTATCATCGTTAAAATGGGATAATAACCAGTTGCTGAAGGGACTGGTTACCTACACTACTCTGTCACTTACACACTGAGTATTTTTACATGTTGTCTTTATACTTTGAAAAAAAATAAAAACAACAGCCCTGCTTCACCAACCTTAGCTTGTCACAGTTCCACAAGCTACGAGCTACTCTGTGCTACTCAAATATTTAACTTTACACAGACGCTCACAGGCCGCCACACAGTCTGGAAGCGTTGCGTTCAATTTTAATCACCTTCCTTTTTGAGAATTTCTCATGTAATTTGTTTGGCACCTTTGTTTTCCCACCACAAAGCTCCAATACTCTTGATGATTCCAGACTCACACTGATGAGCACAACACAGCAATGATCGTTCCAGAAAAACATCTACCTCTTTCTGGGGGAAAAGCAGGCTAGAGTAGAGAATTACGGAAAGAGTTTGATTGAAATAGCCTCCTGAGTGATTAAAGGCTCAAAAATGTTATTATAAAAATCAGCCAACCTTGGCGTTTATAAAAAAAAAAATCCAAAAGGCTTTCTGCTCATTAGCTGTCTACCTCAGTGAAACAAACACATGATTAGGTAGCTTGCACCTGTCAGGAAAGCGACAGTGATCTCCAGAGCTGATTATCCTGGGAGAGTGTTACACTAATTATATCAAAAAAGAGCAAACAGGGTGAGACAACTCTTTGATAACCCTGCTGCCACTGGAAATGTCACTTGTATTTACAACGTATTCAAAGCTGCACCTCTGGATCATCATCCTTAGGAACTGGGTAATGGCAGGCTGCCCTTAATACAAAATACTCCAGCCGAGCACCTTTCACAAGTGTAGTTAAGAAGTCACATGTCAGTTTCCAATATGTGCAAGAATGCATCCAGCGGAACTACTCTTCTCAGCCTTGCCCTCCCCTGCCTACTGCTTCACAACCTACCTGGGGTCTGGCACAGTGTCTTAGTTACCTTTTGCTCATTGCTGAGACAAAATACCCAATGCCCAAAATTAAGGAAGAAAAGGTTTACTTTGGCCACAGCTTGTGGGGTTCCAGTCTGTCATCAGCTGGCTCCAAGGCAGAGTGGTATGGCTCCGGTGGCTGAAGACAGCGAAAGCAGCAAGAGCAAAAGGGACTGAGCAAGCCTCTCTTCCTCCCTATACTGCAAGCAGGCTGCCCACCCAGGGCAGGGCAGGCAGGAGGAGCATTTACACTACCTCCCTGCCCTCCTCCTACAGCAGGCGAAGGGTGTTTACAAAGTGAGGCGCCTGACCCCTGCTGAATCACTTAAACTTCTAACCTTCTGAGGTTAACACGATGGATCAACCATTAGAGAATCATCCTCACAGGCAGTCTCTATTCCCAGGAAGAGGGTGCCTCAGAATCTGGAGTTGTTGGGAATAGCTGCACCCCAAATCTGCTCTTTCATGCCATACATTCCCAGACACCCCATCTTCCTGGACATCCTGTCTCCTTATGCCCCTCCTTGCAGAAGTTACTTGGTTGGTGAACTTGACCTAAGTGAACTTGAGCAGAGTGAACATTCACTGCTTCCACATACAACAGATGTTTAAGGAGCTTGGCCCGCCTGAGGAGGCTGTCATGACCCAATAGGACGTAGCTGGAGGAATACATCTGTCTACTTAGGTATTCATACAACTGTAACTGTGCACATAATGGGTGGCTTTTATAACAAAGGTATACAAACTAAGGAAAACTTCAGTAATTCTGAGAATTATTTTACTGTAGGGTGGTGATATTGAATTTGTATAATTTCTTGGCAAAACAGCTGCCTGAAAGATGCTGCTTTATATGGGAATCTAGAAAATCCTGAAAAATTCTGAAGCAAGAAAGAACACTTAAAATGTAAACTGTCCTGAAAACCTAGCTATCCTGATCAGGCTATCTACATGGTAAGAGAGAAATGAGCTTTCTTACAAACTCAGAGAGTTGAAGCTTCTTTTGGAAACATATGAATGAATGTAGCAAGATTTAAACAGACATATAATGTTTCAAAACCTTACCTTGGCTGATGATTCATTTAAGACTTTTTCTGAATCAGCCAGATTTTCCAGTCCTTGAAGAAGTTCTTTTGGAAAGTCATCGATACAAGAAGAGGAATACAAATGTAAGAATTTTTTAAGAAAAACATGCATTTCTTTTTGGCGTAAAATCAGGTCAGTGTTGTACAGCGATGTGAGAAGCGTATCATCTGGCAAAGAGATCCCGGATCCTGGGGTTGCAGATGCTTAGGGAAGAGAAACACTTTTTGAGGCTCATATTAGGAGAAGAATGACCTCCCTGTTGGTGGTATTCGCCCACTAAGCACCATCCTGCACTCCCACATGGCGCAGAGGCTGCCGATCACTTTCTATTTCTATCGGTACACATCCCACACTAACGGACTCGCTTCTTGCCTCAGGAAGGAAAGAACATTTCTGAGACCCCTGTAGATACTACTTTCACTTTCAAGAATTAACAGTGGTGCCATGTATCCTGTATATCTGTCTCTTTGGAAGTCTCCCCAAAACAGATCCTTACGGGTACAGGTAATTTATCTAAAAAGTGATCTCAAGGATTACAAGTGAAGGGAGGGGGAAAGCACAACAGGGGAAACAAAAAAGAAACTTGAAGGATGAGCAAATGGACGAGTGGGCTGCAGCCATGGAGGAGGGCTCAGCCCTCTGGGGTCCTTCTGCAGGAGCAGGGGGAACAGTCCCAGTGAGACAGAGAAGCTGGAATGTCATCCACCACTGACCTGGAATGCTGCCCACCTCACTAGTTAGAGGTTAGTCTTGAGTATGTAGAATTCCTGATAGCTCCAGCCGTCCCAGAGCTTCCAAGAAAGTTGGTTTAGAAAGTTTTCTTCTTTTTCACATACCTGATCCTGCAAAACCTGCAAGCCGTGGGTGCTTGCTGTGCGGGCAGTGGGGAGGTGAACTCAGAGGCGAGCTGAATCGCTATGGGGCCATGCATTTTCGGGGTGGTCCACCCTGGTGAGTGCCTATGTCCTTCACTGTTGCACTTCCCTTTTTCTCTCTCCCCATCATGAGAAAACTTCAGCCCTGACATCTTTCGCCTTTCCAAGTGCCTGCCTGTGCCATTTGAGGACCATGCTCAGCTGGGACTCAGCCCCTTTGCGCTGCTGTCTTCCCCATCCCTGGGTCCTGGCCTGGGTCAGACTGTCTTTTCTAACTGCACTGATCACCAACTTCAGGGGCAGAGAAAAAATACAGTATGTGTTGGCAAAAAGTGACAGGCAGGTCTGATATGAAGCAGATTTTATTAGCTTTTCTAAATGTTCTTTAGTCCCTAAAAACATCAACAACCAAACAAAAAGTCCACAGAATGAAATGTCCCATCCTAACTCAGACATTTCCTCTTTTTCACATCCCTCGTCCTGCAAAAACCCCTACAGCCAAAACTGCATCCCAGCTACACGGAACCACTTGTGTATCTTGAGGAGCCTCCAAATGCCCCATATCATGAAGTTTTCAAATATATGTAATCAATATAAGAAAATCAATTACAGTGAAGGAGTAGTCTATCCAAACATTTGTGTAACCCAAGTGACAAACTTTGGAATTTTCACCTCTTGACAGTTTACTCAGAACAATGTCATTTTAATGCGGAACCAGGGATTGAACTCAGGCCCCTGCGCTTGCCAGGCAAGCGCTTATTCTACTGAGCTATCTCCCCGGCCCCTCAAGTCACATTTTAACAATGTCATTCTAAATGTGATTTTAAATTAAAAGAACATGACCTAAACAAGAATCAGAAAGGAATATGGTCTTCCCTTAACACATGGAAACTTACCCAGCAGCTTGCTCATGTTATTAATTCTCTGCAGGTGTATAAAGTAGCGCAGGAGGAGAACCCACGTAATATCCACTTTAGTCTGAGTGTTTTGGGTAGCATCTGCACTATCACATTTGTCATCATTTTGGTACATAAATGTGTAGCAAGTCTGGAAGCTAACTTGGTAGTCATCTGAAAGTTTTAAAAAAATACCACAAAGTGACATTATGCTTTCGTTGAAAACCAATCATATACAGAAAAAAAAGTACAGCTCATGAAGACTGACACAAGCATATGTTCAATGAAATATATTTCTTCCACAAAGATTCTAAACACAGTGTTCAGAAATAAACAGTATGCTGTGAAAGGACATTTGAAACACTTATGAATTATTTTACTCTAATATATCTGAATAATCTTGCACTAATCAATAAAATTTCAAGCAGCCTAATTTCAATAGGCAAAGAACTTGACAGGCAATTCATGAAACTAAATGACAGAGTGAAATCAAATGACGAAAAATGTTAGGCACACTAAAAATCAGGGAAATTCAAATTAAGATGAAACACCATTTCACAGTCCTCAGGAACTGGCAGGCTAAAACCTAGAAAAGAACAAATATTAGTAACAATCTGAAGAAGCTGAAATATTCATATGCTACTTGTAAGAACAACTCTTGGAAAAGCACTTTGGTAGCTTTTAATACAACAAAAAATGCATATCCTGTTATGTGTGTGGAGAGGCTTGCTCAAAGGTGGTCATGACAGTTTTGTCAGAGAATGAAGGAGACTTTGAAAAATAAACGGAAGACAGTTCACATGATGTCATTTACAAGGAATCTCTAACAAAGAATAGGGTCATCTCAGTTTCACTCTCGGCAGAACTGGTCACTAACGTGTGTAAATGTGCATCTCCTGGTGCCTCACTCCTTTCTCAACTGTTGATTTTCTGAGTCATTTCTTCTTCTTTAAAATGAGTGTGACAGTCCTAGCCCAGGTCCCGTGAGTGTGTGGAGAGCTTCCTACTAACCTGCAACAGTGGGACCAGTCCCAGCCCAGGCGCAGCATGGGCCGGACCCTCTCCCACCCCCTCGGGCCGCCCTCCAACACTCCGCAGTACCTCCCCCCATCTGCCCGCCGAGTAGGAATCTCTGCCCACTTCCGGGAACCCCCAGACCCAGTCCTAGCCCAGGTCCGGTGAGTGTGTGGAGAGCTTCCTGCTATCCTGCGCTGGCGGGACCAGTCCCAGCCCAGGCGCAGCGTGGGCCCAACCCTCTCCCACCCCCTCGGGCCGCCCCCACCACTCCGCCATACCTCCCTGACCCCTCCCGCCGAGTAGGAAATTCTGCCCAGTTCCAGGAATCCCCAGACCCAGTCTAGCCCAGGTCCACAGCGGGAAGAAGCTGAGAACAGCAGCCAGACCTAAGCCAGACGCAGCTGGATAACTCCAAAATCTGTAGAGCTCCACCTGAACTTCAGTACTTGTGAAGGTTATAACTACAGCAAAGATCTACAACAAAGG
>NW_004524580.1:25072594-25089366 GCF_000260255.1 Octodon degus | reverse complement strand
GCCAGTTAAACAGAAGACCCAATGCTATTATGGGCTACTGGACTCTTTTAGAATATTTTGCTGAGTTTACACACCTATAATATTCAATAACAGAACTTAGAAAAAATGGGGTATGCCTATGAATATCCATTTTGTATCTGTGTATTCAAAGTGGTTGGGATGGATATATAGTTGCATCCTCTTAATGAATAGAATTATTTGTTCTAAGGGTGTTTGTAAATAGGATCACAAGTCCGCATCTTGTACAGCAATTAACCACTAAGAAGAATATATGCAAAGTAATATTTGTTGAAACTGTACTTCCAATTTGATTTGAAACTGTCTCATTGCTATCTGTTTATGAATAAAACTTTGAAAAAAAATGAGTGTGACAAGGGTGGTTATAGAAAGATCTGGAGAATATATAATGATTTAAGAAGCAGGTTGCAGGTGTCGCGGAGAATGAGAGCACTTAAGATGACTCTGACAGCATTCACTCTGTACAATTCTTTATGTCATTATGCTTGCACCCATGGATATACAATTAACGTTCAATTAGAACAGTAATTGTCTTTGGGGAGGAAAGAGATGGAGATGAAAAAGATCTGATGTGAGTCATGACCTATACATGCTTTTTTAATAATATAATGAATTTCCATGTGCAGAATATTCTCTGTACTTTGGGAATTTTTGAACATCTAATTCCACTTCCCTCTATCTTAACCCATATCCTAGAAATAACCCCAATCTACAATTTTGCATTAATCATCTGACAGATGTCCTTCACCATTTGAATATATTTATTACATATAATAAAGAAGGTGTTGTCTGTTTTATCTTTTGGAAATACTGTAAGAGAAGTTCCATGTATTTATCTGTCTCCACTAAGTATTATGCTTTTACAATGTATTCAGGTAAAGGCATACAGTACCGGTCATCGATGCAGTTCACTACAAGATCTATTCTATTGCTGAGGGCCATGTGAGTTCTTTATAATTTTGCTTTGGATTTTTATCTTTGCATTTTGAGAAAGGCTTTTATGAATATCTGAGTACATATTTATACCGTATGTAAGTACAAAGATTGTCTAGAAATGGGAACATGAGATAGGTCTTCAGGGATTTTTTGACCATCTTGACTTTTGCTTTTCTATATAAAGCTTAATGTTAGTTTTCCAAATTCTACAGAATAAGAGCTTTTGAAATTGCTACTAAAACTACACTACATTTATACATCATTTTAGCAAGACTTCACATCTTACCAATATTGAGCTTTTTAACCATAAACATGGTTTATTTTCTCATCTTTTTAAAATAATACCTTATAATTTTTTCTTTTATAATTTTTGTTAGCATAATCTCTAGATGCTTTATATACTAATAGCTGTTATCTTTTAAAAATGCATTATTCATTAAAAATAGATAGAAATAAAATCTCACACCCAGCAGTCTTACAAAATGTTCAGACTGTGTGTGCAGATGTGGAGAATTCTCTATGAGTCAGCCACAGCTCCTGACCGCGAGTCTCTTCTGTCTCACTCCTGCACCTCTTATTCTGCTCCCCACCCCGTTTTATTCACAGGGGCTCTCACTGTGCAGCTCAGGCTGGCCTTGAACTCAAAGCCTTCTTACTCCCTCAGGCTCACAACTGCCTGCATTACAAGTGTGCCACCAGGCCGGGTTGTGGTTCCCCTTATTTTACAAGGAAAAAATCTTCAGAACAATTTTAGATCAGAGTGGTGCAGTTCTACTCCTATTTTGAAAGGGAATCATGTTGCATTTGATTATTGATTTTAAGCCCAGTAAATTTTTTCCCACTTACAAGTTTTTCAAATTAATGATATTTCCTTTAATTCTCAGGTTTAGAATCATGAAAGATTAAATTTTACTTAATTTTTCTGCACTTCTTTGAGATGATGTTTTTCTTTTAATCAGTTAATGTAATAGCTTAGTTCAATAGATTTTCTAATGTTGAATTATATTTGTATTTCTGGAACTAATCCAATTTACCACAATGTATCTTCATCATTGATGCTTATTTTCATTGTCTATACATTTACAGGATCAAAAATAAAATTTTCTCCTTTTGATGCAAGTATTTCTAATCATTTGTGCTTTTGTGCTTCTGCAGGTTAGTTTCTGTTCTTAAAATAATTTCCTTGTTGCACTAATTAATCATTTTTATAAAATGTTTATTGACTTTCTTCTATTGTTCTATCTGCTGCCTAGTGACAGATACTAGCACACACAGGCATCCCTCTCTGCACTTGAGAAATTTTCAGTTCCATCACCCCATTTGGTTCTCAGAATTTTACATATAATCAATGTTCTAAGAGTTTTCTTTGGCGCTCCGCCAGGGGAGACAATGTCTCTTGTGGTCTCACTGTGTGCTCTAGTGATATCTACACCCTCTCCTTCCCTCATCTGCTAGGCTTTCTGTTCCAAGGTCGATAACATTTACATTCTGCTCTGTATTCATAATAAATGCTTACTTGTTTTGTCTCCGAGCTGGAAATCAATGTACAACACTGCATTATGACTGCATGAGGACCATTCCCATCAATATGACCAACTTTCTTCACAAAGGGTAAATGTCACAGCCTGGCGACCCAGTAAATAATGAGGTTCTTAGCACAAAGATCAAGTAGGTTGTTCAATAACATGTCATATTCTAATTCACTTTGTATTGGGGCTATGAATGTGGACCACAAGAATATTTTTCACTACGGCTTCTGTGTGTTTTGGGTGGAGGGTGCTGAGATAAGCAATACTGCGTCCTTACCATGTTCCTAACATTACTTCTGGCTTTGGGGGCACGCTATCTGCTGCCTAGAATTCACTTATGCTTCTTGAAGACACTTGAGGTTGCGAACTTGCCATTCTACTTTTACTGATGAATTTCTAGCCTGCTGCACAGCTGGCAGTACTGAAGGCCCTGCTGTTCCCTCACTCCTATCTTCCCTCCATTCCTCCCTCTTAACTCCCCCCTTCCCTTCCTCCCTCCCTCCATCTTACAACCATTTCTTTCTTCATTTATAATCTTGTTTGCTAAGATGTATTTGTAGGTAGTATTGTAAAAGGAGGAGAGGGAGGGGGAGAAGAAAAAGAGGAAGAAGGAGGAGAGGGAGAGGGAGGGGCGGGGGAGGGGGAGGAGGAAGAGAAGAGGAAGAAGAGGAAAAGGAAGAAGAAGATCATCATTATCAAACCTCACCGAAAGCAAACCATTTGCTCGGGGTGTGGCAATGCACCCTTGTAACCTCGGCACTCTGGCATGCTGAAGCAAGAGGATCCCAAGTTCCAGGCTAGCCTAGAAGACTTCATGAGATACAGTCTCACAGTAAAAATTTAAAAAAAGCTAGAGATGTAGCAAAAGCCCTGGGTTTAATCCCCATTCCCTCAAAAGAAAATGTAAACCATCTGTATACTTACAAGGCTTACATACTAACTTGTTGCTCAGGTAAATACACAATTCTAATAGAAACTCATTTTCCCTTAACATCGCAAGGGCCGTGCTTCCTGCTTTCTAGCATCTGTTATTACTGATAAGCACCCCGGTGCTGACCAACATCGCATTCCTTTCCACTTGACCTGCCTTTTTCTCCTCTGAAATATTTTTAATCTACTCATTATCCATGGTGATTTAAAACTTCATTTGGGGACCAGGTCTAGATGCTCAGTTTGGGGTTCTGTTGTTGTTGGTTTTTCCATTA
Source organism: Octodon degus (assembly GCF_000260255.1). NCBI lineage: Eukaryota > Metazoa > Chordata > Mammalia > Rodentia > Octodontidae > Octodon > Octodon degus. The sequence continues at coordinate 25,085,678 of NW_004524580.1, read as the reverse complement.
AAAATGTTTAGAAAATGGAGAACTTTTCAACTTGAAGACTCATCTCTCCCTTCAGTCCTGCAAAAAAGCTTTTATATTTATTTCTGTGAGGATTGCTTCCTGTTTATTTTCTCCCTTAGCTATATCTTGAATGTCTGCTAGTTATTAGAGAACTTGGAAATATCTATACTCCCTCTTCCTTGCTCTCTCTGCATCTCTCTCTCTTGCTCTCTTCATGACAGATGTGACCCTTACTCACACCTGTGACCCTGTACTACTGTAAGGAAAGGCAGTCGTTTGGACACATGATTCTAGGTTATTGTATCTCTGTGCAAAGAGAAAATCTTGCCTTCAGACTCATCCCACACATGAGCATGAACTCCGGGTGAACTGTAGTGCTAAATGGATAGGTAAAACAAAAATAAGAACACTTTCGTGTAGAAAATATTTATAAAACAGAAGACCCAAAACACAATTCATAAAATATTTATAACTTGGGAAATATCAAGATTACAAACTTCAGTGGCCTTACGATATCCTTAAGACAAAAGGCACAAACACAAAGGGAAGAATATTTCGTATTTTGTTTTACATATAATCTGCAAAGAGATTACATCGGAATATATAAAGAACCCCCATATGTCTAACACAAAAACAGAGGACTCCCAAGAAAAACACACATTGTCCTTGAATAAGGGGTCTCCTCCAAAACATCTAGGCAACAGTCAACATACTGGATATAACGGTGCTCTATTTCTTTAGGCAGCGAGACAAATTTTAAATTGAAACCACCTGAAGAATGGCTGGCAGTAGCCACTAAGTCCAAAAAGGCGCCTGCTCTCTGACCCCGGGGTTCCACCTCTCTACATGCGCATCCTGATGCACATATCTGTGCATGGAACGTGATACGCAATTATACGCAGTGAGCAGCATGTTCACTGCAAATGTTTAGCAAAGCAAAGTGGACAATAAACTGTGCTACAGTGTTTCACCCACCAAATAAAATGTTAAACAAAAGAAGCCAGACAAAATGATCCAGACTGTATTATTTTGTTTATAATAAATGAAGAAGCTAGCCAAGTTAATGTATCTGTCAGCAATCTTAAGGAAGGTTAGCAGAGGCCAAAAAGGGGCACAGTAGTGACTTCCAGGGTGGTAGTTTTGTTCGACGTCCTGACTCAGTAATGGTTCCATGGGTGTTTCCTTTGTGATAACTAAACAAACTATACCCTCATGGTGTGTGTTCTTGTCGGTATCTGTGTGATAATACAGTAAGGCCTTTATTTAAAAAGAACAATTCTGATTATCAGTTTGAAAATGATCATGTAATATTGGCATATCCTTCTCCATTTGGAAATCATCCCAAAATAACAAAGAAAACAAGCAACAAAGACTCCAATTCTATTTTTAAAAAATTCAAAGAAGAGCCAAGACTCCAAACAAAACATATGGAGCCATGCCCAAAGAACTTCATCAAATAGAGTACAAAGGAGGCAGACAACGCCATTGAGGGGTAAATCTCAGAAAGAAACAGCAAGGCCTACTTCTTAATGATGAGCCACACATTTTTGAATAGTATTACAGTATCAGTTGGAATGATTCATATAAAAAAATGGAAAATGCAGAAAAGCATTGCATGAAGTTTCTATAATGAACTAGCTAGACAACTGCACACAAAAAAACCCCAGATATTAGAGATAGCGTGGTAGTCTAAGTGCCTGCCTTGCAAGCGCAAGGACCCGGGTTTGATCCTCAGTACTGCATGCCAGGCCTCCTCCTAAAGCCTGGGCCTTCTGTGCCGGTGACCCAAGCCAGGTGTGGTGACGTATGCCTGTCATCCCAGAACTGGGAAGGCTGAGACAGGAGAATCACTACAAGTCTGAGCTGAGTAGTGAGACTCTATACCAAATAAATAAATAGATAAAGATTTTTTAAAAACCCAGATATTCGTAAAACTTTGCAGTGGGGTCATTATTGCGCGTACATCCCAAGGTCTAGGACCTATCTGTTCTGTTCACAGTAACCACCTCCAGAGGACAATCCAGTTGATGAATTAAAGCATTTTCCAATGGTAAACTAATGTGGCAGATCAAAGCTACAGCTGACAACACGAAGACTCGGTTTCTAACTCATGGGCAGAATTCTACCTTTGCATTACAGACGCCTCGAGCATATACATGTGCCTGGATCTGCAGTTTTCCTTAAATTTGTCAAATAGTATAATGATTCTGAGAGGATCTCCTTGCTTGTGAATGCCTGGCAACGGCGCCAGCAGAGCACTCAAAGTACTGAAAGCGCTGTGCAGAATCTGATGCTCTGTCTCTAAACAATCGTGCTCTGCCCAAGGCGACGGTACTGAAGCCAAGGTCGGCAGTGCCCGGATCCTAGCAGCCACCCGCAAGGGTGGGGCCCGACGTGTGCTGGTGCTCCTTGTTCCGTGCCTGTAAAATGACCACACTAACTAAAATGCCACGTCCACCTAAGAACGTTCTGCAGGAGCAGAAGCTGCCAGCGCTATTATTTATCCTTTTCCTATTCCACGGTAAGAGGGACAGCACAAGCAAAACACCGCCGCTGGGCGCTGGGCGCTGGGCGCTAGACGCTGCAGTCCGAGACTACGGGGCTGAGTGGGAATCGGATGCGCGCCTCCCCCACCCCACCCCACCCCACCCCAGGGCGCACTGTGTTTATTGAAGAAATAACTCCTGAGACAGTGTTTTCTGTCTCATGGAGGTGGCAGGTATTTTCTCAACAGTGAAAGAAGTCAGTCTGACTTCAAGAAAACTTAACTGGCAGCTTCGCTACCGAAAAACTTGCTATCAAAAAATCCAAGTTTTCAAATCAAAATTCTGAATTCTGGACAGTTTGTATTTAACCGTTATGATGGTTCAGAGCTAGAACATCCCTCCAGAGCTGTTCGGATTCAGAGGTGGAGTCCAGAAAGGGGACTGGCTCGTGGGAGTGCGGCCGGCCGCCAGCTAACAGCCCTCCTCTCCCTCCCCGCTTCCTGCCGGCCTGAGATAAAGAGCACGCCGCCTGCACCCTTCCTTCTACGGTGACACTTCTGTCTCGGAGGCGGCCACCAAGCACGGACTAAAACCCCGGAACCATGAACCAAATTAAATGCTCCTCCCTAAAGTTATGGGCATTGAGTACTCTGGCCCAGAAATGAGAAACTAATTCGACCACTATCAACTTTTTGGTGTTTATTCTGATAGGCATGATGATAATATTTTGCCATTTTTTTTTATTTTTTAATATTGTCTAAGGAACTGTACCGGTATTTCAGAAGTTCTGCACAACTCAGAGAACCAAGGCCTTCCAAATGGCTAAGGTAGAACATTACACACTTAAGCAAGAGTAAGTGAGCTCCTCGGACAGCAAGACAGATGAATGGGTTTTAATGTAACAATACAGATGCTTCAGTGATGACTTTCAGAGTCTACGCTGGAATTAATATTTAAAAAAACCACCACTCATCCAGGTCTGATTTGCTGTGATAGTATATTCATAACTATCTGAAGAAGCTCTTGAAATACTTCTCACTTTCTAAGTTCGTATTTATGGGAAACTAGATTTTTATACATTTAACCAAAATGTTATATCGCAACAGACAGACTGCAAAAGCAGGCCTGGGAGCTGCGCTGCTTTTACTTCACCAGACATCAAAGACATGCGTGGCTGGTTATTTATGTTAACTTGTAATGCATTTATCACCACTCTTTTAAAATAATAAACTTTAATTTTGATCTTTAATTTCTAAGATAACTTAATTTTTCTATAGTAATAGATTAATTTAAATTTCGTTGGACTATTACTTAAGTAAATTATATTTCCCAGAAGGTTATACATTTTGAAGAGCTTTTCAAATTTATTTGCTTGGCATTTAACAAAAAAAATTCTTGTAATTTAATTTCTCAATAGCAGTGATTCCTTTCCTCTTAACATGGATCATTTGTGAAGGGATTTTTGCTACAACTAATTTTCTTGAAAAATAGCTTAGTAGATTCCTTCCCCCAGATAACAATTTCCTTTAGCTTCTGTTTCCTAATCTATTATACACATATTATAAAATGATATAAAATCATATCAAACATACCTCTAATATTAACAAATTTAAACTGATTAAAAGCATCTGTTATTTGAAAAATATTGTCAGATTTGATAACAAAAATCTTAACTGTATGGCCAGCCAGATAGCTCAGCATGCTAAAAAGCCTGCTTAGGCAGAGTGCAAGGGCCAGAATTCAATCCCAGGCACCACAAACTGCAGACTCCCTTCCCCCAGGGTACACCGACAAGGCAAATGAGACTGGGTATGGTGGCGCATGCCTGTAATCCCAGTACTTGAGAGGCTGAAAACAGAAGAATCACTATGAGTCCAACCTGTGTAGTGAGACCCTGAAGACCCTGTACTAAATACATAAAAAATAAAAATAAAAAAGATTTTTAAAAGTCCAACTGTATGTACTCTGTAATAGGCATATTTAAAATAAAATTACTTAAAAGGGTTTAAAATAAACAATGGGCAAATGCATAGTAGAAAAACATACACAAAAAGAAATTGATATTTATGGACTTAGTTGCCAGACTAGATACTAATTCTGATCAAAATGTGAAACAAATCGATCTTTATAATGTTTAGGATTTTCAAGACTGGGCATGGTGGTGCACGCCTATAATCCCAGCTCTTGGGAGGCTGTAAACAGGTGGATCACTATGAGTCTGATCTAGTAGTGAGACCCTGAATGCCCTGTAGACCCTTCCCTAAAAAATAAAAAATACTAATAACAACGTTTAGGGTTTTCACAGTAAAGATATAACAGTTAAGAATAGTCACATCCTAAGTATCAGATTATCAACAGTAAGAGCAAAAATTGCATCTATAAAAGGATAAGCTGAAATATGTTACTAGTAGATTTATGCTAACACATATTAAATTATTATAAGTCTATGATTTAAAGCATATAACATTAATAGAAACTGAAAATAAAGTGCAGCAATAAAGTAGCCATCTGGAGAAACTAAACTGATATTCATTTAATACACTTTATATATTCCTAATAGACTCCCATAAATTATTGAAATAATCTGAGTAGGATCTTTTAACTGCAATAGAAATCCAATAGCTATCAAATAAAATATTAATAATTTTCTGCTACCTAGAAACAAAGCTTCTTCGTGACACAAAAGTACCACTAAAAAGAATAAAACTGAAAAATGTATTTATAAATAACAAGAAAGTGTTGACTTCCATAAAGAATAGACAAAACTCTCAAGAAAAGATAAGCAAAGATCCTGAGCAGAGAGTTCACCAAAAATATGTTAAACCTTAGCCTTAGTAAGAATTGCATAATTTAAAACTAAACCTTCGTGCACCCATATCAACAAAAATGTGTGCCAGCAGGGATATGGGGGCAAAGCCTTTCATAATTGATGAAAGGAGAGCAAACTAGAATAATCTTTTTGGAAAGCTTTTGGTGAAATTCATTAAATACACCCTTTGTTCTAGAAATTTCACTGAGGGAACCAGAGCCAGTAATACATTGATATACGCACTAAATGTGTACATAACAGGATGAAAGATGAAACAATTTAAATTACACACAATGGAGAATGACTCTGCTATCTGGAAAGATAAGCCTGAGTCCTTCGTAGGAAAATGGATGCACTTTGAGACCATAAAGTAAATCAGACACATGAGCTTAAACATCACTTGCTTTCTCTTACATGAGAAACTCAAACTACAAACGAAGGGCAAAATAAAAGATAAGCGGAAAGAGGGAGCTAAATCTCTCTTAGAGGAGAAGGGGACTAAGAAATCTGGGAGGGAATGTTTCACGCCAAGGCTGTCTTCATGACACATTTGGTTAATCAGATGTGTTTGTGACATGAGTATTAACACAATCGTGCACAATGCCACATAGTAGACTCACACTTAAAGAAAACAGAAAGAACTGAGAGACAAAAGAACACCAAATTTTGTTAAAGTTGTGTTATTTCCATAGCATGCTCATCCCCTGTAGTCAAACACTGTACAAAATTGCAAGAAATGCCACTAGGTGATTCACTTATGTTTCTGCAAAAGAAATCATTGCTAAGGTGCATCTATGGTTACAAGTCAACCAATAACTGCCAGCATACACGTTAATTAAAAGTGCTTTAGGGTTGCCATAAAAACTTGGAATCTAGGCAGATATTTGTTAACTTTTACTAGCATATTTTAGAGACACAAAGACTTTTCAATGTTAAAATAAATATAAATATAAATTTTACCATTAAAAAGTAGAGGCAGAAAACAAATGAGAAAATGTTCAACATCATCGGTCATTTGAGAGATGGAAATTAAAACAACACTGAGATTCCACCTCACCCCAGAAAGATTGTCTGTTATCAAGAAATCAAGTAAATTCTGGAGGGATTGTGAGGAAAAAGGAACCCTTCTCTACTGTTGGTAGGAGTATAGACTGTACAACCACTATGGAAATCAGGGTGGAAATTCCTCAAAAAATTAAAATTAGAGGTCCCATTAGACTTAGCTATTCTCCTCCTGGATATCTTCCCAGAAGAACTAAAAATATCACATCACAGAGATATATGCGCACCCATGTTTATAGCAGCACAATCTGTAATAGCTAAATCTTAGAAACAACCCAAATGCCCACCAACTGAGGAGTAGATAAAAAAGATGCGGTATTTTTATACATTAGAGTACTACTCAACCATAAAGAAGGATAAACTGGGGTCTTCTATAGGTAAATGGATGCATAAGTGAAATAAATCAGACTCACATGCAAACATTGTGTTGTCTCCCTAGTGTGAGAAATACACACACACACACACACACACACACACACACACACATATACACACATATATTTAATACAGGGTCTACAAGGTCTCATTACACAGCTCGAACTTGTAGTGATCCTCCTGTTTTCAGCCTCCTAAGAGCTGGGATTACAGGTGTGATTACAGGTGTGTGCCACTATGCCCAGTCTCAATCATGGTCTCAGCCTGCCCCAGGGGTGGGGCTGGCATGGCACGCTGGGGATCGAACCCTGGTCCCTGCGCTCTGCCTAAGCAGGCGCTTTAGTCCACTGAGCTATGTGGCCAGCCCAAGTGTGAGAATCTGAGCAAGTAAATAAGGTCCAAAATTTTCAACAGATATTGTGATCTGGCAAGAAACTGTTCAAAAGAAAACAGAAACTGTGATGGAGAAAAGGGGAAAGGGAAAGAAAAGGGTATATATAATATATAATATATATATATATTTAAATAATTATACAGCTAATTTTTCTCAGTTCATTGAAAAGAGAAGTTCGTGCTAATATTGTTCAGACAATATTTCATATCTATATCTTATACTCTGAACAACTACTATAAGGATAATATGCAATGTATTAATTATTGTTACTCTATTAATCTACTTTGAAGCTTTTTTATTATGGTTTTTCTATTTAAAATTAAAAAAGAGATGGAGGCAGGAAGGGGTGGAGAGGGACAAGGTCCAGAAAAAGGCCTTAAGCTGTGTCGTGTGCGAGTACCAGCTACACATATGCTGCCATACAGGGTGCAGAAGGTCTCACTACACAGCTCAGACTTGTAGCGATCCTCCTGTTTTCAGCCTCCTAAGGAGTGGGATTATAGGCGTGATTACAGGCCTGTGCCACCATGCCCAGCCTCAATCATGGTCTCAATGTGCCCAGGGGTGAGGGTGACATGGCACGCCAGGGATCGAACCCTGATCCCTGTGCTTTGCCTAAGCAGGCACTTTAGTCTGCTGAGCTATGTGGCCAGCCCAAGTGTGAGAATCTAAACAAGTAAATAAGCTCCAAAAAAGGGAGGGGATCAAGAGATGGGAGAAGGGAAGGGAGGGAAAAAAGATGCAAAATGGTGTATTATATACAATTACCAGCTCCTCACAAAGAAGATAGACATGAATTACACACATGTACTAAACAAAATATAGCCCAATCAAAAGGAGACTAATTATGTTGCATCTAATAAGGGAATAATATGCAGCCATTAAAATCTCTTTAGGTGCGTCTTTGAAAAATAATGCCAAGTTACACTTACATTAAAGAGAAAAGAAGCACTACACTATAGTTATAGCACTGTTTACATTGTCTTAAGGAAAAACAGACATCAATGTACTAGTATATATACCAGCCTGATTGGTTCAAATGAGTTTTCCTCTACCGAAGAGTGTATAGAACTAAGAATCATCTTTCCACACTGGGCATGGTGGTGCATGCCTATAATCCTAGTGCTTGGGAGGCTGAAGACAGGAAGATCACTACGAGTCTGATTTGTGCACTAAGACCCTGTACTAAATACATTTTAAAAAAATCGCCTTTCCAAGATTTCATTACTTCAGGGAATCACGTAAGGGTTGGAGTTAGCATGGGGTTGGTGAGTTAAGCAGCACAGGCTGGTGCAGATTCTGGAAAAGGTGACAGGATCCTCAAGTTCACAGCTTCCTATTTTGCAGGAAATGTTCTTATTCTACTGCTTATTTATTAAAGAAAACATAAACAGGATGGTGTCTTAGTCCTCTCTGGACACTTTCCCTGAAATTTGTTTCTCCAGTCCTCTTGGTGACTTTGAAAGTGTACTTGGTTACTGGTGTGGAGGGCGGTGGGAAGTAGTCTCACTATGTAGTTCAACAGGCCTTGAGTCTGTGTTGGCCCAAACCTGGCACAATCTTCCTGCCTCAGCCTCCTGAGTGTGGGATCGCTGTGTAGCACGATGGATGGCTTGCAAGTCTTTGAAGAAGACACTTTCTGTTCAAATGATCTAGAGTGGATTCTGACCTTTACACTGGAGTACTGACATAACGTGGAATATCACCAGGGGAGAATACCAGAAACTGATGGCGGAAGGCAGGTGATGCCCTGAGGATGGTCACATCCCCACCCTCGGATCCCGCGAATATGTTAGGTTGAAGAAGGAAAAGAAAACCTAACAGATCAGATTACAGTTGTCTATTCACTGTCCTTGCAATGGAGAGATTATCCTGGGTTTTCCAGAGGCCCAATATCTTGTCCTTATCCTTGGAAGCCAGGGGAGGAAGACTGAGAAAGTCAGAGATTTGAAGATGCTAAACTGATCACTTCAAAGATGGAGAAAGGAGGGGCCCAAGAGCCAGGGAACTGGGGAGGCCCCTAAAGACTGGAGAAGACAGAGAGACAGATCTCCCCAAGAACCTCAAGAACCTTCTCTCCATTCCCCCTGACAATGCCTGAACTCCCAGTGATGCTCATTTTGGACGTCCAACCTCCAGACTACAGGATAATAAATCTGTGTTGTCCAAACCCAGTGAATTTTCGATAGTTTGTTACAGCAGGAAGCTGACACTGTCTGGTAACACAGCTGCTTCCAGGGACAAGCGGCCACTTGCAGAGAAGACAGAAGGTGGAAACTTTCCATATCCTGGAGTCCCTGTAAGGTTTTGCTTCTTGAGAACAAGTTATCTATTCTCAAAAACTTGAATTGGAAAGAACAATCCTGGACATGCCTGACCAGTATCAATTTTATCTTTAATGTCAGAGAGAAAAATTAAGACCGGTTCAATTAGATTCCTTGTAGATCTAAAGATGCAATCCACGCTCTGACCATCTGGGCCTTGGGGGAGGGGAGGAGGAGTCACTCAGCCCCCATGTTGAGTGTGTTTCCTGGGTCCCTACTTTCCTGTCTGCCCCAGCCAGGCTCTGGAGCATTCACAGGATCTGAGCATTTACACTCTCATTTTTTCTGCTTCTTTCAAGGTCATGAATTCCAACCTGACAACCCAAAGTGGGTTTCTGCCTTCTCCCACGGAGCTTCTTTTCAGTCCTGAAAACAGTAGCTTGGCTTGCTTTTCTGCATGCGCTCAGGCTAGTAGGCAGGGTACTTAAGAGTCCCTGACTTGTTGACAACCCGTTATGAACCCCGATTCTTTGCAATTGGCTGGGTTTGAACTTTCCCTACCTGCAGGCCCCTTTCCAGGGTTCCTCCATGAACAAGTATTAAAACCCCAGTCCACCTGTCATGGCCTCACCCTTCCATAGCAGAGGCCTCAGATTTTAGCCCCGATACAAATCCCCCACTTCACTTGGGTGACTTGAGATTTCTCTATGTCTTGGTTTCAGGGTTAGGCACAAATGTTAATGATTTTTTCTCTTTTACCTAGCACCACTCTATGTTTGGATCAGGAAGGGAAGAAAACATCTTTTGCCTCAGCTCAGTCCAACCCACTGACTAGACTGAGTGGAAGTATACATTGTGCTTTTGAGTTTCCTGCTATGCTTTCATGTCACATCCTACATCAGGGCCAACAGCCCAACCTCTAGAACTGGAGAGACAGGGATCTGAGTCAGCAATGGAGCACTACTCGGGTTGCACAACAACTCTGAGTGCCTTGACTCCTCTATGAATGTGTATAAGGACACTCTCACAAGCCTTTCCCAAAGGACAAAGGCCATGGAGTGAGTCAGCGACAGCACGGAGCACCGGTGTCACAGTGTCGTTTATTATCTGGCACTGTCTGCCTCCTTGCCCTCTGCTGCTGGGTCAGTCTTCCACTCTGACTGCCAGGGCCCTACTATGGTACCAAACAATCTTGTTACGTTCCTTTCACTTCCTTGAAGGACAAGTCATTCTCTGTCTTCAAGATGGCCTCCTGCTGTGTTTGTCTAGGGAAGTTTTCCTATGTGTACCACCTATTATTTTTAATTTTTCATAGTTGACTTTCTCTAGAATGAAGGTTGTCTCCTTAACCCGAGGGCCCAACAACGTGGAGGATGCATATCCTGCTACTGGCCATGCACTGTCTCTTCCTAGACTTAAGCAATCAATGCGGAACTCTGAGTCGAAATTCAAGTCTCAAGTAGGACTAGGATAGCTGTACTTTGCTGAGGCTGGTTCGCATCAGGCCTCAGTGGCCTGTGAGTAGATACGGTACACGCGGACAGACACACACGGACACAGACACCACCCCTCCCAACACCAGCACCGACGCAGGTGAGTTCTGCCCATTCCCACACAGAAGTGATACACTTAGAAGGGATCAGAGAATGCAGTGTTTAACTCTAGTCTTCCCACCATATGGGAAACTGCATGTCGGAGGAACGGAAGAACAGAAGACAAGAGTATGGGAACAGCATCCATATTTTTAGTGAGTACTGAGCCCATGTCTTTGGGCCAGGGACAAGGAAATAAAGGACAGTGTTATGGTTTGTGTCTAGATGTTCCCCCAAAGTCTCATGCGGTCACAAGATTTTTTTGGAGGTGGCTGAATTTAGAATGTGTGATTGACTCATAGTGCAATGCTGGGATTTAAGGTGCTGGGATTAGGGGCGGGTGATCGATGTATCAGTCCACTGATTGGACCAGCACTGCCTTAATCCTGGTAGTATCCACACAATATAAAGGAATAAAGGACAGAAAGAAAGAAGAAGGGACAGAAAGAGATCTGTCTGTCTGTCTGTCTGTCTCTTTCTCTGTCTCTCTATCTATCTATCTATCTATCTATCTATCTATCTATATATATATTGCTTTCTTCCGCTGTCATGAACTGCTCCCATCTGCCATATGCCACCCTGCCTTGAACTCAGCCAATGATGGACTGAAACTTCTATAAATGGAACTAAATAAATTTTTCCACCTTTAACATTGGACATTGAGTATTTTTGTCTCAGCAATGACAGAGAAATAACTAAAAGAAAGGGACAAATCATATTTTTTAAGTCTGAAAAATCTGCTTTTCTTGAAGAGACAAAAACATATACTAAGGGTCAACAGTCATTCTTAGTTCTGCTTCAGAGGTGTTTATATTTGGATGACGGATCCACTGCCATTAATTTTCAGCAGGGCATGCACTTCTATCCTCCTGTATGCCATGTCATTTAAGTTCTGAAGGCTATATCAAGGACCATGAATTCTAAATGCTACTCTTAATTCAAAGTGTCATGCAAAATTTAATAATTTTTATTTCAGATAAATTTTTATTAAGTCTATAAGAAAATGAAGACTGAGAGATTATGTAGACAGTATCTGAACGTAACTGCAAAGTAGGTATCTAATGAATGATCTAAATTGTATATAAATATGGTCCTCATTGCCAGTGCTATCATTTTAGGGCCTCTGTTCCCCAGTAGAAAACACCATAATAAATTGGCCCAGGTGCACCACTCATGTTCACACTGTCCTGCAAATATTGTACATGAGGTGTGACACAGTGAATGTTTACATTTTTTAAAATTCATGAATGATAAAAGACATATTGCCCTGAGCCCCCCTCGAGTTACTGCCCCTGACTTGGAATACACCTGGCGCTGCTCTTGCTGTTTCCTCCATTTGGGGAGCCCTCTGCCACTAGTGTCTCTCAGGGCGTCACAAGGGTGCGCTGAATGCTGCTGCCGAGCACTATACGATGCAACGGCAGGCTCTGTAACATCATAGTACGCACTCATCCACCTCAGTGAGACTTCTGGCTCCTCCCAGAGGCAAAAAGACCATGCAAGGTAAACACGGTGAATGGACTCAGGACATGAAGGCGGCCACAACAACTCAAGGAAAGACGCTCAAGAAAGAGGCAACATGGAGTCCTAGCCCAGGTCCGGTGAGTGTGTGGAGAGCTTCCTGCTACCCTGCGCCGGCGGGACCAGACCCAGCCCAGGCGCAGCGTGGGCCGCACCCTCTCCCACCCCCTAAGGCCGCCCCCCACCACTCCACCGTGCCTCCCCCACCCCTCCCGCTGAGTAGGAATTTCTGCCGGCTTCCGGGAAGCCCCAGACCCAGTCCTAGCCCAGGTTCCATGAGTGTGTGGAGAGCTTCCTGCTACCCTGTGCCAGCGGGATCAGTCCCAGCCCAGGCGCAGCGTGGGCTGGACCCCCTCCCACCCCCTCGGACCGCCCCCCACCACTCTGCCGTACCTCCCCCACCCCTCCCGCACAGTAGGAATTTCGGCCGACTTCCGGGAACGCCCAGACCCAGTCCTAGCCCAGGTCCCCAGCAGGAAGGAGCCCAGCACAGCAGCCAGACCTAAGCCAGATGCAGCTGGATAAGTCCAAACTCTGTAGAGCTCCACCTGAACTTCAGTACGTGTGAAGGTTATAACTAC
>NW_004524580.1:25058133-25066189 GCF_000260255.1 Octodon degus | reverse complement strand
TTATTTGTTGAAACTGTACTTTCGATTTGATTTGAAACTGTCTCATTGCTATATGTTTATCAATAAAACTTTGAAAAGAAAAAAAAAAAGAAAGAGGCAATATGTTTTCCATTGTACCAACATTTTCACGTTAAACGTTCACCATATTTTTCGAGCACACCTTGTCCTTGCTTTCAGGTGCTGGCAAGATGAACTACAACCCACTCTACACACACGACAGCTCTAAGCCGTCTTCGTGCTGCTGGTCATGAATTGCTCTGCTGGGGACATGCTTCCCCCGACCTCTGGTACCTTAGGTCTTTGGCCTGTTACATGGTTCTCCTAGAAAAGAAGCGCTTCCAGTGAACTCCTGTGCTACCTCACCTGTGTCCAGATTGCCTCAGATCACTTTCATCCTGTCTTATTAATCTTTCAAAAGATGAATTCATATAATGTCAATGTTTCTGCTTGTTGTGGTTGTTCAGGACCAGAAGCTCATGAGAGGCAAGACCTGCCTCCTTGAGGCATTTCTGATTCATTCCCTTTGGACACCAGTGTCTGGTACACAGCTGTGTGCGTGTGTGACTTAGTTGTAAAGGGCATGCTTAGCATGCATAAGGCTCTGGGTTCAGTTTCCAGCCCACAAAACAAAATACACACACACACACACACACACACACACACACACACACACGGGAGAAAGTAAAGAAAGATCTAGTACAGTGCTCTGCATACAATAACAATGGATACTGTTTACCACCTCACATATAGATCTGTGTTTGTTGATCAAATGTATTGTTTAAAGCTCAGATTAGTGAGGTTTTCTTCTAGATGATAATTTATGCTAATGCAAGGAAAATCAAACAAGTTTTATTTTTTGTTGTTAAGAGATTCTTCCCTTTAGCAATTCATTAGAATATGAACTTCACTGCCATCTGTGTGTTTGTGGCATTCAGGTGGGAATTCAGGACCTTATTCCAACCCAAGTACCAAAGTGAGAGAAATTGTCAATGTGCATTAATTACCAGCCTGCCAGGAAAAGACGGGAAGGCAAAAGAGTAATTTAGGCAAGGCTAAATGCCAAATAGATTGGACTTTAAAATTTAGTAATTTCATAGTTGAATTAGTGAGGGGAACATTTTCATCCGTTGTGGCCCAATGTGCAGCTCACACGAGACAGAACCAGGCATCAGTGTATGGAGATGCCAGTGTGGAGGCCAGTGGTGCCACCTAGCCGACTGCCCAGCCAAGCGCTCAGCATGCAAGAAGCACCAGGAAGAGCTCTGAAGGAGCAAACAGACAAACACAGAGCTGGATGTCACACACACATGCTATTACAGATCTGGCTGAGAGACTTGTGCTCTGCCTTACTAACAAAAGGGTCTGAAGTAAAGAAAGTTCGAATTCTGCTCACCTCTCCTTCATTAACTTACTTAACAAATATTAATGCTGACTATCTGCTCTGCATATGCAACTTACTGAATAGGCAGAGCCCCTGCCCTCAGGGAGCTGATAATCTAATGAAAGAGTTGAAGCACGCTAGACCATAGAGGGAAGTAAAACCACCAGGAGAAAAGCCACGGAGCATAGGCAACAGCGAGCGCACGTAGGAGACTAGACAGTCAGAACAGGTCCTCAAGCCCACAGTCCAGAAAAGTCCCACGTGATCTTGGCAGTAGTAAAGTAAGTGAAGAGAAATCTCAGTCTTCACGGAGCCCCGCAGCTGAAGTGCAGCAGCCGCCTGGGTGACAACAGCACCCTCATGCTCAGCTGAGGACCCGCTACTGGGGCTGTGTCTTGGTCCTAGGCCCTTTCCTTCCCTTACGACTCCTCACACTCTAAGCTAAAAGCCAACAAATGCCAGCAGTTAAAGCTAGGCAACGTGATGACACATTAAGTTCTCCTAACGCAGCGAACAGTTCATACATACCAAGCAGATAATCTGCGTACGAGGACAAGAGATCCACAGTGGCAAATTCCGGGAGACTCGGCAAGACCATCTGATTGACTGTATCGGTTCGAGCGTTCTTCTTGCCAATGAGAAGGTTCACTGCCAGGACAGCTTCACTGACCTACAATTATTTCATATATTAGTAGTCAAAAGTCTTCTATTCAGATATTACCCACTGCATAAATGCTGTGGCTCTGATGGCCCCCCTAAATTTTTAACAAGTCAGCAAATCGATTTCCAGCTGGCAGTGGTAGGACACAGGCCATTTAAGGGGTGATTAGGTCGTGAGTGCTCCACCCTCTTGGTCAGATGAATGTTGCCATGGAACTGGGTTCTTCTCACAGAACAAATCAGCCCCCTGCAGCCCCCTTCTGTTTCCTGTCACTTCTCCTTTCACCTGCAGCTACAGAATGATGCAACCAGCAGGTCCTTCCTAGCTCAGTCCCTTCATCTTGGCTTTCCTGGCTTCCAGAACTAAGTCAGGAAATTTCTGCTAATTATAAATTACCTGTTCTGTACTGTTCTATTATAGCGGCATGAAGCAGGCTCATACAATAGCTAGTGTGAGGTGAACTCATAAAATAGTATTCGAATTTTGCTGAGTTAACACACCTATAATATTCAAATGACAGAACTAAACAAAAAAGGGGATACAGATGAATGTCCATTTTGTATCTGTGTATTCAAAATGGTTAGGATAGATACATAGTTATATTCTCTCAATGAATAGAGGGATTTTGTTGTAATAGTGTTTGTAAATAGGATATCATGTCTGCATCTTGTACAGCAAATAACCACTAGGAAGAGAGTATGCAATGTCTTAATTATTGAAACTGTCCTACCAATTTGATTTGAAACTGTCTCATTGCTATTTGTCTCTCAATAAATTTATGGAAAAAAATAAAATAATATTCGATATATGTTACAAGAAAAAAATGACAACCTCAAAAAAAGAATACATGATCCGTGACATGTACAACTCACATTATGATGAAATAAGTCATTTAGTTTTGACAATTTAGTTAATAGATAAATCACATAACCATGACAAATATTTGCCAAAATGTCAAACATGCACACCTATGAATCCACTAATGTTTTCATTAAATATTATTGAAACAAACAGCTATGTCTGGTATGACTAGTAGAGACTAACACCACTGCACTAAACTTAGAGTATTTCTATTCTTTCAAAAAAATTTGTAATGCAAATCCTAAAGAATGAGAAATTTTTCTTTCTTTTGTGTAGAACTGTCCTGCCTTAATAAGCGCAGTAGGTGGGGGTACTGACACCAACAATACCAACCTGTGTAGCAGCTCTTATTGTAATCCAGGCCAATAAATTGCATATTTGAAATCTATTTATTATTGATTCTTTACTAGAACTAGTCCTTCTGACAAGAGGCTAAAATATAAAAAAAGAAACAAAGTTTTATGGTAAACACATAAAATATAAAATTTCTTGATAGATCACTTTGTTGAATCCTTATTTTGATCTTCTCACACTGGTCAAGTACTATTTAGCCATTAACAATAATAATGCATCTATTGAAATGAAAAGATATTTCAGACATGTTAAAGAAAGGTTTAGGCTATGAAACAGCATGAAAACTATGATCCCAGTTTTTGAAATGTAAATATATATACTGCCTATGCAGAGAAGCCTATTGCCTACATACCACATACAGACATGCACACATATATTCAATTTTAAACATAAGAAATTCAGTGAGCAAAACAAGCCTCTATTAGTGACACAGTATCCAGCTTACATATTTAAGTATAACTACAATAAATAAGTATTAATGGTTATTTCTTAATATCTAAATAATCTGAATAAAAGTAACTATTAAATTAGACCTTTCAGTACTAATGTTTTGAGGCCCATATTTTGATCAATTCTTTAATCTTTAAGAAAGCTATACACTAAAATAAACAAAAATTAAAAATATATCTTAATTTTTACTTCCATCTAGAAGACCGCCAGGAATAAGAGAGGGCAGTAGATATGGTACATGCTCAGGCAGTGAGTACAGCGCCTTAGTGAGATGATGCTGGTCAAGGGATAGCCTTGGAGGAAGATGGCACCTGGAGAGCTCTGTCTCTGGGGACCACACCACTCAGGCCTGTGCTGACGTAAGAAGACTCTAGGCCCTAGCTGTAGGGGACTACACAGGCTGAGGGAGGAATGGCCCGCTTACTGGCTCTGTAAGCTCGAGCAATTTACCTCCTTAAATTCTAGAAGGAAGACTAACAGGCATGAGATGAGGAATGCAGAGGAATATTAAGCACCTGAGTGCAGGGAAAATTAGTTACCCAGACACTCAGAAAAGATAGAAACCATTTTTTTAATGGAGTGGAAATTTTTATGGTGGAAGCTGGGTTTGAGCTCAGAATGAAAAAATTTAGACCTAGGAAAGGACAGTTTGCACTTTTAAAGATGAGAATGTCAATATTTCACAGCTTATCCAAACAGGAAAGAAAGAGAAATGAGAACAGTTTGGATATGAAGAAATAAAACTGTCTTCGTTTGCAGAAAAGGTGATCTATCCGTATTTAGAAAATCCTAATATCCCATCCTCTCTATTAAAAGTATTTATCAAAGACACAAAATATAAAATAAAATATAAACGTTAACTATATTTCTATATACTACCAATCATCAATATGAAAATGAAAATAAGAAGCAATCCATTCATAACAGAAGTAAAAAACACATATCCAGAATATATAAAGAACTCAGAATGTTAGTAACAGACATAAACCAATTAAAATGTGCAAATGGTCTGAATATATACTTCTCAAAAGAAGAAATCCAACCATCCAGTGAATATATGAAAGATGCTCAATATCTTTAGCCATCAGGAAAATGTAAATCAAAACCACAACAAGGTTCTCTCTCACCCCAACTAGAATGACTACTATCAACAAACAAAAAAATAATGAATACTGTCAAAGAGGTGAAGAAAAAGGAATGATTATACACTACCTGTAGGAATGTCAATTAGTATAGCCACTACAGAAAATAGTATGAGGTTTCTCAAAAAACTACAAGTAGTATCATCCTATGATCCTGCTACCCCACTCCTGGATATAAATCTGAAGGTAATGAAGTCACATGAAATGTACAAAATAGATACCTGTGTATCTATGTTAGCTGTAGCACCACATACAGTAGCCAAGATAGGGAATCAGCCAAGTACCTATCAACAGATACTTATTATGTGCAAAATACCTTAGAAAGAATGTAGATATCTAACTAAAGTTAAATAATGACAGATAAGAATTCTACTTTTTGAGTATTGACCATGGATAAACCCATTACCCTGCTTATTCTCCTAGCTATCAAAGAAGAACATGTTAGCATCTTCACTGCAGGTCTGAGCACAATGAGGCCTAGAGGGGCTGAGTTCCACCTGGTAGGTCAGGAAGCTAGAATGCAAACTCAAGCCAGTTCTATGCAGACCGGATCTAAAGGTGAAGCAACAGCCCTCTCTTTCAGGGTTTTGTAATGCTGTCATCATTAGGACGCATTTCAAATGTTATACTTCAGTGGTCTAAATAATTATTTCGGCTTTTTTTAAAGCTATATTCTGTGCTTTCTAGAAACTTTGAAACTTGTTAAAATACACTCAGTCAAAATATTGAGAAAATGATGACCATGTTTTATGGAATTTTAGTATTCTTTAATTCAAATTCTAGCTTCTTTGTGGTCTTCATTATAAATACTCTAGTACAGGCTACAAAAGCAATATGCTATTATCAGATGAGCCCATTAATTTGCATTGCCACATACTAAACAGAGTATTTGCTTCTCTACCAGAAATAAGCATACTTATCACAACACAAAAAGGTAACTTTTCCTAGTTTTGTAATCATTTCAATTTTTTAAAAAAGCAAGTGCTATCCACCTGAGGCAGTTATATGAATAATTCAACCTAATGAGAATTCCATATGCCTAAAAGTTTTAAATTACCTTTATACTATCTCAAAAATTAGAGACTTGGGACCAATATTTTCTTAAAAGATCTCTTGGAGAATCAAATGATTATTCAATAAGGATTTAATATAAAAGTGTACCAGATTTTTACAAAGTAAAATGACTGGGCTCACACACCTCAGAGCCACCTGGCTTCTTCCTGCCCCTAGGATCATGCTTCACCTGGAGCCATAGCACACGTGTGGCCCAAGGCCACAGTTACCCAGAACCTGTCAAAACAAGCTTCAGATCTCGCTCCTGATTTACTGAACCCAAACTGACATTTTCACAAGGTTTCTGGTTTCTCCACCTTAACTTATAATCCTGTTCCTCCTCGATCTTTCCACGCCCCCCATATCATCACCAAATCCTGCTTCGAACCTCACATCTTCCTTCCACATTCATGTGCAAGCCCACCAGTCTAAGCGATGGCTAATCCTAGGCGCCACTAAGTTACCACTCTTTCACCAGCTCCTCTCTTGTCTCTTCTCATCCTCAACCCTTCTACCTTTCTTCCTTTGATGATTTACTGCCTATTTTCCTTTATTGAAAGACAAACCCTCTGAGATAGGCAACTGAGCTCATCTTAGACAGCACCTTCCCACCTCCTAGAACAGTGCCCGGATCAGAGCAGGTGCCATTTGACCAGTGATCAATGAATGGATACCTCTACAAGTTAGCTGTTTACCTACTATGTCTGGATTGAAAGCTCTATTTGTCCATGTGTTCAACCAGTGAGTCATTTCCTACAATTTCTTAATCATTACTAATGACTCATTGCCTTAATTATACAACTTATATTTTGTGTGTAACATTTAATGATCAAAAAAAACTGAAATGAAATCATTTTCTAGAGCCCTACAGAAGCTGTCCAAAGAAGCATCTAAATAAGAGTGTGACTATAAAGCAATTATTTTTTCTAAATTACACAGGAAAGTCCCTTATTATCTCAATAGCACAGTATTACTAAAATGGCAAGGTCAAAGGTAATTAACTTACGATTTCTAACACATTGGCTTTTACCTTGACTGGTGATGGTGACTGGGAAACTTTCCTCTTTGGCATCATCATATGCAAAAACAACAGGGCTAATTCTAGGTAGGAATCTCTTATCAACCTAAAATGATATGGTATTGAACATATTAAAGAGCTTTACCACTCATAAACACTTTACATCATTTTCTGACAACAGATAAACCTATGACAGATAAACACAGGCAAAATTAGGATCTGTCCCAATAAGCAAACCTCCTTCTCACAGCACTTTTGGCCATACCTACTAGAATCTTCCTCCCTGAAACTGGGAGCTCTTGAAGAAAGCTGAGCACCCCATCTTGATCTACACTGGCATACAGTCACTGACTGCTGTGAAGCTCAACACAATGGAATATTCTAGCAGACAAGGAAAAGTCAGGGCCAGAGGAACCGACCTTGAAAACTAGGCTACTGTACTCTTCTACATTAATGAAAATGGAATAAAGTACAGTTGTGCAGAAAGAAGTGATGTACAAATTAGATCTGTGTGTTTACTAACTGTCATTTGGGACCACTTGGATCAGTGGTATTTTTAGTAACAGTGGTTTACCCTCAATATTGAGGTGATATTTGTGAAGAATTAAGCTGGTCAGCCTTGGTGTGGATGACCAGAGTGAATAACCTCACACAGCCCTTCTAGAAACAAATCATATATAAGAAAAGATCTTCTCCTTCAAGTCAGTCAGATGTCCAGGGCAAGTGACCACAACCCGGAGACTGAAAGGAGATCAATCGATCAGGAACAAGTCAGAAGTGATTTGCAGGCCAACATGCCCCTATGACAGTGGGTATCGTTGACCTTTACTATAAAGGGCTCCTACTATAAAGGTAAGAACAGGTTTGAGAAGAAGTCAATAGCAGCCTTGTACTGGTGGATGGTGTACACTAGCCCTATCGTGAAGATACCCATTGGCTCCCCAGATGCTCAATGTCCACCAGAGCACACTGTTCAGACCAAACAAACACTGCTCAAACAATGGGAAGGTGTGGTTTATACCCCGAGTTTTGGTCATTTTTCAGACTTAGTTGTATAGCTTCACATAAACTCTCAAATCTCATACTTAGAGGTTTGTCTTCCATCACTATTTGACGCTCTATTTTGCCTGAAAGAA
>NW_004524580.1:25041445-25057703 GCF_000260255.1 Octodon degus | reverse complement strand
CTTTTTCTATCATTTAGAACTCCTGAACAAATATTTCATGTTGGAAATTCAGAAACATGGAAATGCGTCCTTCCGTCTCTCTGTTGCTCCTCGCTGAGAAGCGCCAGTGGGGTGGGATCCACGGCCTCTTTGCTTCAGGGTCGAGGCTTCCCCTGCCCTCAGCAGTACAGAAAGCCCCACTTCTCCACGCTTGCTTGAACCCGGATGCCACTTCCTGCAGTTTCTTGATGATTACTAATGACTCAGCCTTTGGCTTCTGCACAGCTGCTTTGACCCGTGACTTTCTCTATGTCCTGTGCATCCCCTTCCTGTGTCCCCAGCTTCCTTTCTCCACATGTTTTCCTCTTCCCGCCTAGTTCACAAATATCAAAGGAAATGTCTGCGCTCTTATGTCCGCTGCAGCGTTACAACAGCTAGGACGCTGCATAATCCTGAGAGCTCATTGGTCGATGAACAGATAAGGGGTGTGTGTGTGTGTGAGTACGTGGGGTCATATTGCAGGACACAGACATGGGAAATCGATCAAGCAATATAGACATAAACCCTTTCTTTCAATTAACTAACAGCATTAGCAGTACAACTACCTTATCTTGGGTGTGTGCATGTGTATTTATTTATGAGCAACTACTTTGAAGATAACAATATGCAATATACTGACCATTGTTAATCTCCTACAATCTTGTTTTGAAATTTTATATCATTGATTTTATTTTCTTTTCCTTCAAATAAAATAAATAAAACAAGAAAATACATGAGCTGTAATGGAAACTACACTGTGTTGACATTTTTAAAAAATGTTACAGTGAAGGATATATTGACATTAATCCCCCTCGGAGTGCTTCCCCTCACTTTCAGCACAGCTTGAGCATCTGCAGTTGGCTTACTGGGGCTGCCTCGAGGTCCTGCACGGATTCTACGTGTTTCCCCTTCGTGGTCAATTTGACTTTGGGAAAGAGCAAGGAGCCTTCTGGTGCCAGAGCCGAGGCTTTCCACAGGCTGCCCTTCCACAGGACTGCTCTCTGCAGCAGCGCTCACTGGATTTTGGGTTTTATCACACCTAAAGACCCTCCTGAAAGAGGACTTCTAGAACTGCTTCAGAAAGTGGCAAGAGGGCCAGGGAGACAGCTCACAGGCATAAGCTCCTGACTGGCAGGCACAAAGTCCCAAGTTCGATCCCCAGTACCACAAAAATAAAAAGAAAACAAAGAAAGAGGCAAGAACAATGGGTAAGTGTGTTTGAAAGCAAGGGGGAGCATTTTGAGGAGAATTAATGGCAACAGGTCATACTACAACATTTTTTAAACATTTAACATCACCGCATTTTCCTGTCCCTACAAATGGACGCATACACATACAGGCACACACAATAGAACATGATTCAGAGTGAAAACAGAAACTATGGTATTTGCAAACACACAGATGAACCCAGGACATTTTGCTAAAGGCAAGAAGCCAGGCACAGAAAGACAAACACAATGACCTAACATGTGGAACCTAAGAGAGAAGAGAGGAGGAAGGGTGGTCTCCAGGGGACGTGGAGAGGGGGAAAGGGCGATGTGGGCCAGAGTCTTGTTCAGACAAGCTGAGAAAGATCTGGAGAACTACTGCACGGCATGATGCTCATAGTCCATAGTCACGCCCTGTATACTTGAAAATTTCTAAGAAAGTAGATTTTTCAGTGCTCTCACCACAAGGAGACTAAATACTGTGGGTGGATGTGTTAGGCAGCTCTATTTAATTATCCCATGATGTATAAAGTTATAAAAATATCACATTGTACCCCAAACTCAGATGTAATTATTATTTGTCAATTAAAAACAAAATTTAATAATTATCACAACTTAATGGAACAAATTCTAGGAAGCTAGCTAATGCTTGAAAACCCCAAGAGAAGGTACAGCGGGTCGGCTCCTCACACAGTTCCTAGCCCTCGTGGTGAGCATCCCTAGAGCAAAGTAGTGAAGGAATGCAGAAAAATAACACCTTTAAGCATCTTTCAGGTAATATTACATTAGCCAAATGGCTGAGACTAACATTTTTTAATTAAACTCCAAACGCTGTATAAGGAAGGTCAGTTATATTGCAAAAAACAAACCCAACTCATAATGCTTTCTTTCCTGATATAAAAAATAATCAATGTCCTTTTACTAAAAATGCTTTGCCAGAAGTATTAATGTGCTTTGTTATTATTAAGCAATTGTAACATCTGTATTTTTACAGTCAAGAAGATCATTGTTTATTGGGATTTGGGGGGGATTGTTTGTTTGTTCTTTGTATTTTAGGACAGGGTCTACAAGGTCTCACTGCATAGATCAGATTTGCTATAATCCTCCTGTTTACAGCCTCTCAAGTACCGGGATTACAGGCACACACCACCACACTCAGTCTCAATCGCTGTCTCAGCGTGTCCTGCGGGCAGCGGCATGCCAGGATCGAACCCCGGCCACTGTGCTCTGCCTAAGCAGGCACTTTAGTCCACTGAGCTATCATTGTTAATAGGGCGGAAAAAAAAAAAAGCCTACCAATGTTTTCACAGTAATAACACTAAGTATACCTCACCTTTCTGGAAGAGGATTTCAGCCTCCACCTCACATTCCTGTACAGCTGCCATCTTACAGAGCTGCAAGGCTGTCTCAAAAAGATGGAGAGCAGGTACCCACTTTGAAGAGTCCTTCCTTTTATTGCTGTAATATGCTTGCTTGGCCAGGGTATGTCCTAAAAGAAAATGATTGGGTGGAAGCAAAGCAATAAAATGAACAGTGGTCACAGCAAGCCTTTGAGTCACCAGACCCCTCTCAGTATTGGCATCTACTAAGATCTCTGGTGGTCTTCAGTTTTTAGTACCCCAGAAAAGTTTTAAAGAAACACATGGTCAATGTTTCAGTCAACAACAACAGTAACTCTTATCTGTGGTAAATATTCAACACATTTTCTTGTTTCTAAAATGAGAGATAAAGACCGGATGTGGTGGTCCCCACCTGTAATTCCAGTGCTGGGCAGGCAGAAAACAGGAGGGTCACTACGAGTCTGAGCTGCGTAGTGAGACCCTGCACCAAATACATAAAAAATAAATAAATGAAATGAGAAACTCCCAAGTCTCAGCTCTAAAATTTCATGGCACTCTTCAAAACAACTTCCATATTCCTAAGGTTGGATTATTAGCAAGAAACATCTTGAACGTTTATTCTGCTTTCAATAAAATTTACATATATTAATATGCAGTAAATTTCATTCTATTAAATACTACAGTAGTGGTTTGTTGTGCATTTCTTTCCCACCCAAATCTGATAGTAAACTCATCATGGACAAGGGCTGCAAGCTATACTTTTTTAAATTTATTTTTTATTTTTTAATTAATTTTTTAAATGTATTTAGTACAAGGTCTACAGGGTCTCACTGCACAGATCAGACTCATAGTGATCCTCCTGCTTTCAGCCTCCCAAGTGCTGGGATTCCAGGCGTGCGCCACCACTCCCAGTCTGTGTGCCCGGGGGTGGGGGTGGCATGACATGGGGATGGAAACTCGGTCCCCTGCGCTTCCCTAAAGAGGTGCTTTAGTCCCTGAGCTATCTGGCCAGCCCTATACTTCTGGTAGAGGACTAGTATCACTTAAGGAAAGGAAGGGCCATTGGGTAGAAGAAGCACTTTTCTTAATTTGCCTGTTTCAAAGACATTTATACATTTATTCCACACATATTTTCTACATGCTTAGGTATGAAATGAAAATGAGAAAGGACAGTGACAAAAGCTAAGACGCCAGGAATCATCCAGTGTACTTAACATGCATTACTCTCGCAAAGCTCACAACTGGAAGTGGGCACCATTACTGCGTTCATTCGACAGAAGACAAACAGGGGCTCGGAGAGTACCTGACGGAAGATCTCCTAAGTTCACATGGCCAGCAAACAGCAGAGCCATAATTTCAACCTATCAGTCTGGGTCCGCATCCACCCTCCTAAACTATAATGTTGTGTAGCCCCTAAAAGCAAGGACATGGAGCCGAGTGATTCATACAGAAGATGAACAGCCAGACGAGTAATCAAAATAGTTTGTGGCTGGTTGCGTGGCAAGGAAAATACAGAGTGCTGTGATGGTGGGGCCAGAAGCCCTGATGCGTAGCTAGGGAAGGTCCGTGAAGGTTTTCCCTAGAACATTCTGTTGAGGTAGACAGCTGATTACTGCCTCATTGGAAATTCAAAGAGGGGGAAAAAAAAGTGTTGGAGTAAAGAGTAGAAGAAAACAGGGGCA
This sequence comes from Octodon degus, assembly GCF_000260255.1. NCBI lineage: Eukaryota > Metazoa > Chordata > Mammalia > Rodentia > Octodontidae > Octodon > Octodon degus. Next base: position 25,053,455 of record NW_004524580.1, on the reverse strand, counting down.
AATATTACATGGCTGAGATAGCTGGATACACACAAGAAATAAAGACCAAAAGGCCATGTAGGATTGCAGCACAGATGCTTGGTTGAAATATGGGGTCCCAGTCAGTCACTGGAGTGACGCTGTCATTTGAGGCCTTCAACAACTCCCTAGATAACCTTCAACCTTGAACGTCTTCTTCTAAACAATGAATGGGAGAATGAGAAAATGCCTGGGGTCCCTTTGGTTCTGGAATTTTTCAGTTTCAAATACCATACCCTGGGCTGGCCACATAGCTTAGCAGACTGGACCAGGGTTCGATCCCTGACATGTGCCGTGCCAGCCCTGGCCCCTGGGGCATGCATGCTAAGACTGTGATTGAGACTGGGCATGGTGGTACATGCCTGTAATGCCAGTGCTTGGGAAGCTGAAAACAGGAGATCACTAGGAGTCGGACGTGTGTAGAGATGCTATGGACTCTGTACTAAATACACACACACACACACACACACACACACACACACACACACAAAATCTTTATCACACTATAAAGAGTTAAAAAATAAACACTTTTCATAAATCTTTGCTTCAGAAATGTGCCCTATGGGTGACAGGAAGTGAAGCCTGTCAGCCTCTCTTTCCTTCTCCCTTTGGGCTTCCCCCACTTTTCCCCACCTCCACCAGGTGTGGGGGCAGCACTGAGCTCTTGAAATCTCCTGCTCCCAGAAGCTCCAGGGGAGAGGGGAGAGCAGCCAGGGCCCCGTGGGAGCAGCTGACATCTGTACACATCTCTCCAGAGCACATATGCTTAAACCCAAGGATGACCGATTGCATTTAGCTCCCAGGCAAGAAGGGAAACGAAAGCCAGGCTTTGCTCTTTGTCAGTATGACTTCCTGTTTGTACACACTCTCATTTTCAAATCTTGCACTTATTGTTTCAAATTATACCACAGTTGTTTATTGATAGCAGACAAAAAATGTCAAATATTTTTATGGCACTGCTGTGTATTTTATGTATAATGATATTTAATACATGATATATGTTAGTACTAGATAAGGCAGTACCAATATATGACAGCAATATTTGAGTTATCTTCTAGATTTTTGTTACAATTAGAATTATTAAGTAAATATTTTCTCTCTCCTCATCAACTAGATCCAAGTAGACTGAATGACAGAGATGGAAGATGGCTCCCAACTGTATTCCCAGTCCCCAATATCATTTTTACTCATAAATGATCCTCAACAAATATTTGCTGACTGAAAGAATATAGGAAATGTCTTCCCTTCTATTTGCAAGCTGTAATTTACCTTTCTATTTTATTTTTTATTCTTTTTTGGTGGAACCAGGGATTGAATCAGGCCCTTGTGCTTGCCAGGCAAGAACTTATTCTACTGAGCTATCTCCTCAGACCTTATCTATTTTTATTTATTTATTTTTAATTTTAGGGAAGAGTCTATAGAGTGTTCAGGGTTTCACTACTAGATCGGACTTGTAGTGATCCGCCACTTTACAGCCTCCCAAGAGCTGGGATTACAGGTGTGCACCACCGCGCCCAGTCTCAATTATCACCTCAGCATGCCATGGGGGTGGGGCTGGCATGGCAGGCCCTGGGATCAAACCCCGGCCCCTGACCCTGCTTGCAGGCACTTTAATCTGCTGAGCTATTTAGCTGGCCCTTACCGTTCTATCTAAAAAGGGTAGTTCAAGGTAAGGTGATTAATGGGAAAATAAATAACCATGGTGCTTATTTTTATTTTGCAAAAATAATATCAATATGCCATTGGCTATCGGAGGCTTTTGCAAAAAATAAAATTTAAGCAGCTCCATTCCTGTGATGCAATCTATACTATTAAAAAAAAAAAAACTGTCAAGAATTCAAGTCACAGATGAATTTGTGCTTCATAATATTAAAATGTTCCTTTCTCCAATAAACATCAACTCTGTGAAAACGAAGTCTTGAAACTAACATTGTTTTGACAGAAAAGCTGCTTTTGGGTTTGTTTTCAAAGTCTGTATTTAATATAATATACCAGAAAGCAAGCTGTTCAGCTTCAAATGAGTCTGAAAAACAGCAACAGCACTGTCACTGAGCGGTGACACATCTTCAAGATTAGTAAGTCAGAGAACATATTTGATTTTATACAGTCTGTCCTTTAGGCTTATGTAGAAATCAAACGTCCTGATAACAGGAGAAATTGTGGACTAAAAATACAGAGAAAGCATCTCTGACAAGATGAGTGAGCTGGAAGCAATCGGAGAGGCCAAGTCAACAGGGCTGACTTGGCAAATGCGGAAACAACAGAGTGGGGCGGTAACGAGATTCCTGGCCCAGAGGAGCACTGTTCTGGCTCAGATCTCAGTGCCCCCCAATCCTTACATGCTCTTGGTGGGGCTTCAGGGAGGTGACCAGGTCACAGGGTGTGCGGCTCAGTGGTGGATCAGCTCATTGGCAAGTTAAGACCTAAACACCAAGTTGGAAAGTGCAGCCTGGCTGGGGGAGCTGGTCGCTATGACGTGGCTGTCTCCCCTCCGCCCATCGTACTCTGCTTCCTGCCCACTGTGCCATCTACCGTGCTGCTCTTCCCTGGAGCCAGCTGATTATGGAATGAAATTTACAAACTGTGAGCCAAAATGAACCTTTCAGGACCCAGGGAGATAGCTCAGTAGAATAAGCGCTTGCCTGATAAGCGCAGGGTCCTGAGTTCAATCCCTGGTACTGCGGGAAAAAAAAAAAAAAGAATCTTTCCTCTAAGTTGTGAGTGTTGAGTATTGTGTCAGTGACAAGATGGTAACAAAGATAATCATAGTAACAAGGACCTGTATTAATAATGAAAAGGGCAGCAGAAGGGAGAGCAGGGAAGACTCAGGACAGATATTTCTTGAGTGTATCCTTGCTGCCTTCTTTTCACAGTCCAGCTCCACCATGATCTCCCCCTGGCTGAGCAGCCGAGGATACAGGAAGCAAGAGGGTCCTCAAAGTGGCAACCTTCCTGAACTTGGAGCTGGGCATGAGTCTGACAGATGCAGGAAGTCCTGAGTCCCAGATCACAGGCAGTGTTCTGGAGAGAGCATGGAACGATGTATGTAAGTCTCAGGGAAGGACAGCTCTGCCTGCTGGCCTCCTTGGCTTTCCCAGGAGCCATGAGGCCAGCGCCAGCGGCCAGGGTCCTCTTGACTCATGAGAACAAGAATGGAGCCTTTGCAATTTCCTTTGGTGCCTCAACAGTGAATCAAACTCTTGAAGGCCAGAACAAAATCAACAGACAGAGGCAGAAGTAGCACTTGTGCCCACCATCTAAACTATGAAAAACAAAAGGATCAGTCTAGTGCAGAACCATAGCAGCCAGCACGAGCAAAAACAAACAACTGAGGGCTGGCCAGATAGCTCAGAGGATTAAAGTGCCTGCTTAGGTAGTCACAGGGGCCCCAGGGTTCAATCCCCAGCCTGCCATCCTGGCCAGCCCCATCCCTGGAGCGTGCTGAGATTATGGGGCCACAAAGGAATATGACCAATGATGTAGAGTTTGCCTAGGAGAGTCACATGGAGAGAAAATTGGTCAAGCAATGGCTGTGACTCATCCACATGGCTGACACTGACAAAGGATCTACAAACCACAGTACAGGGTTTCAGGATAAATCCTGCGGGGATCTGACTGACCGTGTCAGATACAAAAGTTATATTACTTGTTATATAGGTCTTGCTTTATCTTGGTCTTAACCATCCAACAGAAAAGTGTAAAAATGAAGTATAAAAAGTAAAGCCACATTAATATGCTGAGCTGTAAAACACTCAAGTCAACAACTTCTGTCTGGATTTGGATTTTTTTATTTCATTGAGAAACAAATATCAATGAGACAGTTTTAAAGTTGATTAATAGGACAGTTTTGATAATTAATACATTGTACATTGTTATCTTCTTAGTGGTTATCCACGGCACAAGAAGCAAACAGGATATCCTGTCCAAACACTATTAGTACAAATCTTTCTTCTCACTGAATTAAGCAAAAGAAGCTGTATATCTATCCTATTTTGTATATACAAATGCAAAATGGTCCTTCCTTTGTATCTCCTTTTTTTGTTTAGTCCTGTCACAGGTGGGCATTCTATTGGCACCTAAATACTACAGCTGTTTGAATTCAGCAAAACAATCCAACACTGTCCAGCAGTCCATAATAGTAGTGGGTTATCCTCAGAAGTTAATGTCAAGTCAACAACTTCTGACATAGCCAGTCCTATGGAAAACCCATTACTATTATGGACTCCTGGACTATATATGGAATATTTTGATGAGTTCACGCACCTACAATATTTAAATGACAATGGAATACCCTTCTCTGATAAAACTAAACAAAAAAGAGGATACAAATGAACGACCATTTTGTATCTGTATATTCCAAATAGTTTAGACATACAGCTACTTTTTTCTTAATTCAATGTATAGAAAGATTTGTTCTAATAGTGTTCGTGGACAGGATATCATGTCTGCACCTTATACTATGAATAACCACTAAGAAGACAACAATATGCAATGTATTAATTATTGAAACTGTCCTATAATTGGTTTTGAAACTGTCTCATTACTATTTGTTTCTCAATAAAATTATTTTTTTAAAAAATGAACAAGCAGCTGAAGGATTCAATGTGAAGTTGATGTAAAAAGAAAAGCAAAAAGAGAAAGTACTTCTAGAGAACACCTTGGTTGCTTTCCTTGTCAGAAACACAATACCAGGACCCGAACTGTAAAGAAGAGAGGTTTGCGCTCTCACTGCCACCCATGATGGCCACCTCCAAAGAAGAAACAGCACAGCAGAAGAGCTCGGCACAGGCAAGACACCCAGGTCATGGCAGCCAGGGAGCAGTGAGAGAAGCGAGGAGCTAGGAAGGAAGAGACTGCCTCTTGCGGTCCTGTCCACTGACCCGCCTCTGGTGACCAAGGCTCACCTCTTAGCATCACCTTTTGCCACTGCACCCTTGTGGCCCAATGGCCTTCCCTAAAAGCTCATCTAAACAAAGTCAACTGAGAAGATTCTAGTCAGTGCTGAAATCAGAATTATCACCAGAAAGATCAAGAAGAAACAAAAGTAGCTTTAATCGCTGATGGCAAAAATAAATGGAAATTTAAGAGAAAATATAGCAAACTTGGAAGATGATGTAGATTGACATATAAATATTCCTCAGTGCTTAATAATGGTGATGGTAGTCCAGGCATTAATCTAGGCCTTTTACTGATTTAATCTTCCTGACAATTCCAGTAGCTAAGTGGCATTATTATCCCTACTATGTCTGAAAATCTGTGTCCTTCCAGTTCCCAATTCATATGCTGAAACCTAATGCCCATCATGATGGGATTAAGAGGTGGGAACTTTGATAGGGAATTAGGTGCTCTCTTTAGTGGGACTGATGTAAGAAGCTCAAGGGAGAATGTTTGTTCCTTCCATCATGCAGAACATAGAGAAAGTACTACCTATGAAGCAGAGAATGCCCTCACAGGTACTAAACCTTGATCTTGGACTTCTGCTAGCAATGGATTTCTGTTATTTACAAAATACTGGATAGGGTATTTTGTTACAGCAGCTCACACAGACTGAAATATCCCCACTCTTGATGGGGAAACTAAGATACAAAGTAAATCACACGTTTAGGCAGGCTGACTCCAGCTGCAGTAGAGTGGATGAAGAAGAAAGAACAGAAAAAGTGACCAGAGAACAAGTTAGCCTGAAGGAATTTTCCCAGGAGTAGAGGTTTGCCTGCAGCTTGAAAGAGATCCCTGGGTTCTAGACATAGGAAGATAAGACACGCAGCCAGAGATATTCTAGCAAGTGTGCTAAACTACAAAGGGAGAAGGGAAGGTCTCTGGATGATAACAGATTTCTCACCATCTAAGAGAAAGGTCAGCGTGGCCCTACAGACCTCACGTTCACCCATGTACACCGCCCAGACAGAAATGGCAGAACAGCATGTACTGAATCCTGAGGGGAAAGGCCACACCCCGGGGTTCTGATAGTGAGCTGAGATGGCGCACCACTCACCTGCTGAGTGCAGAGGACAACTGTCTGAAATATCAGCTCGGTGCCCCAACAGTGAGAAACACGAAAGAAATGTTCACTCAACAGCCTACAGAATGGAGAGAAGGTCAAAGCACTGTGGCAGGAATGCTGGGAAGAGGCAGGAACGCTGGGAAAGAGGCAGGAACCAAGAGCCGAGAGGCTCCGGGAGAGGGAAGCTGCTCCCTGACAAAGGACAAGCGCAGAAGGAAGCTGGGCCACAACCCAGACTGATCAGAGGGGTCTCCTGAAGCGCTCAGCTGCAGAGAGCAGGAAGGCCCGAACGGTCCGCAGGCTGCACCACACACCTGCATGTGAAATACCATCACCAGCAAAACTATGAACAGTGCCAGCCACTGTGCACTGGGGGGCGGAGGCTGTGCCTCCAGCTCGGGCTAGGTCCCACACCTGTCGGACACAGTTCAGGTCTTAAAACTTTCTAAACAAGTCATTAGAGCTTGGAAAAATGAAGACTACCTAGATAAATGCAAAACAACTTGGGTTTTTTCTTCCTAGACATTAAGTGTTTATAAAGATATAAATACTTAACAGCATCAATTATAACTACAAAGTATAAAGCATTTGTACATGTTTCTTTCCAAAACCTTTCTTTGCCAATTTATTAGAAATGTAAAAATTTTTGATTTTTAAATAGATTAGTAGACAAGAAATGTTCTTAAATGTTATGTAAGAAATGCAGTTGTACTTTGTTTTTGCAGAACTTTTCTATTAAAGTTATTGAAATGTATAAGAAATTTTAGGTAGGCCATATGCTTATTATTTCAAATAAAATGATTGATTAAATGGATAAAATTCAAATAGTCCAAAGTAAGTACTTTGTTTGTTATAATTACTACAATTAATTCTATATGTTACTTCTACATAAAGACCACCCATACATCACAGGAATCTGATACCTGACAAGTGACTAGAATCTAAATGGAGCCTACTTTCACAAACCTTGCCCCTTTTAAATACAGTCCTATGATAGGCTGCCTGCAAATAACTTAAAAAGTTATGTATCAATATGACATGCTGCAAAATTCTTACCAATTCTCATTTTTATTTTGGCCAACAGCATGACATGAGGAAGCCAGACATTTTTCAAAGGCTGCAATGGATTTGCATATTCAGTATTTAATAAAGGAAATTCAATTGTTTCTCCAAAAGTTAGCATCTATAAAAGAAACATTGTCATAAAAAACTTAGTTATTGTGGCTTGGAATAAGACAAGAGAGCGAAAAGTCAGTTTTCTAAGCTCTCTGGACACAAAGTCATTCTCACCTGTTCAATAAGAATGTTGTGGGCCTGAGTCAAAAATTTTAATATTTCTGTTTTCGAAGAGGAAGGATGCTGCTTGAGTTTTTCAGCTTTTGTTAGGTCATCTAATAGGACGAGGCTTCTTGCCAGGGTTAGCCAAGATCGGGGAGAAATAAATTCATTTCCTTCAAGCAAATGTATTATATCCTATTAAAACAAAAGTATTTTATTTGATAGCACCATTTCTAATATACTTAGAAATAAGAGCTGGCTGTTTGGCATACCTTCAGTGCCTAAAATAAGTTAAACTTCTCCATCTGTCATAATGCCATCCTTCCTAAACGTACGTAAAGCGAGCAAGGTTTGCTTTGTACCTGAAGGTTTGTTACAATGTCTGCCTTTAGATGCTTCTCCTGCAGGCCAAGCGTTACAGCCTGCATCAGAGATTCAGCCTGCACCTCTGTGTCGTAAGCGCCCGCCGCCTCCGCACACACTTCCTTGATGAGGCTCAAACAATCTGTCATATCATTCTCTAAAATAAACAAGTGTGATTACTTAAAATGCATCGAGAAAACAACAACATACACCAATGGATGATGCTCCCAATGTTCATTACAGGAAGACTGAATAAGGTTGAAGAACGAGAGGATATCAGATTGGAAAACAAATACACACTCCATGAAACATTGAAAAGAAATGTGTTGTGAGTTGAGGGGAATACTTTAGAATAGTCCAGTGCTGCAAAAGTAACAATATTATCTCATGAAATAATTTGATTTAGAAGATGGATAGAAAAGTGGTGAACAGACGGGCAAAAAAACAGATACTTACTCATTACTGTAAGAATATATATGCCAGGCCATTATTAGCTAATAATAATAGATTTATTATTTGACTCACATAATACTGACAATAATTTAGGAAACAGGTCAAATTACCTATATCTTACAAAGTAGAACACGGAGAAAAGAGAGCAGAGACTCAGCCAAGAAAGGTGTGGCAAGGAACTGGCAGAAGCAGCATGTGAAGCCAAGTTCGGTGGCTCCACAATCTGCACCCTTCACCCTGACACTGTCACCTTCTGGAATGACAAGAGAAGCTGCAGATATACAGGGATTCTGAAGTCTCCTGGCTGTTTTCCACATATCCATGGTCCCCTAACTACTTTTACCAATACAAAGGACTGTCAGAAATGACTGCGCTCACTAAATCACCTGGATTTTAAATTCTACAAATAGCTCAAGCTAGAAAATCAGAACATGTGAACATCGTAATACAATAGATCTAACAAAACCCCTTCACCTGCATGCACTTTTATGAAAACAACTGATTCAGAAAACTAGACGTCTGTACCTTTCACAATTCCAATGCCTCGAATCTGCGCGACAAACGCAGTCACAAGTGCGAGGCGGCACCGCAGCCACAGGTGGATGTTGAAATACTCTCGGGCATTCAAGGAAATGGGGTCCAAAAACACACTGTCATCTTTGTTTTCTGTGACCTAAACAATATTAAAATGGTGATCATTTTCCCATTTAGCAATGTCAAAGTTCTTATCTGAGGCTAAGTGTAAGTCAAGAGATGCATCTAGTACTATTTCACAGTAGTAAGTTTTTAACTTCAGGAATTATTCTTGCATGTCCCATAAAATATACAGAATCAATCAATCAATCAATCAATCATCCACAGTCCCTTGGATCTGCTGGAAGGAACTACTGGGTATTTTCCTTTTAGTATCTAAATTAATTTGAAATTCTCTCTTTTCATTGTAGCTGAAATCCACCCCTAAATATAAGTGTGAAGGAAGTATCCTTCCCATGTGCAGTGTGTTATGATGTCTACGTTTGAATGGTTTTCTTGTAGGTCAAAAACGGGAGCATTGGGGCCAGGGAGATAGCTCAGCAGAATAAGTGTTTGTCTGGCACACACAAGGGCCTGAGTTCAATTCCCAGTTCCACCAAAAAAAAAAAAAAAAAAAAAAAAGAATGGGAGCATGGATGAAAAATTCAGCCTAGAGCTGAGGTCAGGCATAGGCATGGGGAACTTCAAAGACTTTAGGGGAAAAAAAGTATTTCTTCTAGAATTCCCTGCCACGCCTCTATTGCAGCTCATCATCCAACCAGTCTGCAACACCTGCTACCCAGGAGCAGCTACTAGGACTTAGCAGGGACAGAAGGTGGACACAGAAGGGACGTACAAGAAGACAAAGGTAAGCTGTCCCTGGTGACAGAGGCCACAAGCAGGATGGGGTGAAGCAAGCACTCCTGGACTTCAGTGTTTACATCCATCATGGGAGGAAAGTGACCACCGGTAAACTTAACCTCTCAAGCCTGCTTCGCCTGTTACTCACGGAAAGCATCTTCCACTTCCAATCAGGATTTCTCAGCCTCAGACACTGACTGGCATTTGAACCAGACAGCAACTGCTATGGCATGGGGGAGAATGTCCTGTACATTACAGGGCAGAACACTGTACAGTGCATCCTGGCAGTTCTCACCTTTAACCGGTAGATGCCTGTAACACTTTCTCTACTCGCAATTATCAAATATCTCTGGGATTTCCAAATGTCCCCTAAGAAGCATAATCATTACTGGTCAATAACTAATGTCCTAAATCTGCTTTTAGAATTAATCGTTTTTTAGTATTGCTATTAGTTTTAATATAGTTAGAAATGAGTCTCTATTTAGAACAATTAGTTTTGTTAATTTGTAATGTTGTTGGATATTACAATTCTTATTAGCGAGGCTTGAAATAATGAGGAAGAATTCTACGTGATGAATCTTTATATTTTAATCCTAATCAACCCTGTATTATTAAATTATGCAGTCTTATCAAAGCCCAATCACAGGATTTGTGAACAATTATCAAATACACTTTGAGGCTTAAATGCAAAGGACTCTAACTATGAGGAATCCAAAGTAAATCGCACAGGCGAGTTACAGCTAATGTCCAGGTCAAAGTCTCAAAAGCTAAAGGAAGAACATGATACAACTTCTTTGCAAGTATGATCATTTTAGGCTTACCGCAATGATATATCTTGAGGGAATTTCAATGATTATCATATCTAATTCCATCAGTTCAAAAATAAGGTCACTATTTTATTTAAAAAGTTAAAGAGATTTTTGGAGGGCTGGGCACATAGCTCAGCAACTAAAGCACCTGCTTAGGCAGCACACGGGGACTGGGGTTCAATCCCAGGCATGCTGTGTCGGCCCTGCCCCCGGGGCGTGCTGAGAGGGTGACTGAGACTGAGCGTGGTGGTGCACACCTGTATCCCAGCACTTGGGAGGTTGAAAACAGGAGGATCACTATGAGTCTGATCTGTGTAGTGAGACCCTGTAGACCCTGTACTAAATATGTTTTTAAAAAATGTTATAAAAAATCAAGAGATTTTTGTTAAGGCATTCCAGTTAATAAGTAGCATAAATTAAATGTAAGTACAGATTTTTTTCTCTAAATTCAATGTTTTTCCTACTTTACCCTCTTTGCTCACCCAAATAAACAATTTCATAGGATGCCAACAGCTATTATGTATAATGTATCATAATATATAATCCGTAAGGATAAACATTAATCTGTCAATGTCTGGGGATCTTTTTTTTTTTTGTATTTTAGAGAAGGGTCTACAGGGTGTTCAGGGTCTCACTACTAGATCTGACTCATAGTGAATCGCCTGTTTACAGTCTCCCAAGAGCTGGGATTATAGGTGCGTACCACCACATCCAGTCTCAATTGCCATCTCAGCACACCCTGGAGTTGGGGCTGGCATGGCAGGCCCGGGGACTGAACCCCCAGCCCCTGTACCTGCTTGCAGGTGCTTTAATCCACTGAGCTATTTGGCCGGCCTGCCATGGTGATCTAGTTTTGGAATACTCATAACAATGAAAGATAATAAAATGTTTTCTCTTCTTATTTTTGTTCCTTGAATTGTTCTAGATAACTTTATCTAAAAATTTGAAGATAATGAACTTCATCCCAAAATTTCAGCCTTCAGTATACATGAGTTATGTTCATACGTACAGAAGTTCCTGAAGAGATGGGATTCTCGACCTCCTCATGTGCTACCTTCTTTTTAAAAAGTTTTGAATCTTGGAGAAGTTTAAGTGTGGAATATACTATTGCAGCACTAAAAGGAAGAATATATACATTATTGTGTAAAAGTATATATTATTGTAGCATTTTACATTATTTCCTAAATATCTTGCTCCAAAAATAATTTAGGTTAGGATTCTGTCACTTGCAACCAAATAGCTCACAACTGCATGGATTGTCAATAATTTTACATTCATCATCACAATTCACATGCCTTTTTATCTATTATCTTATAGTGTCTATGTTTATATTTTCCTTTGTTTTATGTCTCTTGATACACACAATTTTGCTTTTCTTTACCACACTGATTTGAAATATGTATTTGGTTTAGGTTACAAAAGCATTTTTTTAGACAGAGTGAATTAGAGAAATATTTCTGAAATGAATACATAACAGGATACATACATATATAATACATGCATAATAGATTGCATATTGTATAAAATTATTTACAAACAAATGAATATAACAATAAAAATTGTCTAAAATAAACATGAAGAAGAGTTTACATATCAGTCATATAAAAGTTCACTCTGTGCCAAATCAAGAAACTTCCAACAGACCCAGAGCGCAGGCCCGGTGAGTGAGTGAGACGACCCAGGCCGCGGGATCCTGAACAGACCCAGAGCGCAG
>NW_004524580.1:25012475-25039665 GCF_000260255.1 Octodon degus | reverse complement strand
AAGATTTATACTATATCTTTGACTTACAATTTATTTAAAAGACATTGTATGATCTCTTCTCCTAGTATTAGAAACCTTAAAAAGTATATTTCCATTTTCTGTTGACTTAAAAAAAAGAGGTTTGTACTTATGTTGTTCATTTATTATTTCTTGCCCATATCTTGTAATATGAGAAACTACTTTGGCAGTAACAATACACAATGTACTAACCACTGTCACTCTCCTAAAATCTTGTTTTGAGATGTTGTACCATTGATTTTATTTTTTTTCTTTAAAATAAAAATAACTGATGTCAAAAAAAGAGAAACTTCCATTCATATAATTAGAATTCTCAAAGTATAAAAGCATTTATTTTTAATGTTTACAAAAACACACTTCCCTAGTAATCAATGCTAAAAAAATTAATCTAATCAAGGTATAAAATGAATGAAATAATAAGGTAAATAATTTAGTATTCTTTCATCACCCTATCTCTTCCCCACCTGCCTGATTACTAAAATCTAGTATAGCATCCCTACGTCATTACAGTTATTATTTGTGTGACTTTTACAGGAATCAGTTTTGAAACTGAGACTCAGTTATGCAAACATCACCATTCAGATGGAGCAGAGACCTACCACCATGCCCACCACTGGTCATCTTTACAGAATAATGTCTTTCATCTAAAGTTCTTAATTATGAAATTCATCTCTTTGCTTGGCTGAGTACTTTTGCAACTTTTCAAATGATGTTGCAGCACAGCTTTTGCACAGCAAATTTTCTATGAGCTAGTACTTAAGATGGATGGGAGGCCAAATCCTTTCCCCTTTTCCTTAATCAGCTCTGTTGCTCTATGCAAGAAGAAAGATTCTTACTCTATTTTCATCTCTGGAGGATACCGGAAAAAAAGGAAGACATTCCCAAATTCTTAAAACTTAATTACTATCTTTAATTTTTAGTATTTTTAACGCTTTTATATTTTTGTTCATGTATCTGTATGTCTTTTGAAGAGAAGACAGAAAGAAAGAACTTTTATCAGAAATATTATCCTAGAGGCTGTAAATTGCCTAAAATAAACATGAAGAAGAGTTTACAGGTCATGTAATAGTTCATTCTGTGCCAGAATCAAGAAACTTCTATTCATATAATTAGAATTCTCAAAGTATAAAAGCATTTATTTCTAATGTTTGCAAAAACATAGTTCCCTAGTAATCAATGCTAAAAAAAACCACAATCTTATCAAAGTATAAAATGAAATGAAATATAAGAATTTAGTATTCTTTCATCACCTTATCTCTTTCCCACCTGCTTGATTACTATAATCTAGTATAACACCATGCCCAGTGTCAGCACAAACATTTTGATCCCCTTACAAACTAAAGGCATTGGAATGAATGAGATACAGATTTCCATCTTAAGGTTTCATCAGGATAATATTTTTCTTTCTTTCTTTCTTTCTTTTCTTTTTTTTTTTTTGTATTTTAGGGAAGGGTCTACAGGGTGTTCAGGGTCTCACTACTAGATTGGACTTGTAGTGATCCTCCTGTTTTCAGCCTCCCCAGTGCTGGGATTACAGACGCACACCACCACGCCCAGACCCATTCACTGGCTTGGCCTGTCCCAAGGCTGGGGCGGGCATAACATGTAGGACCAGGGTTCGGTCCAAACCAGGTGCTTAGTCCTCAAAGCTATCTCGCCAGCCCTTGAACTATTTTCATATTTACTTGCTTTCCTATGTGTGATAAACCTTTTGTTATACTTATGAAAATTAAAGTTTTACATATTAAATCAGCTGAAATTTTTCTTTGTAGACAATCTAATTTTACAAAAACACACAACTACTGATTCATATTTTCTTCTGATAAAAAAATTATTTTTAATTCATCTGGCATAACCTAACTCTAAGAGCTGACACTGAAGGTAAAGAGTTTAAATCTCACCTTTTCCAATATTAGCAGTATGATGGGAAGTAAAATCATTAATCTCTTTATCTCTTTATCTACATTCCTATAAAATAGAAACTTTGATAGTGAAAGCGCAGACTTTACAAACTCAAATTACTGTCGTGATTAAATCAAGTCACTTTGTTGAAAATACATATTGAGCGTCTGCCATGTGCCCAGAAGAAATCAGGAGACCGTGGATACTACAACACCCTGTAAATGAAAATCCCTGCCCTTACACAGCTGGCATTCTACTGAGAGGGTATGCGTACCGAGAGTGGGGTGCGCATACCAAGTAGAGATTCTTGGCTCAAGATGACACCGAATGCACAAATTATCATTATTAGTATAGTGAGTTGGCCAGAGTTGGAGGAGGAAACTAAATTGATAATTTAAATTTTTAATCAGCATTTCAACCATTTAGCAATTATTGGATTTTTAAAGTCCCATGATTTTTCAGAACCATTAAAATAGTTGCAGTGTTTGTAGAATAATTTCTGAAGCATCATCATTGTCTAAACTTACCACTTTTTATTCAAAGTAAACAAAGGAGACAATAACAACAAACATAACTCTGACACAGTATATAATACAAACACAAAATTTCTCCTCTCTCTCATCCCCAGCCTGAATTTCCTAAGGCACACGTTTCTAAGGCATCTTGTTACTCAGCAGCTGCAGAAGCTGGTGCTTCATAACGACTAGAGAACTCTAGAAGAAGAAAATGATGCCAGGCCAGCATTGTTACTCTGGGGCCAATATTCTGATTTCTAGAGAAACAAAGCATGGTGTTTGACAGTTTGTCAATCCAAAACTTTAATGAATAAAATATAGGACCTACCAAGATGTAGGATCTACTTGGCATCTACCCTAGTTGTTGTCTTAGTCTGTTTTCTGTTCACATAACAATATGTCTGAGATGAGGTAACTTGGTAACTCACCAAGAATGGCTCAATTCTGGGGGCCAGAAATCCAGAGCATGTTCTGGTGAACATGCCAGTGAGGGAGATCTAGCTGCACTGTAACAGGCGGGAAGCTATCACAGGGGACAGCCAGCAGGTTGGCTGGGGTCTCAGGGCCTCACCCATGTGACCTTCCTGGATCCTAATTGCCTCCCAAAGGCCCTAACATGACACCTTTGGAGATGAAGTTTGCAACACATGATGATGGGGACATACTCAACCACAGAAGTTGCACAGTGGAAATTTCCACTTTCTCCACGAGAGTACACAGGCAGCAGGCACAGGATTATCGCCTAAAGGAAGGAAGCTTCATTCTGACACAAAATTAAAAGGCTTAAATATTTTTCTATCTAGACAATAAATTACATATAAAGGAGAATAGCAGGAAGCACTTTTGAGAGGAGGATGAGATTCACATCCAGAAAGACACAGAGAGAGAGAGAGAGAGAGAGAGAGAGAGAGAGAGAGAGAGAGAGAGAGAGACAGCCCCAGAAAAAGTAGAAATATAGTGTGAATAACTTTGATCCCATTTATTTCTTATTAACATTCATGACAAAAATGGTCAGTTTGTTCTCATAAAATCCATGAAGCTCACTCTACCTGTCACCCCAGGGAATGTGCCTTTCAATTTCCTTGACACATAATTTTATTAGAAGTATCAGGAAATGTCAGGCTAACCGTCATTTGGAAAAGGGACTGTCCAACACTCTCAGCAGTGCCCAAACAGAAGCTCACAGGGGGTAAAGTTCATGGTAGAAAAACTCATTCATCCTGACAGTAGGCTTCCCCCAAATGACAAGCCTGATCCACAAAGGAAATAACATCAAAGTTTTTTGTAGGTTTTGTCCCAAGGGCCAGGTTCGTGTATTTAAAGTGGGAGCAATTCCGATATACCTGCACAGTATTTGCATATGTCCAGCTGGTCTTCGAATTAAAGTTCTATTATGACAATCCTTTCTGTGGCCATTTTATAATTTTTATGTTCTCATTTCCTCCTTTCTCCCTAAAAAAAATCACTTATCCTCTCCATTCCAAAAGGTATAAGATACAGAGTGGACAAACAATGAACGTAAATGACAAAAAAATATTTTTGAGGGTTGTTGCAACTTTCTCAGCCATAGTTTGAAGAAAAAGTGGTCTGTAGAAAGTGGTATCTCAGGACTTCCTCTTTTTTCAAACTTCAGTGGGGTAAATGACTACCACTTTATTATGGGTAAATCTTTTTTTCTTATCAATAAACTACCACTGCATCCTTAAAGGTAGTTACCAATGTGCCAGTCCTCCAACCTGGCCCATCTCGAGCTTCAGCTCAGCATCCCTCCAAGTTATCTGGGACCTCCAAGGGCTTTATACACATTTATCATAGTGGAAACTAAACTGAGCAATCAAAATGCCTTCACTCTTCAACTCATCTCAAAATAGTAATGAATCCATTACATGCTAATATAAACAAGGTATTTACAAGCAAAACAACTGTATTTTCTCTTAATGTCTGGCTTAACAAGAGACTATTTACTTTAGTATCTGCTCGATCATTTGGTTGGGGCCACACAAGTTCACAATGGCTAGCTTTACATACTTCTCTAAGGGAGGAACAGAGGCTTGGGATTATTGGTATCATCCTTTTGAGATTTCCCAAGATCTCATTAGGAGTGGGCCCTCCTCTCCCACCCGCTAAAGACCTCCAAGGCAAGATCCTCCTTAAAGACCACACTGCCTCTGAGTCATCTAATAATCCCTCTGATTATTGTGTGAACCCACTAGAAAGTGGTCAGCCTGTAGTGTCTTTGATTTGGCCCATCCTGAGGCATTAACCTCCCATCTCCCCTTTTATGAGTTACTAAATCTGTGTCTGTTTTTTCCTCCCCCTTCACTGTACCCCCATCCAGGCAGCTGGGGATCTCAGCCAGGTCCCTGAGAAATATTCAGTCTGTTGTGATGTATGGTCTTGGATGAAGTACATGAAAACAATTAGTCCTCACACAGATAACTGTTGGAATTAAAGGGATAATTTTAATAGCATCTTCAAATAACTCCGTTTTTATGTTATACTGCATTATTTAGCTTTCCTGTTGCTGGGACGTAACTCCAGTGTCTCATTTAAAGGACAAAGGGTTTCCTTTTCTGTATTTAAGGGGGGTCAGTCCATTGTTGGCTGGCTCTGAGGTAGAATCATCATGGTAGAAGGACTTGGCAGAGCACAGTGGTGGCATTCATGGTGGCAGGAGTAGAACAGCGCCAGAGAGGAAGGGGCCTGAAGTGGACACAGGGCCCAAGGTCATGCCTCTGTGCCCCACCCACACATGTGCTTCCCTGCACAGACCCCAAGCCAAGCAGGCTGAAGCAGCCCAGTTTAACCCTCAGAATATTATACCAACATGTGACAAGTGATAGTTTCTTCAGTTTGCCACCACGCAGAACTGAACACCACATATGGGTGGACTTTTCCTACCCCCATTACATTTAAATCTAGTGGTCTATCTTGCTGACCAGCTTTTCTAGCACTTTACTCTGGTCATTTTGAGAAAGTATCACCCTGAGTTGCAGATACCCAAAATAGTGAATTATTTCATAATACAACTAAAAAAATTTTTTGTTAATATTCTCACTCATCTCATCAGAAAAAACTGGTAAGTACCAGTAAACTGTCAGGCTCATGGTGGCAAACACAAATTGTCCAAAATTCTAATTTTCCTAAGAAGGATCAAATTTTATCACAGGACACAAATACTATCAGTTCTCTGCCCAGATGTGGCAGGCTCACTTTGCTTTCTTTCAAGGAAATGCCTGCCAAACACACAAAGCTGAGGCACCACATCTGCCAGGTGCTTTCTGCAAGTAACGGTGGTTTTCCACAAAAAGGAGCATCCTATTTAGCTCTCAATTCAACCGCCAGCATAGATACGCAGCAGCAGTGCCTAAGCACACGTCCCATTCAGGATTCCCTCCACATGGGACACGCACATTCCAGGACAGGAGCCTGGAAGTGCCACAAACAACTTGTCCTGCTTCACAAAGCCATTCTTAAATACAACTGTTTTTTGGTTTTTTTTCTTAAATTCAAGTGTTCAGGATTAAAAACAAATAATGCTACGATAGTTCACTGCCACAGGCTTGAGTCACGGTGAGACATCTATGTTTCCACCGCTGCCTTTTCAGCATCAAGGAAAACAATATACTGAAGAAGGGCCAGCCAGATAGCCCAGTGGACTAAAGCACCTGCTTAGGCAGGTGCAGGGACTTGGGTTCCACCCCCATGCCATGTGGGCCCTGCCCCGGGGCTCGCTGAGACATAGACTGAAATTGCGCATGGTGGTGCGTTCCTGTAATCCTAGGGCTTGGGAGGCTGAAAAGGCGAAGATCACTACAAGTCCAATCTATGTAATGTGACTCTGTACTAAAACATACATGTGTGCGTGCACACACACACACACACACACACACACACACACACACAAATATATAGATATAGATACAGATATAGGGCTGGAGAGATGGCTCAGTGGTCTAGAGCGCCTACTTAGAACAAGCTTAGCAAAAGCATCAGGGACCGCGGTTCAATCCCCCAGCACCACATGCCAGCCAGCCCTGCCCCCTGGTGGGCTGAGCTGGCCACATTCTCTCTCTCTCTCTCTCTCTCTCTCTCTCTCTCTCTCTCTCTCTCATAAATAAATAAAAAAAATTAGATACAGATATAGATATAGATATAGATATAGATATAGATATAGATATATAGATATACTGAAGAAGGCAAATGGTGTCTTTATTTTACCATAGCAAATTCTTCTGGCCTCATGAGCCTGAATGGGTCCCAGACACAGGCCTGCACCACACATTGATTGACAACTGATGCTCTGAACAAAGTTTGAGGTTTCAGTACTGCTCAGAAACCAGAAGTCATGAATTCTTCCAAGCCTATATGGTCTGTAGTGTAAAATCAGGCTCAGAAGATATGGCTAATCATGGATTGTTCCCCAGTCACATTTCTCTCTCTCTCTCTCTCTCTCTCTCTCTCTCTCTCTCTCACACACACACACACACACACACACACACACACACACACACACCCCTCAGGACGGTACAAGAAAACTTACAGCGTGCATCATCATGCTGTCCAGTGAGGGAAAGGCAGGCTCTCAGAAATGTTGGCAATGTCTTGATGGAACAAGGAGACAGACTGAGGGCGCTGGGCTCCTAGGTGCTGAAACTGGAATAAGTGTTCCTACACATGGGCCAGGCTTGGAAGGGCTCTAATTTTCCACCAGCACCAAAGAAGAGACCAAGTGATCTCCCCTGTCTGCCCACACCACAGCAGGGGAATGGGAGAGGTGCAGCTTAAAAGTTGCTCACCACTGAAGAGACAGAGCCACGTTCTTGGTCACAACCCACAGCTCTGAAATGCTAACTCCCTCCTCTCCCCATCTCGGCTCCCGATGTCCCCACAGCACTCAGCAATTCTGCCGCGCTGTATCAGACTTAGGATTATCGGATGTATCAGCCTGCTTTTATCCATGAAAATATAAACTGCATGAGGATAAGGTTTCACCACCATCATTGTGTATTTCGGCTAGCTTCTCCATATGAGCACTGGGGCAGTAATATTTCCCAAGAACTGCTGGAGAACAGTGCCTAGCATACAGTAAGTGTTCAAAATTGCTTTTTCTTTCTTTCTTTTTTTTTTTGTAGCTGGCTCTGCTTGCCCTGGGGGCAGGGCCAGCACAGCATGCAGTGCCAGGGATCAAACTGCAGTCCCTGCACTTTGCCTAAGCTTGCCTAAGCAGGCACATTAGACCACTGAGCTACCTCACTGGCCCCTCAAAATTGTTTTCTAATGAATAAATTATAAGAAACAAAGGCATTATTAAATAATCATGATCAAACATGTCAGAGGACCTCATGATAAAAGTGTTTATCACAAATAGTACAAGAAATTCTTCAAAGTATATTTCTATATTATTAACTATAAAAATCACTGTGAATATATTATTTTTACTACTCTATATAACTTTTATATGTCTGTGAGCACATGCATGCCAGAACTATATTCTGCTCATCTTTGTATCCTAAGTGGCCTAGATTAGAGCCTGGCAGTGAAGTGGTTAATGAGTAAATTAAAGAATTAATGAACAAGTCATATGAAAGATTTGACACTAACAATTATGGCACATTTGAATAATCCATCACCTACAACAGTTTCTTAAATAATTCAGCACAACATACAGTAGTTCAGAAGATGGTTAGCTTTTCAAAGTAGATCTTTTCAGGATTTTTATTTGTTGTTTAAGAAAAATATATGCCATAGTCTTTATTTTTAAGAATCTATAAATAATTTAGGTTTAGTATTTTAAAAATTAAATGAAAACCAAAGCACGGTTAATTTGGTCACTCTACACACAGCATTTAGCAGCCTAGTTATTATGCTTTCTTAAAGCAGTCTCATTGTTGGGAGTTGCAATTTTAGCTGTCATAATTTATGAAAAGTTCCCTGAATAATAAAAAGCTTTGGCATATCGAAAACTTACATCTGAGGGTGTTTAACAAAGTAGGATACCCAACTTGTAAGCAGCATCAAAGGAGGGCGCACCAGGGCTCGTTGGCTGGGGAAGGACTCAGACAGGCGCCCTGACACTGACCTGTAGGCTGCCCGGTGCCGCTGCAGGGCGACGGCCGCCAGCTGAAGCCTGGCCTCCACCACAGACTCCAGCTCGCCCGCGGAGCACTCCGAGAGGCTCTTGTGGCCCGCGCACTCCACCTCGGACACAAGGGAGTTGAGCTTGTCTTCTGCCTCCATCAGCAAAACCGACTGCAGAAAGAACACAAGATCACCTGAGCTCGCAAATACTGTCTCGCTCTTCTCTCACGCTTTTCATGTACCGAACAGTAACTGTGAGTGGAAGGCCAGAAGGGGAATTTGTGCCTAGTCACCAGAGAAGGGAGCTCGGGGAACAGGAAGCAGGCAATAGAAGGAATTCAGTACCAGCTGGCAGCGACACAGACAGCAATCCCCCTGTACCACCCTGCTCGAAGTTAGCACTAGTTCCATTAAGTTCTACTAAATTGCTACGAACACTAATTAGTGACTCCTACGCCATAACTCCCCAGGACAATACACAGGCAGGCTTCCTGCGAACCTCTGGTGACCATGTATTCATAAACTGATCTATACATTGCCTTGCTTAATGTGTACTTATATTTGAAGAAATAATTAATATACATTGTGGATTTATTACCTTGGGGCTTACAAGCAACAAAACTGCTGACTTAGGTCTGAACAAACCTTACATAACACACGCATTTCCTTTGTAAAGCACACCCAGACTTTCTCAAACCTAGAAATGCTAGGTGGCCCCTAAATGCTATTGCTTTGGGAGCATTTTATTTTTTTAGTTGCTTATGGTAGAAAGCATTTAAAAATCAAACTCATCAAGAAAAATAGTATAAAAATGACATATAGGTTGAGTAACCCTAATGCAAAAATCTGAAATTCACAATGCTCTGAAATAAAACATTTTAGCATCAACAAGAAACTCAAAAGTTTCAAATACTAGAGGATTTCTTGGATTTTTGGATTTTCAGATTAGGGACACAACCAGTGAATTCTATGAAAATACTACAAAATAAAAAGAATCAAATCTCCAGCTCTTCTGTTTTGAAAGCACTTTGGACAACATCTGCTCAACCCATTTGAGACAGACCAGAAACTTGTAGAAAAAGATATCTGTTCACATTATAAGCTGAAACAAAGAACTCAGAGCATCATCTTGTTCCACCTGGCTGGGAGCATGCTCTTTGGGCAACTCAGATTCTTCTGGGGTCCTGGGATGTCCACAAAGGATCTAAACAATGCCAACAATATTGATTTTGAAGCTATAAATAAATTTTAGCAGGCAAGCAAATTAACAAATAGAATCCATGAATAACGAAGATGGATTATATTTCATGTGAAACTATGGTTATCTAATTGACAGTATGATGATAATGAGATTTTACAGTAGACAGTCAATAATAAGTAGCAACTGGATATGGCAGAAGACTAAAAAAACAATCTTTCAATTAAGGGATCTCTAAAAATTTGTGCAGAGTAGTGAATATCACACAAATTCTAGATCAATTTTAAAAAATTGTTAAGAACATAGATATTTAATCAAAAAGGCATAGGCCCTGCTCCCAGACCTTTATTTTATTATATGCATGCCATTGCTGAATTTCATGTACTCTTTCAGCTAGTTTTTCTCATGATCCAGTACTATAGAGTGAAAAATGATTAATAACTATAACAGAGAGTCATAAAATCAAATAATCATGCAAAATGCCTACCATGTAGTAAGCACTGAATAAATGGTAGCTGTTGCTGTTGTTATCACTAGGATTAGGAAATGAGAAAAAGCACGGAATACTCAAATCTCATCCCATAATAAATTATATCTTCTGCAGCAACTTATTGGGTTGATAAATCAAAGCCTTACACCTCAGGGAAACTACTTTTCTTGGGGAGAACACACTCTACCTCTGGCCCCAACCAATCCCTATGCAAGAAAAGCTCTCTGGTCTCCCAACAGCAACTACCACTCTGAAACTGTACCTGTCCAGGGCTTAAGAGTGTGCATCTTGGTCACTGATTCACTATTAAAAAATCTGCAGACTTACCTTTATGATGCTAAGAGTAGACTCATCTTTAACTTTTGGAAACTGACCAAATGAGCTTCTGTCATCCTTTAAATAGAGCTCTACAAAGACATAAAATTTTGGAAACACCAAGAATATCCATAGTTCATTTAAATAATAATTGTAGTTTTTGAAAATTCATGAAAAACCACTCATGAATTTAATTAAAAACAACTACAATGATCAGTAGAAACATGTTCCTATATCAAACAGCCCTAAATATATTTCAAGACTGAAGCTGATTCTTACAGTAAATAAGATAACTTTGAAAGGAACTTTTAGATGCTTAATGATGTCATTCAAGTTACCAACTACACATAAAAAGGAATGGTTTCTCCTTTTGGATCCCAGAACTACTTAAGACCCACAAAGTATTCTGAGGCTTCCAGATATTTCTTTCATTTCAACAAGATGTCCTTGGAGGCATCAGCTCTGTTATATGCACGAGCTCCTCATTTGAACAGCAGAGAGTAAGAACATTCCCAACAGCATGGTTTACAATACTCAACCAACTCTTTCAAAATCCTCTACAAGCTGAAGCCTGCCCTTATTCTAGATCAAAGAAAAGCTAAAGAATTTTTATCATCATCTTTGATTGCTTTAATCAACGTGGTTTCTAGATAACAGAAGAAAATGAATCGTCTCACTAGAGACTAAATTTGTCAAAGGGAAAGAAAGATTCTGGAATAACTTAGAACTTAACATATTGACTTCCTTTCTTCTGCTACTCCCAATCTCAGAGCTATTCTCCTTAATGAGGACACTCTGGATTTGAGAGTCAGATGACTATAAAGGAGACTCAAGCTTTTTCTTAAAAACATATTGTATTGTTCAGGGAGATCAACTTCTGGAATGAGAATATGTGTGAACTCTAAGAACTTACCACACAGAGAAATTGGTGAAAATTATATAAGAAAGAAGTATGTTTAAAATCTCTGGAAATCTAAGGACATATGTCAACTGATTAAAGCAAATTTGCTACTTCATGTACAACAGAGGCTGGAGAAGTTCAAATCTAACAATGCTCTCTGAAAAAAAAAGAGTTCATGATAAAAGTATTAGAGGAGACTGATAGGTTCATTAGGCATGTAGGCTTAATTTTGTGTTGGTCATTCTATAGGAGAGGACTAGAGAAAGAGAAAGCTAACAGTAGACAAAAACTAGTACTTTAATAAATCAAAGAATGAATAAAAAGTTAACAGTGCCAATGAAGTGTGAGGTTCTATTAAGTCTACCAAATATGCAAATTGGGGAGGGCCAGCTTGATAGTTCAGCAGACTAAAGCACATGCTTAGGCAGAAGGCAGTGGCTAGGGTTTGATCCCCGGTGTGCCATGCCATCCCTGCCCATGGGGTGCACTGAGATGGCGATGGAGACTGGGCGTGGTGGTATGCACCTGTAATCCCAGCACTTGGGAGGCTGAAAACAGGAGAATCACGAGTCCAATCTACGCAATGAGACCCTGTACATCCTGACCTAAACAGAAAAAAAAAAAAAAAAAAAAAAAGGGAGTACAAGAAGGAATGGAGCAAAGGAAAGGAAGGTGAACTATTTAAAGATATGATAGCCAAAAACTTCTCAAATGTATTGGAAAAATATTAATTTAGACATCAAGGAAGTTCAACATTCTCCAACTAGAGTAAACACAAGGCAAGCTATTAACAGATCATTGTAAAAATATGCTGAAAGTCAAGATAAGACAAGAAGTTGGGAGGTTTTTGTTGTGTTTCGTATTGTTTTGATGATATTAGAGGTGGAACCCAGGACCTTCACAGAGAAGGAACTCAGCCCTTATTTTGAGACAGGGTATCTCTTTATATCCCAGATAAGATTCAAACTTGCAAACCTCCTACCTCAGCCTTCCAAATGTTGAGATGAGATGAGGGGAAAAAAAATCTTTAAATGCAGTAATAACAGAAAAGGACTTGTCACTTTTGAGCAAACCCCAAAGATATTAATTGTTGACCTGTCATCAGAAACAATGGAATCTAGAAGACAGTGGAATAATATATGAAGTCTTCAAACAAAAAAAAGCTATAAAGAATCTTACCTAGCAAGACCATCTTCAATAATGAGGGCAAGATAAAGAAATTCTTCGAATAAAAAAGAAATGGCACAGTTTTTTGTTTTTGTTTTGTTTTTCAGAACTGGGGATTGAACTCAGGCCCTTGTACTTCCCAGGCAAGCACTTATTCTACTGAGCTATCTCCCCAGCCTCAAAAATTAGAGAAAAGGAAGGACTGTAAGGACAGCCAACATTTCAGCCCTAGCCTTTCAAGGTCAGTGAGGACTCAGGACATAGGAGAACCTGTACTGTAACATCCCATAACTCAACTGTCTCCCAAATTTGCTGACTAAGGAGATTATGGAGCCACAAAGGAAAGTGATCGATGATGTAGAGTGTGCCTAAGGAGAGTCACATGGAGAGAAAACATTCTCTCAGACTTTCACAGAGAGCAAATTGGTCAAGCAATGGCCATGACTCATCCACATGGCTGACAAAGGATCTAGAAACTGCAGAACAGGATTTCAGGGC
Organism: Octodon degus; assembly: GCF_000260255.1. Classification (NCBI taxonomy): domain Eukaryota; kingdom Metazoa; phylum Chordata; class Mammalia; order Rodentia; family Octodontidae; genus Octodon; species Octodon degus. The sequence goes on along the minus strand of NW_004524580.1, from coordinate 25,026,580 downwards.
AAATCTTGAGGGGATTTTACTGACCTTGTCAGATACAAAAGTTACATTTCTTGTTATATAAAGTTATATAACAAGTTATATAAAGTCTTGCTTTATCTTGGTCTTAATCATCCAGAAGAAAAGTATAAAAACAAGGAATAAAAAGTAAAGCCATATTAATATGCTTAGCTATAAAGGGTTCAAGTCAACAACTTCTGACATTGCCTGTCCTACAGATAACCCACTACTATTATGGACTACTGGACTATATTGGATTATTTTGCTGAATTCACGCACCTACAATATTTAAGTGGCAATGGAATACCCATCTCTGACAAAACTAAACAAAAAAAGGACAGAAATGAAGGACCATTTTGTATCTATATATACAAAATAGTTAGGATAGATATACAGCTACTTTCTCTTAATTCAATGAGAAGAAAGATTTGCACTAATAGTGTTTGGACAGGATATCATGTCTACATCTTGTACTATGAATAACGACTATGAAGACAACAATATGCAATGTATTAATTATTGAAACTGCCCTACTAACTTGTTTTGAAACTGTTTCATTGCTGTTTGTTTCTCAATAAAATTAATTTAAAAAATTTTTAAATCCTAGATAGAAAAAAAAAAAGAAAGAAACAGCAAGAATGGTTCTTATGAGACCCATACTAAAATATGAAAAAAGCCACTCAGGAGAGAAATGTAAACTTACTTTCCTCCCCTTCTCCCTTTATCCCAGATGGCATGGCTGATGATAGAAGAATGAGGTTCATCTCTCCCTCCCCTCACTGGTGGGACCCAGGGCCCAGAGACCTGTGGGAATTTCAGCAACACAGTAGGATCCTGGCTAGCATTTACACAATGGACTGATAGATCCAGAGGAGTGGAAATATTGCATGCAATACTAGCAATATGAGCTACAGGTGATCTCTAAATTCTTTTTGTTTTATTTTACTCACCATCTTTCTCTCTTTCATCAACTATCTCACTTGACTTTATAATACTTTCATGCCAGTAAACAGTGTCTCTTCTTTCTGGTTTACTTCAAAACTCCTAAGCCTCCTCATTCAGTCCTTCCCTCCTGTGTCCTACAGTTACCCACAATCTGGAATGATCATCCTAAGCTCCCCAAGCCTTGCTCCAAATGTATTTATCCTCATTCATCTCTCCCTCCTACTAACTATGCTCTTGAAGCCCTTCCCCACATAACAAGGTAAAGTCATTCTACTAAGTGGAAAATCATTGCATATTAGTTCCTTGTATAAGTTAGATCATATTGGGCTGGACAGATAGCTCAGCAGTCTAAGTGCCTGCCCAACAAGCACAAGGACCCAAGTTTGATCCCCAGTACCAAATACCACACTGGCACCAGCCATGCAGGCTACCGAAACCAGGCATGGTGGCACAGGCCTGTAATCCCAGCAATGGGGAGGCTGAGACAGGAGGATCACTATGAATCTGAGCTGCATAGAAAGAATCTGTACCAAATAAATAAGTAAATAAATTTTTAAAGTTAGAGAATATTTCTGTGTACCTTCCTCTTATGGTTATAGATATCAGGCTAATAGTTACCACAGTTTGTCAGTAGCCAGGCTATAATTGGGCCTATTGTTATTGCCAACTAAACTACTCTGATCAGGATGTTCTTCCCTGTATGACAACACTGCAATTTTAAGGAGTCATAACCCTTACTATAGTCTAGTACCAAAGGAATCAGCCCTAAGTCAAATTGATACCAACTCCTCAACTTAATGTATGGGGAAGGTAATTTCTTGGGATGGATATAAGGATCAAGAATCACCTACATCCAGAAGACATCCAGAGGAACAGACGTCTCCTATGAAAGCCTTAAAACCAGTGATAAGGCTATCCAACATAAGCAATCTACAAGTATCACACAGAAAACAAAATAAAGTAAAAAATGACAAGACAAAGAAGCAAAATGCAATCCTAAGTACCCAGTACATCTAGGACAAGTCCAGAGCACAATAAATCAGAAGCCAACAAATGGAACTCTCTGAAATGATACCAATAGAAGTGGAAAAACAAATGGCAGAGGCCACAAAAAAAAAATTGTAAGGTACAAAAATAAATGATTATCTAAATGAATACATTAAAGCAGACACAGATAAATAAAAGAACTCAAGAAAATGTTGGAAATCATAAATGCCATAAACAGACTAGAAATGGAATCAATGAAACAGTTCCCAACAGAAATGTGATTAGAAACTTCAATGAAAGTGTACAAAACAATTTGAATGAAGGCAAGGAGAGACTATCATACTTAGAAGACAGGAATGCTACTACTGACCAGGAAAAGAAAAATATCTTAAAAATCATGAGACCATGAAAAAATCAATCTAACAGCTACTGGATGAAGCAAAGAAGAAAAACATGAGATTAACTGGAATCAATGAAAAAGCTGGAGACAGCACAAAAGCCATTAAAAATCTCTTAGAAATAATGGCAGAAAACTTCCCAAACTTAGATACAGATTTTGACATACAAATAAGGGAAGCGTATAGAATGCCAAACAGCCATAACCAAAATAAATCTATACCAAGGCATATAATAATAGAAATTCAGTATAAGAACAAAATATTAAAAGCAGCTAGAGAAAAGAAACTTATCACCTCTAAAGGAAAGGCCATCAGAATCATAGCAGACTTCTTAGCACAAACCCAAGTGAGCTATTTGAAACCCTAAAGGAAAACAGTCTTCCACCAAGACTGAAGTACCCAGCAACACTATCTTTCAAAATTGATGGAGAAATAAGATACTTCTAAACAAAGAACAACTGAAAAAAAATTATTTTTTATTAATTTTATTGAGAAAGAAATAGCAATGAGACAGTTTCAAAACAGGTTAGTAGGACAGTTACAATAATTAGTACATTGCATATTGTTGTCTTCATAGTAGTTATTCATAGTACAAGATGCAGACATGATATCCTGTCCAAACACTATTAGTACAAATCTTTCTTCTCATTGAATTAAGAGAAAATAGCTGTGTATCTATTCTAACTATTTTGTATATACAGATACAAAATGGTAGCTGAAGAAATTTATGACCTCCAGAACAGATCTAGAGTGTGCTAAAGAATAATGAAAACTGCTAATACATGAACATCAATAGAAAGAAGCTGCCAGGCAGGGCAGGCAATTAAACAGGGGACAAACAACAGGAAAACAACATGTCAAAGAAAGGTCAATTCATATATGTTATAACCGTCAACATAAACCAATCAAAAGAAACAGTCTGGTAGAATGAATCAAGAAGCAAGACCCAGGCCAGTGAGATAGCTCAGCAGTCTAAAGCGCCTGCTTAAGCAAGCTTAGGCAGGCTCAGGGGGGTGTGGTTTGATTCCCGGCACCACATGCCATGCCAGCCCTGCCCTTAGGGCAGGCTGAGCTGGCAAAAAAAAAAAAAAAAAAAAAAAAAAAAAAAAAAAAAAAAAAAAAAAAAAGAAGAAGCAGCAGCAATATCCAACAATATACCGCATTCAAGATATGTATTTAACCCAAAAATAAATTTATAGACTAATGGTCAAAGGATGGAAAACAATTCTCCATGCCATAGACTCCAGAAAAAAGCACAGGGAGCTGTTCTATTCTCCAACAATGCAAACTGCAAGCCAAAATTGATCGAGATAAAGGTCACTGCATACATGGTAATGGAAAACTCCAAAAAGAAGAGATAACAATCATGACTATTTATACACCAAACACAGATTCACCCAATTATGTAAATCAAATATTCACAGACATGCAAAACTGTTAAGCACTAATACAACTGTAGTGGAGGGAACTTAATACCCCACTCTCACAAATAGATCAAAATATACAAAAAAATCATCAAAAAAATATTAGAATTAAATGAAGCCTGTGAGAAAATGGCCATGGTAAATGTCTACAAAGAGTTCCATCCTAAAACATCTGCTGAAAAGAATACACACTTCTCAGCACATGGGACATGGGACGTTCTCCAAAACAGATCATACATTAGCTGACAAAATGTTAACAGAACCAAGGACAAAAATCACATAATCACCTAAATGGATGGAGAAAAAGCATTTGACAAAATTCAATACCAATTCATGATTTAAAAAAACTTACATAAATTTGGAATACATGATCTTTACCTCAATCATATAAAAGCCATCTATGACAAACTAACAGCTGGCATCATATTAAATGGTCAAAATCTGAAAGCTTTCACTTTAAAATCGGAAACCAGACAAGGAAGTCCATTATTAACACTTGTATTCAACACAGTTCAGGAAACATCAGTCACAGCAATCAGACGAGAGAAATAAAAGGAATAAGGCTAGGAAAGGAAGAAGTGAAATTATCATTATTTGCAGATGACATGGTACTCTACACAGAAGACCCCCAAGAACTCCACCAAAAGATCTCTAGATTCAATAACCAAATTTAGTAGTGTAGCAGGACACAAAGTCAACACTCTGTAGCATTCCTGTACACAAGCAACAAAGTCACAGAGAGAAACTGGGAAAGGACACCTTTCACAGTAGCATCTATGAAAACGAAATATGTAGAAATCAACCTAACAAGGGATGTAAAATATATGTACAGTGAAAATTATAGTACCATTTTTAAAAAGATAGAAGAGGATGAAAAAAAAAAAAAACGGAATGATATCTCTTGTTCTTGGATAGGAAGAACCACCACAGTGAAATGGCCATATTTCAAAAACTGCTATATGTATTTCAATGCAATCCTAATCAAAATACCATTACATTCATCACAGCTCTAGAGAAAAGTCTTAAAACTCATTTGAACCAGAAGAGATCTAGAATAGCAAAAACAATCATGGGCAACAAAGACAAGTCAGGGAGCATCACAATCCCAGACATGAAACTATACTACAAAGCTACTATGATAAAATCAACATGCTAATTCTCTTTTTTTCTTCTTTTTTTTTTTCTGTATTTTAGGGAAGGGTCTAAAGGATGTTCAGGGTCTCACTACTAAATCGGACTTATAGTAATTCTCCTATTTACAGCCTCCCAAGTGCTGGGATTACAGGCATGCACCATCACGCCCAGTCTCAACTGCTGTCTCAGGGCACCCCAGGGGTGGGGCTGGCACTGCAGGCCTGCGGATTGAACCCCTGGCCCCTGTGCCTGCTTGCAGGTGCTTTAATCTGCTGAGCTATTTGGCCATGCTAACATGTTGGTGTTTTTTGTTTTGTTTTGTTTTTCTTTCAGTACAGGGATTGAACTCAGGATCCTGTACTTGCCAGGCAGGCACTTACGCTACTGAGCTAGCTCCCTGGCAGGCCCAAGATATTAATTTTCTATTTTTGTTTTAAAATTCTATACCATTTGTATTGCTTTATGTTGTATTGTTTCTGCCTTTCTTCTCAGTATTTATTTTATTTGTTCTTCTCCGCTTTACAATTTTTAAAAAATCAACATGGTATTGGCAAAATACAGGCCTGAGGACCAGTGGAACAGAATAGAAGATGCAGACACAACCCCAAACATACTCAGCCACCTTATCTTTGAAAAAGCCAAACATGTTCCTGGAAGAAAGATAGCCTCTATAATAAATGGTCCTGGAAAACCTGGCATTCCACATGCTGAAGATAAAACTAGACCCATGACTATCACCATTCAGTAAACTAATGCCAAAATACATCAAAGATCTAAATATTAAAATAGAAACACTAAATTTACTGCAAGAGTATAAGTGGAAATCATCAAGATATAAGTGTAGGTAGAGACTTCATGAACCAAACCCAGGCTGTCAAGGAAGTATTACAAGGAATCAACAAACAGGATCTAAGCTTACCCAAAAGTTTTTGCACAACAAAAGAAATCATCAATAGAATGAAAAGATAAACCACAAAGTGGGGGAAAATATACCTATTTTTCACTCAAAGACATACCTAGAACATGTAAGAATCTGAAAAAAATCAGGCTCTCCCAAATTCAAAGACTCAATCCAAAAGTGAGCATCTGAGATGAATACAAAATTCTCAGAAGTAGAAATACAAATGGCAAATAAATACATTTTAAAATGTTCGATATCATTCATCATTCAAGAGATGCAAATTAAAACATTGAGATTCCATCTCACTCCAGAAAGAATGGCTATCATCAAGAAATCGACTGATAACAAATGCTAGCGGGGCTGTGGGGCACAGAGAAGCCCTTCTTCACTCTTGTTGGGAGTTCAGACTGGTGCAACCATTGTGGAAATCAATGGGGAGATTCCTGTAAAATCAAGCACTAGAGGTCTCATTCAACTCACCTAGACCCTTCTGGGTTTCTCAGTTGAAGAAGTAGAAACAACATACCACAGCGATAAATGTGCACCCATGTTTACAGCAGTACAGTTTGCACTGGAAACAATCCAAGTGCTCATCAACTGAGAAAAGGATTTTTTTAATGTGGTATTTTTTATAGAAATGGAGCACTACTCAGCTATACAGAAGCATAAACTGGAGCCTTCTATCTATAAGCAAATAGATGCGATGGGAGACTATACTCACAAGTGAAATAATAAATAATAATAATAAATCAGACCCACATGTGTAAGCATCATATGTCTCACTAGTGTGAGAAACTGAATGAGTAAATAAGGTTAACATGTACAACACATTGTGAATTTAAAAGAAACTATTCAAAAAAGAAAGAAAGTATGATGGGGGAAAGGGGAAAGAAAGGGAAAAAGAAAAATTATATTTTTCCCATTAATTTTTTAATTAATTAATTTATTTATTTGATGCAGAGTCTCACTATGCCACTTGGACTTGTAGTGATCTTCCTGTCTCAGCCTCCCCAGTGCTGGGATTAAAGGCATTTGCCACTAAGCCCAGTTTCAGTGGCCAGTAAAACATGCAGTATCAGGGATTGAGCCTGGGTCCTTGTGCTTGTCAGGTGCTTAGACTGCCGAGCTATCTCCCCAGTGCAAAAAATATGTAATTAAACACAAGATATAAGATAGTTATACAGCTAGTTTTTCTTAGCTTATCGAAAAGGGAGGTTTGTACTAATATTGTCAAACAATATTTCATGCCTGTATCTTGTACCCTAAATCACTACTATAAAGAATATACACAATATATACAATAGGCAATGTATTAATTATTATAACTCTCTTACTAACCTGTTTTGAAACTCTGTTATGTTTTCTTTAAGATGAAATAAAATATTAAAGGAAGTCATTCAGACTAACAGAAAGTGATCCTATATAGTTATTAAAATGCACATAAAAAACACAAAGAACACCAATAAAGGTAATTCTATTATGAAGAAAGCATGAATGTATATTTGTTTTCCTCTCTTCTCTACACTGAATTAAAAAGCAATTATATAAAATAATAAATACAAAATGCATTATGAGACATAGAACATAGAGAAATGTAATATGTTTAACAATTATTGCACAAATAGAGCAGGTGAAAGCTGTACTGGACTAAAGAAATGGTTCCAGGAGGAAATACAAATCCATAGGAACAAATGAAGAGGAGCAGAAATGATAAAGATGAGTAATATGTAAGCATATATTTGCTCTGCCTTTCTTTTAGTTTTTATAAAACTCATAAAATTAGAAAGTAATGATTTTTAAAATGTATTGTTGGCTTTGGAAACACATATAAACTGAAAATGAACAAATGGAAAAGGTTTTCTTTTCCAATGATAGTGGTATGAAATGAAATAAATACAAAAAGAAATCTTAGAAAATTTATAAGTACGAGGAATTAACCTGTTCATGTACAACCATTTGATGACAAATGAAAATAGCAATATTACAACTAACATTACATAAAGGATCAGAAGCGATTACTATGAACAACTATATTTCAACAAGTTGGATAACCTAGAAGAAATGGACAAATTCTTGGAAATATACCAAGACTGAATTATCAGAAATAGCCTGTACATCCCAACCATAAGGATATCAAATCAGAAATCAAAACTTCCCATCAGAAAAGCTCAAGTCTTGATGCCCTCCCTGCTGAAATCTACCAAACAAAATAGGATTACTGTCAATCCTTCTCAGACTCTTCAAAAAATGGAAGAGAAAGAAACCCTTGCACTTATATATACAAAGTCATGTCAGAGTGTCTCCAAAAGCAAGATCAGAGGGCAACATTCCAGATGAACGAAGATGCAAAGGTTCTCAACAACATATTAGCAAACCAAATTCAGCAGCACATTCAGATGCTCATACATCATGATCAAGGGTGATGCATTTTGGAAAAGCAAGGATTTTTCAACAAATACAATTCAGGGTAATGCACTACATGGAATGGAATGGAATGAAGATTTAAAATCAGAGCATTTTAATCAATGTGGAAAAGGCACTTGACTAAATTCAACATCTTCCATGACAGAGACTCAGCAAACTAGACATAGGATGACTGTCCCTCAACATGATAAAGGCTGTGGATGATGAGCCCTCAGCTAATATGAACACAGTGCTTATTATCAGACCCGTATTAAAACATGAAAGAAAGTTTTTCAGGCTAACAGAAAGTGATCCACAGTAGTTAAAAGCTGAAACTTTTTCTTTAAGATCCATTACTGCAGAAGGATGCTGACTTTCACTAATTTTTATTCAACAAATATTAGAAGTCCCAGAACAAATAGACAAGAAGAAAAAAAATCCAAACTGGAAAAAAAGCAAATCTGTCCCGTTTGCAGATTACATAATCTCACACATAGAAATCTCTAAAGACGCTACCTGCAAAAACATCCTGTCAAAACAAATTAATTTAGTAAAAATTCAGGATACAAAATCAACATATGGGGCTGGGGATATAATGTTCAGTGGCATAAGTGCCTGCCTGGCAAGTGCAAGGTCCTGAGTTTGATTCCTGTTTCCAAAATCAACTGCAAAAATTGCTAGTATGCCTATTCATTAACAAGAAACCATCTGCAAAAAAAAAAAAATCAAGAATAATCCTACTTACAATAATTTCAAAAAAATACTTAGGAATAAATTTAACTAAAGAAGTAGAATATCTGTACACTACAAACGATAAAATATCAATGGAAAGATTGATGAAGACACAAATAAATGGAAAGAACTCATGTTCATGGACTGAATAAAACAATATTGTTAAAATGTCCACCTTAAGTGAGCAATAGGTTTTTTTGTAGTCCCCATCAATATCCCAATCACAATAGCCACAGAAATAGAAAATTTCTAAAATTTGTACAGAACACACACAAAAAAAAACAAGCAGCCAAAGCAATCTTGAGCGAAAAGAACAAAACTAGCATTATCACATTCTCTAATTTTATTATAAAACTACATTAAAAATCATATAATATTGGCATAAAAAGTGACACATATGCCAATGTGAATACACTTTCCATATGCAAATGAACCATCCAGAGGCCACATTCCCTTCACCTCCTTTATGGGGCCTTTGTGATCCAAGAAACTCTTCCCCTTGCCCTACTCAACCAAGGTTGGGTCCCCTGTAACTAGAGACAGCCACTAATCTCCACCAAAAAAACCACTGAATTATTCAAACCAGCCAGCTTCTATGGAACCAGAGTCAAGGTCCTCGCCCACATTTCCTCCCATTCCTGCTTCCTGGGGGATACTAAGGTGGCTCCCTGTGCCCTGCTCCCTGTGCCCCTCTCCCTATGCAGTGGCGTGCCCATGGAAACGATGCCGATGATCTTTGCATGGCAGTCATTTGATCTGTTGGCCTCACCATACCTGAACTTTTTTTTTTTTTTTTCAGAACCGGGGATTGAACTGAGATCCTTGCATTTGCCAGTCAAGTGCTTATCCTACTGAGCCATCTCCCCGGCCCCATACCTGAACATTTAATAAGACCTGTATTTTAAAACAGAAGACAATATGAGTCTGATATCAAAACGACAAATACTACAAGAAAAGAAGATCACAAATTCCTATGACTGGGGGGCGGGGAGATGGCTCAGTGCAATAAGCACTTCCTTGGCAAGTGCAAGGGCCTTAGTTCAATCCCGGTTCCTCAAAAAAAAAAAAATCCTATGACTATAAATGCAATAATCATCAATGCTAGCAAATAGAATCTAACAATATGTAAAAAAAAACTAAATTCCAAGTGGAATTTATTCCAAGAATGCAAGGTTGGTTAAACATACAAAATCAGTTAACACAATATACCACATCAATAGAATAAAAAACAAAAATGACATAATCATACCAAAAGATATAGATAAAGCACTTCATAAACTTACATACCCTTTCATGATAAAATCATTCAATAAAGAACAGAAGAAAAATGTTTCAACAGGAGTGGTAGTGCGTACCTATAATCCCAGGACTCAGGAGGCTGAGGCAGGAGGAGAATTCAAGATCAGCCTGGGCTACAAAGTGAGCTCAAGGCCAGCCTGAATTTCATAGAGAGACCCTGTCTCAAGAAGACAGAAGGAAAAAAAAAAAAAAAGAGTTCAACCTAAGAAAGGGTATTTATTTTAAAATCCCAAGCAGTTAAGCACTCGACTAAATGGTGTCGAGATCTATTTTAAGGTAACATTAATATAATTTTTTTTTGTATTTTTAGTAAGGGTCTACAGGTCTCACTACAGAGACTGGACTCATAGTGATCCACCTGTGTTCAGCTTCCCAAAGAGATAGGATTACAGGTGTGCGCCACCACGCCCAGTCTCAATTGCTGACTCAGTCTGCCCAGGAGGCAGGGCCTGCACGGCATGCTGGGCATCGAACCCCGGCTGCTGTGTCTCCCTAAATAAGCATTTAACCCACTCAGCTATTTGGCCAGCCCGTAATACAATTTTAAAATACATATACTCCATGCTCCATAAATCCCATCCATGGGTATCTATCACATGGAAATATACAGCATGTCATCTGGATATATATCACTTCAGTTCTATTCTTTGGGGACAAAGTGTATGAGAATCACCAGGGGACTAGCTAAATCAACCACAGGATAGTGACACTCTAAAATGCCACGGTATTTGTACTCGGCCACTGAAGTGGACCACAGCACAGCCATTATCCTGAGGTGGCTTCAGTGAAATTTTTCTGCACGAGCAATGCAAGATGCATAAAAACGTGAGCACACTATTCTGCAAATAACTGACAAACTCTACTGGGCATATGCACATAAATGCGTATGTGGAGCGACCACGGGATATGCAGATGGGTATGTGTGTGCCTACACTAAGATATACGTGTTTCATTATGTGAGTTTAAAGGAAAATCCAAGAGAATCCGAGCACTAGACCCTCATTTGGATTAGTGGGGAGGGGTGGGGGAAGCTACAGAGTGGAAAGAGCGAACAATAAAACAAAGGTTTACCTATCAAGTTTGCGAGATTCAGTTTGCTCTTGTCAGCAGCAAATCCTAAGCAGAGCGTTTTCAACGAATTATCTGGGACACAATTTATTGTTGCAGCCAGACTAATGAGGAAGTATGCCTTAACAAAACAAAATTTATTTAAGAGATGTTGTCGACCAACCATGACCAGAGTTATAGGCAGGCTTTTCGTTATTAATTCTTCAAGCGCCTACAAATAAAGAAGGGTGAAAGGGCAAATTAGCAAAATATTTTTTCAGATATCATTACTTCATCCCTTCTTTATTCACGTGCCCTCTCCCTGGCCAGCTCAGCATCCATGGCTAACCACTTACTCCTTGTGCACACACTCAACGCCCTGGTGCTCCTGCCCTGAGTACCCACCGCCTTGCCACAGTCACAACCCTGAACTCCACCTGTAAGTCTTCTTCTGGTTTACAATAAAAGGGGCTGGAAAAAAAATCACACAACTGTGCAAGTAGTCAGTCCTCCTTTAAGTTCTCGACTAAAATCTCTGTGCTACGCAGCCTTCATCCTACATTTTGCCAGTCTATTAATTCTCCCTCCTAGTTGCTCTCTCTCTTGCTTTTCCCCTCCCCTCCCCTCCCCTCCCCTCTCCCTCCCTCTCAGCTACACCTTTGTTTCTTGTACTTTATGGAAAACTTGAAGCACTTGGCATCCCTAGGCCCCACTGCATTATCTATGTGATCTACCTGAGTATCTACTCGCTCTCCCTTCCTGCTGCCTAAGGCTGGCACTGCCATGTAGGCCATCAGTCCTGTCCCCACTGACCTCAGCCACTGTCTCCATGTCACAAGTGGTTCCCTCCCTACAGAGACTCTTTCCACACAGAGACATACTGTCATCTGTTTGGCCTTCAAGTTCTCACTACACCAACTTCTTTCCTCAGCTCTCACCCCAAACCTCTGTTCCCCTACACAGCAACACTGCAAAGAATTGTTCTTATTTCTAACCTTTCATTTATATTTCCCCCGGTGCTGGAGATTGTACTCAGGGGCTCCCACGGGCTAGGCAAGCCCTCTATCATAAACCACACCCTCAGCCCCATGCTTGCCAGAAAACCCACTCCACCCTTACACCCAGACCCTTTGGTCAAGGTCACCAATGGCCTATACTTGGCCAAACACAGTGTTCAATCCTCAGTCCTCATAGAACATGCTACTACTAATCAAACCACTGTTTTGTATGCAAATTACTGTCACATATCATCAATGATAAACTGCATGCTGATTTTAGAGATGTTAAATGTGAAAAAGTCTTGTTTAAAGTTCAGTACATTATGATACTTGATTCATCAGCAACATTTTATATATTTTATCTTCCCTACTGGCCACTTCTTCTCAGTGGTCATTGCTGGGTCCTCCTCTTCCCTTGTACCTCTTAACATTCTTTTCTCCTTACCCCCTCACCTTAGATGATTTTAAGCAGGCTTTTTTTTTTTTTTTTTTTTTTTTTTTTTTTTTTTTGTACAGGGTCTATAGTGTCTCACTATGTAGATCCAACTCAGTGATTCTCCTGTTTTCAGTCTCCCAAGCGCTGGGATTACAGGAAGGCGCCACCATGCCCAGTCTCAAACGTGGGCTCAGTGCACCTAAGGAGTGGGAGGTGGCACGGCACAGCACAGCAAGGCTCGAACCCCTGTCACTGTGTTCTGCCTAAGCACGTGCTTTAGTCCTCTGAGCTATCTGGCCAGCCCCTTCAAGCAGGCTTTTACACAGGTTTTCATTTCTTCTAAAGGCCAATGAAATCATAAGTTTTCCCCTCACTCCAACCTCTCTTCTGAAGTAAGACTCAGAATCAACTTCTGGGTCAATTCCTCCACCTAGATGTCTAGTAGCTCAGACTCAACACATGCAGTGCCTAGAACTATACTCCCACTGTCCGTTACCCATGCACACACAGAGAAACTCCGAGAGAACAGGGAATCTCTCCATTTGGCTGACTCATGTGTTTGACTGACAGCACCAGAACAGTGCCTGACACATAGTGGACTCAACAGATTAAAGCACTCTCTTTAAAACATAAGCATTTTATATACTGGGATACTACTCAGCTGTAAAGAATGATAAACTTGAAGCCTTCATATTTAAGTGGATGTCCCTTGAAGATATACTTATTAGTGAAATAAACTAGATCCACATCTGTAAATATCGTATTGTCTCCCTAATATAAGGACTTACAATTCTGTATATGGTTAGGTTTCTAAATTTTTTTGTAAAAGTATGTAAATGCTTATTTCTACTGTTATATAATTATTTTTCCTTCATATTCTGTAAGGACTTAAAGTTCAACCTATCAATATCTGATGGAAAATACCTGTTCCATGATATGCCAAAATGCTTGATATTTAGACAGATAGGGTAAACCGAGCTGCATATATTGCAGGTTAATAATTAGCTTCTTTTCTGGAGGGTTAACAACCTAAGTTAGCAGATCAAAATTGGAGAAAAGGAAGGGCTGCATGGTTAGCCAACATTTTGGCCCTCGCCTTTCAAGGTCAGTGAAGACTTGGGACATAGGAGAACCTGAACTGTAACAACATGTAACTCAGTTGTGCTCCAAATTTTCTGATCAAGAAGATTATGGAGCCACAGAGGAATGTGTTCGATGATGTAAAGTGAGCCTGGGGAGAGTCACGTGGAGAGAAAAAACATTTTCTCAAGCTTACACAGACAGCAAATTGGTCAAGCAATGGCCGCTGTGACCATCCTCATGTCAGTGACTGACAAAAGGATGTACAAAGGCCGGTACAGGGCTACAGGATAAATCCTGAGAGTACTTGGCTGACCTTATCAG
>NW_004524580.1:24992207-25012375 GCF_000260255.1 Octodon degus | reverse complement strand
AAAGGCTCAAGTCAATAACTTCTGAGGATAACCCACTAATATTATAGACTGCTAGACAGTGTTAGATTGTTTAGTTGAATTCAAACACCTATAGTATTTAGATGCCAATAGAATATTCACCTCTGACAGGACAAAAATAAAAGGATACAAAGGAAAGATCATTTTGTATTTATATATACAAAATAGTCAGGATAAATTTACAGCTACTTTCACCTAATTCAATGAGAAGAAAGAGGTGTACTAACAGTGTTTGGACAGAATATCCTGTCTGCTTCTTGTACTATGGATAACCACTAAGATAACAAAGTACAGTGTATTGATTATCAAAACTGTCCTATTAATCAGCTGTGAAACTGTAAAAAAAAAATAAGCCCAGTTTATAGTACTTTGCTATCGCAGCCCTAGCAAACTAATAGAGTCGCTATCCCCAACTGCACACCAAAGACAACAAACATCAATGGGGGAAGGCGTCTGCATACACTTGTCAGTGCACACACCTGGTATCACTGGCAGGGACTCACCACTCATGTCGTTGGGCAAAGTACATGCTCTCTTTCCTGTTTCTGAAGTGCAATCTGCCAACCCAGGGGATGTGCAGTTGTGTCTGCTCTGAGGCCAGTCATCGTGTCCACCGCCCAGGTCCCCACCATGGCTATTTTCCTTCATGGACTGGGAGACACAGTCATACCTTGGTTTATGAACGCTTCTGTTCATGAACAACTTGGTTCATGAACAGAAGAAGCATCCAGCAAAATGTTGCTTCCCTTTGCAAACTCTGCATCAGGTAATGAACATGAATACAACCATTTTCCCCTGAATCATAGAACAAATTAAGTTCTTGAATCAAGGTACCCCTACCCACACTGGATATGGATGGGCAGGAGCCTTTTCAAATATCAGAAGAACACATATCTAATATATTCGTCCACAGGTGCCAGTTATTAACATTAAATATGAACATGGTTATGCCTTCTTGGTTTGATATTGTAAGGATAGATGGGACTCCTTAGGAAGGATCAGAAAAGGGAGAGAGGCCCCTTTAGTGTTTAGCAGAAAAATAATTTTTGCAGTCTTACCTTTGTAACGTTGTCTACCCTAATTATTGCAATGTGTACCCAAGTTCCTCTATTAGCCCATGAGAACTGAACCTAGCAACAAGCCACTCTATTGGATGGGGCTACCCTAGAGGGAGGAACCACCACTCAACCTCACAAAAACAGGACAGCTGCCCATATTCAGGGGTTACTCAGCTGTGGGGCTCCTGCCTCACAGGAGGCTCCAGGTGGCTTTGTGCCTAATAAACGTTACTCTCACATTGAAAATAAATAAATAAATAAATAAATAAATAAGACATAAGCATATCAGGCGATACTTCTGCTGCAAGCTCTTCAATGGCCTCCCATTTTCCTCAGACAAAAGCTGAAGTTACAGTGGCACCACCAGGCCCTTCTCAATTTTACCCCTTGACTTCATTTCCCAGTGTCACTCCATCACCGATACCATTTTCAGCACACTGGTCAACATGCCCCTCACCACAGCAGCTAATCCTGCGTTAGGGCCCCTCAGCCTGCTAGTCACTCTCTCCAAATGATTCTTTCTGCTGACTGCACAGGACTTGCATCTGGCTTCAGGTACAGACTAACCTGATCACCCCATTTGAAATTACAATCTCTGCCCCAGCCTAATGCTCTAGATACCCTGAATACACTGCTGGATTTATTTTCACCCATACAGTTTTCTTTCTAACTTTCTACATAATTTGCTCCTTTAAATGTGTACTTATGCATCATGTTTGTTACTAGTCCTGCTCATTAAAGTATGAGCTCTGTGAGGATTGAATTTCATCTATAGCACTGATTCACTAATGGCTTTGTCTGCTATCATCAAATGGTGGCTTGTATACAACAGGCTTTTAATATTTTAACTAATATCTTTAGCTAATATTAAACATAGTTTCCAGAGCTATTTTAGATAAGAGAGAAACTATTTGTCCTATGGAAACAAAGACGTAGCTTGGGAGAGTTTAAAATAATGGTGGCAGTGGGAAGTTTGTTTCTATTGTTTATCCTCTTTTTTTTTTTTTAACCCTTCTTAAGAAGCTGAGATCAGGACATGCAGAACAGCCAGGCACCTAACAGCTGCTGGGCCTGCCCTGCCACCAAGCCGTTGCCTGAGAAAAATGGTCAACCCTACCATCGTGGAGAGAAACTCCAACTGGTTGGGTGGGAAGGAGAGAGGACATTTCCTTCAGCAGCAAACAGTGATTTAATGAGCCTTGACAATTACACACAAACACTTGAGGATCAAAGGAAGATTAATTAGTAATGCTATTTAACACTCCTTTCTCTCCCTCTATGCAGAAAATACAAAGTGTAATCTGAAGAGTCTTAAGCAGGCCAACATTACTGTTTTAATTAATTAGCTAATAGAAATCGGGTTTCCATTATACTGTCAGTCTCTTTTTGTACAAAAAGAAATGATCAGACAGACATTCTTTTTATACCAAAAACCCGCTCCTTAAGGAAGTGTTTTTAGGATGGCCTGGCACTTCTGACTAGAAAAAAATAAATGTTCTTCAACTCCCCAACGTCTTAGAACATGAAAATAAAGTATGAATGTGTATTTAAATCTTACTAATACCAGTTCTTTCATTTCAGACAACTTGCTTATAAATTAAAATACATTTTTAGGCAGAAAACATTGAATGATATGAAGCATAATTAGAAAGGAACTTTATGAAATGAAAAACAAGTAATGAAATGTAAATGAAAAGTAATAAGATAACATTTAATAAAAGGTGGGGATTTCGTTATCAAAATTATAGAAAACAAAAATAATGAAATTTTGACAAATTATCTCTCAAGTTCCACAATAAAAATAAATACCTTGCTTAAAACAAATTGCTGTTTTCAGTTACTTAAAAACAAATACAGTTAAGGGACTCCTTCCCCATTTACATAATTATTTAAAGAAATTTAAATACAACTAGGACATCAAATGCTTACATCCCAATCATTCAACTATTTTTTTAATTTTATGGAAGAAATAAAATTTCAAAACAAAATAAATATGAGACTAACAACACATTGTGTGTTGTTATCTGCAAAGTAGTTACTTACAGTGCAAGATATGGGCATAAAAAGCGTTCCAAATAATACTAGCACAAATCTTTCCTTCAGTGTACTAAAAAAAAAAAAAAAAAAAAAACCTAGTAGTATAACTAGCTTATACTTTCTTTTCCCTTTTCGCTTCCTTCCCTTTTCCCTTACCCTAGTGCCTTTTTCCTTTGAACAATTTCTTCCCATTTCACAATATCTATTGTACATTTTGGTCCTTATTTGCTCTTCTATTGACAGGATCTAACCTATTTAGAGTGGCAGTCTCATACTCTTTTCAGGAAAAATATTGCAGAAGCCAGAGGATCTACTTATGAAAAGACCAAATGATGACATCCCTAACCATGGGTCATTGGTGCTAGCCATCCCTAACCACTGGTAGATATTGGCAGACATCGCTAACCACTGGTAGATGTCTGGGAACTAAGAGATAAAGGGACATGAATAAAAGCAGTGTTGAACACATGCGCTATGGAAAAGTTTACCAGGCCAATTTTTTTTCTAAATAACCAAGAACCAGCCATTTCTTTCTAGGAAATAAAGATAAATATTACAGTTGAGATTGTTGTTGTGGGTATTTGAACATCCATCTGTAACTGAAAAGCAAGAGTACTAACTACTATGTGCCCATCCTGAAACTAGATCAGTTTGATCTAATACAACATTTGACTTCAAAGTTTTGGACTAAAACAAAACCCTACAAATAGAAACATATACATCTCATCAGGCTTTCAAAACCAAAGATTATGTCTCCCAAATAGATTGAAATGACTGAAAAATCACCCACAGTAAATCCAGTAAGTATCCAGTTTTTATAAAATACTGTTATGCTTACCTGCATGTTTTCTCTACTGAAGAGAGGCTTTCCTGAGGCAAATGCTTGAAATGGCTGTCAAAACACAAAATATTAGCAGTAGGAATGAGACGAAGTATTCTTTTAAGTGAAGCTATTAATGGATTCTAAAAATATTTTAAGTATCATTTTATTATTAAAAAATAATATATAGTATAGTCAGAAAACATTAGTACAAAGGAGAAATTAAAAATCAAGCCTAAAGGGCCATCAAGATAGCTCAGCAGACTAAGTGCCTGCTTAGGCAAGCACAAGGACTGAGGCTTGACCCCCAGTGCCACATACCATGCCAGCCCCTGGCCACAGAGTCTGGGCATGGTGGCACACACCCGTAATCCCAGCAATGGGGAGGCTGAAAAACAGGAGGATCACTAGAGTCCGAGCTGTGTAGTGAGACCCTGCTCCAAATACATAATTTTTTAAAAAAGTCAAGAATAAGTGAATTTCTTTTATGTGATCAATGATAGTATCGTGATGTCTTTTTTATTAGTATACCTTTGCAGTACATAAACTTCATATGGTTTGTCTGGAGTTGGTATTGCACATAACACATTCTATTTTCTTTTTTTATTCCCTTTTCTTCTCCTCCATCTTTTTCTATCTCTTGATCCCTTTCCCATTTGAGAAAGTTCCATCTCCTTACTTATTAGTTATGTTTTACTTTGCTCTATCAATCTTTTTTGTATTTTTAAAATGTATACATAAACTTGGATTCCATTTTCATTAATAAACATGACCAGATTATCATCCTATACTATCAAATTATTGGTAAACCTAAGTCCAGTGGGTAGTTACATTTGATGATATAAACGTAGCACAAAAAGCACCCCTTTCCCATTGTCCAACGTCTATGAGAGCAGCTTCCCAACATCACCCCAAATATCAGCCTCAGCTTAAATGCCGTTGATGACTGTTTGGTCTGTATTTCTGATTATTCCCTTTGGGTTCCTGGACAGAGTATTTCTGGGCCAAAAGAGGAATATACAGTATTGAGAAAACTGAAAGAGGAAGACTCACTTCACCCTGTGCTATGTGAGATGCCAGGAGGAGCACACTCCTGACAGCACTGAGCACCACCCCCCAAAGGTCTCAGCTAGTTTGATGCAAAATTGTGTTACTATTCAGCTTTATTGTTTTGTGGTTCTTTTTCCAATGAGCTACCTGTTAATGTGTTTGGTTCTAAATATAACAGAGAATCAGGAAATAATTATCTGACACAGAAGACTGTTGTATTTTGGGGTTAAAATCGATCTTTCTTGTTACAAAAAGCTCTTTCTCAAAATGTTCATTTGTAGAAATCAATACTGATGTTGTTCCCATTTTTCCTTGGACAGCAGGAAGCCACCAATAGCTCGCAAGGACAGCTTACTCCCGCACCCGACAGTCTCCACACACCTGGGCCTGCGGGCAATCTATGGCCAGAAGGCTGTTCAGGAAAGGCCATAAATGGGCATCTATTGTGGAGAACCAGCCTTACCAGTGAGGGACAAGCGACACGTCGTCCTCACTCTCTGAAGGACCTGATTGCCCGTGGCAGTAACCTCATTAATGCTCTCCGGATTCACTTTACCCTCTTCATGTGGCCTTTCCTCTGACTCAACACCCTTTCTGCCATCACCTCGACACTAACTACTTACGCCCAAATCCTTGTCTCAGGCTCTGCTTTGGATGGATCCCCAAGCCAATTCATCACATAGAGTTTTTTACTGAAAGAAAGTATCGGTGAGTGCTTTCTTAAAATTTTTTCTTGAGGATATTCTACAGTGCTTGTAATGCACTGAAAATTTAGTAATGGAAACTGGGACATGGTGGATCTTTCGGTTGTATAAACAAGATTTTAGATTTGGTGGTAAGAACAAAATTACAATGATATAATGTTAGAGCATAGATTTTTTTAAGGGATATGACAAAAGCCCAATAGTAATCTATAAAACTTTTTCAGTTATTTCCTTTACAAATGAAACTTAACTCATTAATCCCTTCCTTAAATAACTGGCCTGCAGCCTAATAACATTGGTACCTATTTTAATTATAAACCTTGAAAGCATTTCCTCTTTTAATTACACTTTTTAAATTCCCAATTGAAGCTGGAAAGCTGCAAATTAACTTTGAGAATACAAAATTTGAAGCCAGAATCCACCGAGAGAGAATTCACCCACACCTTCATTGTGGGAAGCTGGTGGATTAAAATGAAGTTTGGAATTTATAAGTTAAAAAAATTAGTCTCAGATATTTTGATTGGTAAAAGCAGGGGCCATCAGAAACCCTTGCATCTTCCATTCTACCCAGCCGGTTTCTCAGCCCTCCTCGTCTTCCTGGCCTTTGAATGGGGATGACCTTAAGGCATAGCTCGCTGATTTCTGTTCTCTGTCTGCCTTGCTTCCCAGCTGCCTGCATCCAGTCCTACGCTTAGGCGCACACTAATGCTTCCAAAACGAACCCCGCCACCTGCGCATGCTCTGTTCCGAGCATTTCTGCTGGCTATCCACCTGGCTGTCCACTGTGTGTCTCCGACCCTACAGGGCTGGGCAGCATTCCCGTCTCAGGGTCTGAAGCCTCTTTCCCAGGTTGAGCACTCTGCAGTCATCCTTGACCTCTCTTACATTCCACACCCAAAGCATCTCGAGCAGGCGCTATCAGCTCTCTCTGCACACCGTACTTGGAAGTGGGCCACCACGTCCTCCTCACCCTCTCACGCGTGAATACCCCAAGCACTGTCGTGTCTCAGCCAGACTATTTTCCATGTCTGAACCGTCTTTGAATTAGTCTATTTGGGCTACTGCCACCCACCGTTTAATCACTAACAGTAAACAAAGTGGTTGTTTTATATTTAGCTCCTATCATGCCATGTCTCAGAACTACAAGATTTCCCTGCTGGCTCCAAGAACATTCAAATCCTCAGCAAGGCAGAGGAGGTCACTCAGCACCTGGATCCTGAATCCTAGTCCCTCCTCTCCTGCACCCTTTTCCTGCAGCCTCCTTGGCCTAGAGGGTTTACCTCAACCATGTCTTGTGGGCACCCTCCTCCGAGGCTTTTCCCGCACAGTTCCTCCTGCTTGGAAGGCTGTTCTCCCAAGTTTTTGGCCTCCTCTCTCTCAAAACTGCCTTATTTTATTCCTCATCCTCAACAAAAGAGTAACACATGGCCCTGGTCACTCTTGTTCTTCCTGGCTTGGCTGGACAGCACAGCCCCGCCCCACTGGGAACCCGCTGTGCTTGCGTGTCCACCGCTTGCCCCTCTCACTGGACTATAAGCTCCAGGAACGCGATAGCTCTGCTTGACTTTTTACTGCTCGATCCTCATTCCTGGAATCTGCCTGCATTGTGCAAGCACTCAGTAAGTATCATAAATAAATTAAAGTAGAACGTTAATAGAAAATGGCTACCGGCAGAGGTACAAACAAGAAAATGCCAGTAACTTGACACCTGGTAAGAAGACAAATTACTTTGCACCACACAAAATGAATGAAATAACTAACTCGCTTCTCTCTAGACAGATAGGTGGGTAGACAGACAGATAAATATATATACACTCACACACACACATATACTATTTATAATACACAGATGTGTTCTCTCCATATTTTATATATATACATATACATATACATATATATAATTGATTATATAAATTTATAATTGATCACTGAATGTCCTTCTTAAGGTGTTCTTACACGTAACCTATTACAATAATTTCGCAGGGTTTTTTCTCAGTCTGGGGATTGCATCCAAAGCCCACCCTGGGCATGCTAGGCAAGCGCTGTTCCTCTGCCCAACATCCTCAGCTCCTGTCGTAGTAAAGGCAATGCCACTGCAGTCACATGGAGCAGTGATAAGCAGGGATTTGAGAGGAACACACTGAAATAACGAAACACTATGTAAATATGATATGAGTCGCACACGGACTCGTTGCCTCCCGTGGGCCCTCCTGCCCCAGTCCGCCAGTGTGCACTGCACCTGGCATGCTTGCTCTCACACGTGCCGTCTCGCATGTGAGGTCCGCACTGCTGCTGTGAGTTCTGCCTCCCCATCTCCGTTACTCCTGGTCCACACTGACTCTAAGCATCTGCCTGAAGAAAGATCACCTAGTGTGGTTCCCAGATCGCCACAAAAACCAAAGCAGAGGAAAATAATAGCTCATCCTGCCTTAATGCACGCTGTCACTGAAACTCCAGCATTCATTTCCAAGAGTGCTTCAGCTATCCAGTTAACAAGCAGAAATTAAGTGACCTAGATAAAACTATCTCAATTCAAAGAGACCAGGCAAAAAATGTTCTTTCTGCACAGAAATCAGAAAATACCTGAACAGCACACCATTAACACACTGACAGCATAAAATATGTAAACTAGGAAAGGATCCAAATAAGAAATGAGGAGAGATGGTTTCGACTAAGAACATTAAATAGAAGTTATAACCAAAAGATATGAAGTGGTAGCTGATAAATAGTCTGAAGAGACTGTCCATCCCAGCTATAGAGTGCCTGCTTAGGCAAGTGCAGGGACTGCAATTTCTTTTTTTCGGAACCAGGGATTGAACTCAGGCCCTTGCGCTTGTCAGAAAAGCACTTATTCTACTTAGCTATCTCCCCAGCCCATGTCCATCCCAACTATAATGCTACCAGCAGCACCCCTGAGCCACAATTCTACTGCAAAACTTTAGAAGCACATGTGGTCCCTTAGGTCCCTTCTACTCCACATCAATGAAATCCCATGAGTCTGTTCTTACCTGTGGCCAGACGTCACAAAGAGTTGTGATGCACTGACACTAAGTATTCTTCTGTGGGAATGTGCCACATGTTTTAGAAGCTGTTGCCCCCTCTGAGGTAAAGAAATAGCTTTGAATCAAATTTCCTGCTTACCTTAGATTTTTGAGGAGCTTTACAGCAGGAAGGTATTGCGCAAGGCATATTTTTCCCATAAAGAATCTGAGATAGCTCAGAAAAGGCTTCGGAAAAGAAGCCTAAATCAAGGAGAACTTCTATCTGTAAATGAAGGAAGAGATTTTAAGTTATAAAAATAATTAGAGAAAAATCATAAACTTTTAAGATCCAAAATTTCTGCAGGGAGGGCTAGCCAAATAGCTCAGTGGATTAAAGCACCTGCAAGTAGGTGCAGGGGCCAGGGGTTCAGTCCCATGGCAATTGAGACTGGGCATGGAGGCATGCACCTATAATCCCAGCTCTTGGGAGGCTGTAAACAGATCACTACGAGTCTGATTTAGTAGTGAGACCCTAAACACCCTGTAGACCCTTCCCTAAAACACAAATAAAATACAAAAAAAAAAATTTCTGCAGGGAGATTATAATGTACTGTGAATCAATACTCACTAATTCATGAGTGGGTGGGGTGGTGTATAAGGGGTGTGTCCCAGCTCCTATGAGCCGTGGACTAAAATCTGATCAGCATTGATTGGGTGGTGCTTACTTCACCGAAGGAGCGCATGTAAAGAGATGATAGTCATGGAAACATTTTTTAAAATGATGACTTTATCTCTTCATTCCCACAGAAAACTGTGGCTTAGTACCAAAGTAACAGCAACACTCCTCAGTTCTTGAGTGCTCTAAGAAACTCAAGGGAACCACTATACGAACTTCAAATATAGAGGCATAAAAACCTACTAATTTCCCCATCCATAATGAATAAAGACATATACTTTCAATTTGAAAAACATATACTCTCTATGCAACTATCAACATTAATGAGCAACTACACATTTTACATGCATACCTTAATATAATCCAGTGGGAACATCAACCAGGAAATGGTGGGAAAAAATGCTCACTCACATTCTTTCATTCATCCAACATGCTCACTGAGTACCTCTTGATACTAAGCTGTCTTGAAGGTTACAGCCATTGCTATATATATTTAGCTAAATGCAAGTGAAGCATGATGTTGCACACAGCATAAGACAGCCAGGGCATTGAATGCATTGAGAAAAAGCTACTTTGAGGACCGGAAGTACTTGTGTGAGGAGAAGCCCTTCAAGAGAAGAGTTGGGAATGATGTCAGAGAGACAGACATGTGAATATTTTCTGGGCACCCCTCCCCCTTGCAGAGGACAGCTGTGGTGTCCTGGAATGTTCCAGAAACAGCCCATGTGGTTAGAGCTCAGGATTCTAGAAAAGAATTAGGAGGTAGGTACAAAAGGGAGTCAGGGAAGGTCATATACAGCCTCTAGACTACAGTAGAGAATTTGCATTGTATTTTCTACATGATATGAAGTTACTTCAGGGTTATCAACAGGAGTCTGACATGACTTATGTTTTAAAAACACCTAGTGATTTTATTAAAGAGAACAAAGAAGTGAGACATAAATACTGACACAGGGAATCAAACACACAACTGAGTGAAATAGATACAGATGATATAGATGATAGGTATGGATGTAGATACAGCATTTCAAAAGAAAAATCAATAGCTCCTCAGCATATCAATCCATCTTACTCTCTCGTTTCCTTTCCATACTTACTTAGGAATCCCAAGAGTGTACAAAATAAAATAAAAAGAAGATAAGTTGGAGGAAGTTAGATACGAAAATAACATGGTAATAAAACACAAATGGTCAGAAGAAGATTTTTAAAGGGAAAGAGAAGGCTGCTTGTCTATCGAGTTGCACACTGAGCTGCTCACCTTAGGCACCTTGGCCTCTAACCTCCCATGGCCATATAGGATGAAAGCACTTAGAGACATGGGAACCCTTCCAGGTTTCTAGATGACCACTTCCTCAGGGTCCCTACAAGAAAACCCCCAGATCTGTATGTAGTTAGTCTCTGTGGTCTTGACTCTAAGGTTGGTGAATTCAGACTGCAAATGACGGACAAGGCTATGTCTGATTTCAGTGTATCATGCCAATCAAGACACTGACAAAATGATGGTGGTGATAACAGACACAATATTTTCAGAAGTGACCAACAGTGTGAACACAAACAACTCAGATGGCAAAAATAGCTAGCTATAAATCAAGTCTTCATTCATACAAATACAGAGCCATCAGTACCCTTCCTGGGAACATTTGATATGTTGAAAATTCTAACTCTTTGAAGAGGCTGGCAGTTGCTCATAAAGAGGACTTAACAGCTTTCCACGAGAGCCACTAGTGTACCATAGAAAGCTAACAGCATGCTCTGCCGCTGTTCGACTTGTCAGAAACCATCACTGCTCGTGATTTCCTGCCTCTGACTTTTCTCTTTTTCCACTCACTGACCCCAGTTTACTTCAGAAAGGTCAGGCAAACTCCACTCACGGGAGCTGTCATTTCTTTCTCTTCATGATCTGTCAGCTGCCCTTTAGATTGCAACTGTCAAGCACTAATCTGGTTTTTCAGTACTACTACACCAGCAGGATCCCGCCTCTGCCTCACTGTGCTCCAAGCAGAGACTAGACACCAGATCTGACCATGTCATTCTCCTGATCAAACTTCTGGAACTAACACCCCCACTATACAAGACTTCAGAAGAGAGGCCAAAGTTTTTCACTGGGTTTTAAACCATGTCAGTACACAAACAGCTGCCAAATGCTAATAAATTGCTATGCCTTGAATGTATCCACCCCCTCAAAAAAAAAAAATATATATATATATATGAATTAAAAACTCCTAAGGACAGGTCGATAATTTTGCAAAGTGGGGCCTTCAGGAAGTAGCTAAGATTAGACTTGGTCATGAGGGTGGGACTGGGATTAGTGACTTTGGAAGGTGAGGAAGAGACTTGCATCTACTTGTCCTGATCTCTTACAAGTGCTGCCCTCTGCCATGTGCTGATGTGGCACGAAGATGCTCACCAGATAAAGCCCTTGGTCCTGGACACCCAGCCTCAGGCACTATGAGAAGTAAACTTATTTTCTTCACACATTACCCAAACTGGTGAAGTAACCTAAAGCAGACTGACACAAGCCAATGAAAACAGGAACCTGAGCAAAAGTTTTATTCCAAACTGTCCCTGGGTGCCCTTCTGGGTCTCCGCCCTATGTGCAACAGCAATTTCTCCAGCCCCCTTAGTGACAGACCAGCAGACTCTTCTTAGCCAACTCTTACTCCACAGTCTCCTCCCACCCCTCACTGCACCACCTCCACGTTCTGCTTCTTCATGGTTTGGAATTCAGGTCGGGACCCTGGAATCATGTCTTTTTGGTGTTCCTCACGTTATCTGCACTCTCGCTGCCCAGGGCCTCTGTCCAATAGAACTGAACCCCCACCCACCGCCACACCAGTGCTCTCTTACCCTGTGTCTTTTACACTGTTGTTCACCAACAACACTCCCTGCCTCTTCTCTCCAACTTGGTAATGTGTGCTCTTTTCAAGCCTATATTCTTAGCTAGTAAGTGAAACCCAAAGCCTCAAAGCCGCTGCCCCCCTCCACATACCCAGAGACAGTGCTCGCCACACTCATGTGCAAAGAGCAAGGGACAGGTCCACACACTGCAAACTTAGTGCATGTCCAGTTTGTCTTCCCAGTTGACATAAGAGGGTTTACACAACCATGGTTTACATGAATGAGACTCAAGGTACTAACATGGCACTCTGAAACAGAAGGTCCAATGTTCTCTCAGAGTCAAATCAGTGAGTACTTATCAGCTATTATATGGGTGAGTTCCACTAAACACCGAAGCGATGCGGGCAACAGGCACCTGATAAATGCTTGCAAATTTTAAATTCAATATAACCATTCATCAATGACTATCAAGAATGTAAATGTAGTGCTCAACACAGTAGAGAGAATTAAAAGATGAGCAAGACACAGCCCTCGATTTAAGAACTATGGATTCCAAAGGGCACTGTTGAGAGAATAGGAAAGAAAAAAGTTACACAGAGTTTTAAGTGCTGACATTCAACAATAAGACACTGTTGAGAATCAGTAACTCAGAGAGGGTGAACCAGAAATTTTCACAGTCAGTAATGAATTATTTATTAAGTCCTCTTAAGACTTTTTTATTTAGAATTAGAATTCAATGGACTATTTACATAAGCCCGCAGGGCTTGGATGGAGACAGTGCTTCAGGAGCATCTCTAGTTTCCCCTCTTCAGAAACAGGAGGGATTTAGGGGGAAGATAGATGGAATGTCCAAAAGCAGAGAAAGAGGCGCACTAGAGGGATGTGCTGTAGCCGACTTGCTCCACTTGCAAGTGCTCTTCGGGCATCTCTGTCCCTTGTGCATCTCCAGGGACATCTGTGAGTGAGTAGCTTGAATCAGTCACAGTTGGAGGACTTACACCCTTTGGAAAATTTCAAAGCCTTAAATCATTTTTTTTCTAAAGAGCTCACTGTGAAACATTTACCAATATATAGATTACACAGTGAGATGAGAGGTAAAAAATATTTTTAGCTCAAGAATGTGCGATATCTTGCTTTAAATGGTTTGTTTTACCTCAGCTTAAACTTCCCTGTTTCCTCAATGTTCAGCAAAGGGCACTACAGAAACCAAGGCCCTGGGTGAATATATTGTGTGCATTGATGTAGGAGTAAAACAGGGAAAAGGAATAAGGCAGGGGATTCCACGTTAGACTTAAAGAGGCACAGGAGAGGTAGAGACAGCTGGATGCTGAGACGACCTGGTACAAAATAAGACCAAGAGGCTTGCAGCACAAGTGACAAGGAAAACAGGCAGCGAACCCCACTCCACTCCACGTGGGGTTCAGGTCAATAGCGTGTGACTCTTAGGGCAGAGAACCCTAAGCAATGCCTGGGTTATAGAATGCATTTTCTGGTCTTAGTAACTGAATTGCCTATCCACTGAAAATCAGCTGCATATCATGGTAAATGAGGCATGACCTGAAAATGTGAAAGTTTAAATTATAAAAATTTATTACAGTGAAAGACAATTAGTCTCCCTCAAATGATCTACGCTTGTTTCGAACACCTTATCCCATTGTTCTTTCCATTTTCTGAAACTGTCCTGGAACATCGTTTACTTGAGTGTTAGCTGTGCTGTCAAGATGCCTCAGTGTCCTCGATCAATCCAAAATGGCTACCTGTCTGTCATGCTCATTTCAGCTTTGAGGAGAAACCAGAAGCTGCACAATACCAGATCTGGCAAGGAAGGTGGATGTATGCCCCACCATGTGCTTAGCAGCCCAGAACCCTTCCACTGGATGGTACTTGGCGGCAGCATTCACCAAATTTTGCACCACATCTCATCAAAACCTTCATGAAAGGACTTCCAGAGCTGCTTCAGAAAATGACAAGAATGATGGGATATGTGTTTTTAAAGAACGGGGGCATTTTTTGAGAGGATTAATGTCAATGTGTCTTTTATTATAATATTCTTTTAATTTTAACATTCACTGTAATTTTGGCCACCCCTTGTACATAAATATCATAAATAACCTCAAAAAATCCAGAACACAGCCTCGTTCAGTCTCTGTGAGGAAGCCATTCTCAGAACAGTGACACCCAGCTTCCAGCTGGTGTGTGGGCCTCAACTGTAGAGTAGCTATTCAACACTGTTATGATGGGTAAGTCATTTTTTATATCCACATAACACTGTGTTATTATCACTTATTATTCTGAGTATTAGAATCAAATTAACAAAGAACAATACCCTTCATAGCTAATATCAAATGTCTTTAAAGTTTATAACATACCTTAAGGATCCTTGCTTCTAGGTTTCTAACTAGGTCTTGGCAAATTCCAGAAACAAAATATTGATACAATGCAAGGAGAGGCAGAACCTACCGGAAGAAAATACATTTTAATAATAATCCGGTGACAATAATCTAATAATCAAACTGAGCTAAATATTAAATGTAGGGCATACTGTGTAAAGTACTGAAGAGTTTCCATGTTGGCAGACCAAACTGGCATAAGGCAAATGATCTTTCTGATATATGCTGCATGATTTTATCAGATTAAGATGTTATAGGAGACTTAGGGTGTCAACTAGATGCCATTTAGTAAACCAGGCCTAGGTTTGACATCCCTTTAAGCATAGAAAAGTTAAAAGCCTATTAATTATTTTCTTGAAAAAAATTAACCTAAATGTATGAGGCCTGTGGAGAAAATGCTAGCAAATGAGCTATCAAACCTATGCAAAGTCTAAGCAAAAGAAGTCACATTCGTGTCCCCTGGCAAGCTGTTACTGACTTTTCTCAGTGTCAGCTGCTTTTTA
Organism: Octodon degus; assembly: GCF_000260255.1. Classification (NCBI taxonomy): domain Eukaryota; kingdom Metazoa; phylum Chordata; class Mammalia; order Rodentia; family Octodontidae; genus Octodon; species Octodon degus. The sequence goes on along the minus strand of NW_004524580.1, from coordinate 24,997,300 downwards.
ATTAGAATTTTTCTTTTGGCAAAAGCCTCTTTACAATATGCCTCTGATGGGCTATGCACTGTTAAGCAAGAACAGAAAATATAACAAGTCCCAGACATTATATAGCATATATCCTACTGATTAAAACCCAACCTATTCTCCACACAATATTTTCCCAGAATTAAACCCAAAGCTCCGTATTTCATGCAGCCTTGGGCAATCTACTGAAGGCTCCTAGACTACCTAGCGTTTCAGCTCACCTAGCCACTATCTACTCAGAGCGAGCAAAGGTTTGCCTTTATATTTTCATTACTAAGTGAGAGTTGAATTTAGAAAAACAAATGTGCCAGGAGAATAGAAAACAATATATGAAAGGGGAAAAAAGCCCTTCAGACCACAACTCAAACCTGAAGCTCCATTCCTGCAGCTCCCTACCAAGGGAGAAGGAGCCAGAAGGCTGGAGATCCTCTTTGTTCAGCGAACTGTTTCCCAGGGCTCTAAGGCCCAGAGAAAATTTCTGTTTGACAAAAGCCTCCTTGCCACTGGGCTTCTCCTAGGTTAACGGGACACAAAGGAGACTTCGCTTCTGGTAAGTTTGTATAACAGTAGGTCGAGAGGCAGCTGGTAACAGCAGCCACTTTTCAAAAGGATTTAAATAGCCTTAAATGGCTTCCAACATAATACATTTTTCTACAATTATGCACCATAAACATAAACACAAAACCTTTTTCTACAACTAATTCAGCAACATTAGGAGTTCATGATAACTTCTGAGATTTCGTTTCTTTAGTGAGAGATAAAAACACATCATTTCACTGCAGCCAATTGCTCATATCAGAAAAAAACTTCACAATTTCTTATGCTTCAGAGAGAGAACAAAGTCTCGTTTCTTTTACAATGCAGTGACCTATATTATACACGAAGTGAGCAGGCAGCTAAAGGTTACCTAGGGGCTACAGCCACACCCTCGAGCCAGAAATGAATCCCTTTAACAGGGAGAGAAGCTCTACTATATTATTGTTTTAATAAATAATGTCTTACCAAATCTGCCCAAAGTTAAAAGCATTTATCAACTTTTTCACTTTAATAAATGGTTTTATAATTTAACAACTCTTCATGGGGCAATAAATATTTCTAATATACTAAATTGGATTTTTAAAACCAACACAAATATGCCAGGAATAGGAAAACAATTCAGAAAAAGATATGGAAAAAAAGATTGTAATTATGAAAGTTAGGAAGGAAAAATAAAAAAGCAGAAAAATGAAAGAATAATATCAAGAAGCGAATGGGGAAAAGATGAAAAAAATAGAGGACAAGAAAAGGAAATCAATAGAATAAGTTAAATGAGAAAAATATGGAATGACCAATAGAACATACTAATTCATTTTTAAAATGCAGCCAAATTCAAATTTATGAGCGATGCCATGATTTCTTGCCCTTAACGAAAGAGAGCTGTGTGTTCGGGCTTACGGATTTCCCAAGGTTCTGAAACCCATCTGCCTTTTCCCTCACGGTCAGAGCCAGCAACTGATCTCAGTAGGGAAATATTCTCACAGCGTAGGTTTTGAGAAGAGCTGCAGGACTCAGCACGGTGCGCTCCGGGCACTGAGTCTCCTAGTTCTGACATCAACGCCACATCCTAGTCAATTTCACATGTCTTAGAAAAATGGAAAGTGAAATCGGACTAAAAGCAAGAATAAAAACAATTAGACACCTCCTTTGCACTCTACGGGAAAGGCAAACAATGATGACAAAGCAAAATTATTAATGAATATGTTTTATTTTGAAATACAGATAAGAATATAGAGATCTTTAAACTGGGTGTGGTGATACCCAGCACTCGGGAGGCTTGGGCAGGAGGATCCTTTTGAGTTCAAAACCAGCCTGGACTACAAAGTTAACTCAAGGCCAGCCTGAACTGCATAGCAAAACTCTGTCTCAAAAAGATGAGAGAGAGAGAGAGAGAGAGAGAGAGAGAGAGAGAGAGAGAGAGAGATTTTAAAACTTTAAGCCAGAAATGACCAAAACAACATTAACAAAACTTGAAAAGTATAAGGTAAGAAGGGAAAGCAGCACAGTGAATGAAGAGCTGGTTTTCCAAATCACTCACTATTAGATTGTGCTTCACAAAGTGCAGCTCACGGATAATGAAATATAAACTGGCAACGACAGAGCAGATGTCAGCCCGGTAGCTATCTGAGAAGAGCTCAATGCCTGGGAGGAGCTGTGTGACTTCGTACTGAGCATAGCAATGTTCAGCCTTGGGATGTGGAAGTGTCGTTCGAAGTAAACCCTGAGAAGGAAACAGTGAAATAAAGACCTGTCAACTGCATCCAACGATGAAACAGAAATAAGTCTATGGACCACTCTCTAAATTGCTGAATATGTGCCTCGCACACTGTGCTCCATAATAAACAACACTTATTATTAGGTGATTTGGTTACTGTCATTACAGATTCCACATGCGTTTATCACTTGGGATGGGCTTTCGAAATTCCACAGCAGTGTACACTTACCATTTTTCAAGAAATTATTCATTACTGTGCTGCACACTGCTGCTAGATTCTCTCTCCTTCACTCCTTCTTTATTTCCTTTCTTTCATCTTTTTTTCCATCCCTCCCTTCTTTCCTTCTATTTTTTGCAATAGGGTTTCACTATGTGGTCCAAGAGGGCTGAAATTCACTACATAGCTCAGGTTGGCCTCAAACGCAAGGCCATGCTCCTGCCCCAGCTTCTCAAGGGCCTGGGTTACAGCATGCACCACTGCACCAGGCTAAGGTTCTTTACAAACATTACCTCACTTCCTCAATGCTCACCTCATTCATCTTCAGAAGGAAGGGTTGTTATCTCACAAATTACATAACTGAAGCTTAAACAATGAACTTATCTGTGTCCACACAGTCAAGAGTGGCAAGAAAAAAAAAAAAAAAAAAAAGACTCAAGTCACATCTACGTCACTCAAAAATCTGTTGTTCACTATGCCAGGATGTAAGTAGGGAAAATGATAACCTGAAGTCTAAAGTAGGCATTGATAATTCCAAAATTTTAACTGCCTCAAATAGAAGAATGATTTATTAAATTTACCTGTGTTTACTGTGTAGTTTATGTGACCAGCTGGGTGATAGGGTAACATGATGAATGCATTTAGAAATGTTCATTTTGTAATCTTAAGTAATTACCATTTCTTGATGACAAATGCATTGTAAAATAAGTTTAACATGTGTATCAGGAAAGAATTTCAATCAAATTGCTTGTAAGGGATACAAGATATCCTGTTTTAAAATACTACGAATGTACTGAAATTTTTAATTTCACAAATTTGCTTTAGAAAGCATGAAAACAATTAACAGAAAACTCCACTACCAAATTTTAATTTTAGATACAGCATTACTAACGTAGCATTCATAACATAGCATTACATAATGTGCACGTTAAACAGAAGTTCAACTTCTCTAAACAAAGCACCTATCTTCTAGACTATGAGCAGCACTTCTTCAAGAGCAAGGAGTTGTGGGAAAAAAAGAATACAGCATATGGAGGGACTCACTCTCCACTTCCTCACACCCCTGCCACTCTGCTCTTCCCTTTGAAGCTCAAGGAAGAGGTATTTGGAACACAAGAAAATTCCAAGGTCTGGCCTTACATTCAGAGAAGGCTTCACCAAGAATTCATCTGCCCAGATCTCAGAAGCCGTCAGCCTCTCTGATACACACAATGATGTCTGCTCATCTGTCAAAGTAAACAGAATCTTTAGCAGACTGCAAAGGCTCCTGGCTACACCCCTAAATCTCAGAATGCTTTATATTTTAGATAAAAGCTCCTTTCTTCTACACAGCAGTCAAATCCAAACATTCTTCTGTAGTCTTTGACTTATTTCTCACCTTTATTATATATTTTACATCATGTAAGTGAGCAGAACTTTATTTAGAGATGGGATAACCTAAGGCGACCATCTGGAGCCAGGCAGACTGGCTTCACACTGCTCTTCCTCAGGACAGACGACTCAGTTTCCCTATCTGCTAAAGTCCTTCGGTTAAAGAAGAAAGCCGACACTTGAATGGTAAAGGGGAAGGTGCCACCAGGGGGAGTCAGATGTGACATATAACCAGGGCTCACGCTATTTTCCTGCCTGTGAGTTTTATGCATGTGGCAAACTGCAGATGAATGAACGGCCGCAGGATTACAGGAGAGCACACACACAAAGCCTTACCTGGAAGAGCAACGCAGACAAAATGCAGCAGTTGGTTCTCTCTGTAACATTCACAGCTTTAATGAACCTAAATATAAGGAAAACCGATTACTAGACAATTTTCCAAAGTACTTTTATATAAATGTGTCTTTAGACATATATAAGACACAGAAGGCCTTACAAAGATATTCAGAGAAGAAAATATGGGAAAAATATAAAGAACAAAATCAAAAATCACCTATAATTCTACCACTTAACTATGATTTCTGGCAACATTTTGGTCCATTTTCTTCTAGATTTTTTTATCTATGTACTTATACATAGTTAGTTTGCATAAATTAAAGTTATACAAAAGTACACAATATCAAGGCTAAACTCAAAAAATGAGATGCATAGTTTCTCCTATATGAGAAACCTGAAATATCAACGAATAGAATTGAAGTGAGATGACAGGAAATGAGAAGATTTTCAGAGATCAAGGAGAGAGGGATTTTTAAAAAAAGGAATAAAGGGGTTGAAAGTGATTATGATATTTCACAAATGCTTAACCAATGGCCAAAATTATGTCACTGTTCTGTAGTGAAGACAGACCAAAAACAAAATGAAGAGGAAGAAGAGGAGGAAGAATCAGCTCACACACACCCAGTCTTATGAACGACCTTAAAAGCTTTGGGATAGACCCAGACCCCAGGCCCAGGCACGGTGAGTGACTGAGACGACCAGGGGCCCGCTGGATCCTGAATAGATTCAGAGCACAGGCCCAGAGAGTGAGTGAGACTGCCCGGGGCCGCGGATCCTCATTCGACCCAGAGTGCAGGCCCAGAGAGGAATCCTTCAGCAGAACTCCCTGCAAAGAGGCTAGAGGCAAGACCCACCCAGCTGATTCAGGAGCAGAACATCTTCCCAGAGAGACACAAAGGG
>NW_004524580.1:24958937-24989947 GCF_000260255.1 Octodon degus | reverse complement strand
TTCAGAAATTTTAAATCTTTAAATATTTATTGCCTACTCCTTTCTACTTTAAGAATTCTCTAATTATATGAATATAAGTTTCTTGGTTTTGACACAGTGAACTATTATGACTGATCTGTAAATTCTTATTCTTCATTTTTATTTTGGACAGTTTTTATTGTTATATTCACTTATTTTGCAAATAATTTATTTTCAATTTGTAATCTATTAAAAAATAAAAAAATAAAATAAAATTAATAGGCAAAAAAAAAGCTTTGGGCTCCATCCATGAGAAACACCAGACGGTAAACTATGGTGTTAGAAACCAGAATGCAGCTGACTCTGGGCGCAGCAGGGGAGGGCAGCTGAGCAGGGGCAGGAAAGAATTTCCTGAGTTAACAGACATGTTCCAAGTCCTAACAGCATGGTGGTTGCACAGATCTATAAAATTACTGAAAAGTCAGGCTGTACAAGAAAAAAGTGTGCATTGTACTTTGTGAAAATTATACCTCGGTGAAAAATAATGTCTGGCTCAAGGACTAAATTTATACAATATACACTATTTTGTAAGCAAATTTTTCATTTACAGGACATAATAAATACAATATTTTGAAGTGCTTTAATTTTTTTATACAGATGTATCATAATATAAAAAAGCAATCTGTATTTTTATGTTTTCCACTGCTATAGCAAACATTACTAAACTGCACCTTTTTAGCCTTTATACTACTAATTCTACTGGAATGGAAGTGAAACTTTGGTAAAAGGAGGTATGTAAATAATTCCCTCCAAAGGCCACAGCAATGTCCTTCTCACCAGCCATATATTTTGAAGTTGCTCACAATGTTAAATCTTGCCATCAAAGTGTAAGATAATGTCTACCCATTTACTATCCTTTGTCTCCTTTTATTTCCATTTGAAGAGTTTGAGTTTTCTTACACATGGGTCTTGAAACTTGCATTTGCATTATTAATCACATTACCTATTAAATCGCACGTAGACAAAACCACTGAGCTTCACTGTATTAATAACACTATACTGATAATACCGTGCACTGGCATTCAGCTCTGTGTGCATATTAGTGCGGTACTTTGCAGTAGAAGTTTCCTCTACTCCAAGAGTAACCCCTACAGCTCATGCCCTGTAGACCCACAGCTCCTACGGGAGCCAGACTTCTGGCTGGGTAACCAGGAAATGGCTTTCTTTTGGTTGAGGTAATGGCTTCATCGAATGTGGTACCTAGGCCTTTCCAAGTCATGAGTCTTCCTCCCTTGACTTCTAGTCCCAGATGCCAACTTCTACTAAGTCCTACACATGTATGCATGTGATGTTCAAGATCAATTTCTTTCCCAAGGAATACAGAAAATCAAACTTGAAAGACATTTAAAAGATCTCTGACATCTGTCATTGAATGCTTTTTCATGAAGTGGAAATATCTTATTTTTCCTGCCCAAAAGATACAAATTTTCTTAAAAATATGAATAACTAAGTAGAGTTGTTGTTATTATTGCTGCTTAATTGCTCCTCAGCTCAAAGTCCAAGGGCTGATCAAAATATATAGTGTGTGTCAAAACAAAAGAATTATTATAGTAAGAGATGGTGTGTGTTTATGAGGTGTGATTGGTGGATGCTACTGCCAAATACCATCTAATGGAAAAGGAAGCAGTGTCCTCGATCCACCTTATTCACTGGATCTGGCATTGGGGGACTCCCGCTCTTCCCCAAAGTCAACAGAACTATGAAAGGGAAAGTTGTGAATCAGTTTAGGACACGAGGGCAGCCACAGGAGCACAACAGCAGACGTTCAGGAAAGAGAACATCCAGAACTGCTTCAAAGGGCCGGCAAGATAGCTCAGTGGACTAAGCACCTGCTTAGGTAAGCACAGGGACTAGGGTTCGATCCGTGGCCCCACATGCACACCAGCCCTGCTCCTGGTGCACTGAGACCAGGTGTGGTGATGCATGCCTGTAATCACAGAACTGGAGAGGCTAAAAACAGAAGGATCACAATGAGTCCACGCTGTGTAGTGAGACCCTGTACCAAATATATTAAAATTTTTTTAAATGTGGACTGCTGGAAAAAGTGGCAAGAATGATGGGATGAGGGTGGTGGAGGTAGAAAGAGATCACACCTATGATCCCAGGACTTGGGAGGCCGAGGCAGGAGGACTCCAGCAAGTCTGAGCCATCCTGGGCTACAAAGTGAGTTCAAGGCAAGCCTGAACTACACAGTGAAATCCCCTTTCAAAAAAAAACCTAACTCTGCAAAGCCTGTGACGGCATTCACTTATATTGCCCGTGTAGGCTGAGATGTCCACATCCTATCCCCTGGATGCTGAGAGTGCATGATCTCACAGGACAGGAAAGACTGCAGATGTAATTAAATTAAGGGCCTTGAGATGAGGAGACTGCCCTGGATTACACAGATGGGTCAGAGTCCAAAAAGAAGATGTGAAGATGTAAGAAGACATCAGAAAGAATGTGGGAAGAGGATGGTAAGATGTTGGACCTGAAGACAGAAGATTCATCCATGCACCACAGAATTCAGGGGGACTCACAAAGGTGGGAAAGACCAGGAAGCAGATGCTCCCCTAGAAGCTCCGGGGGGAGCACAGTCCTGCCAATGCCTTACTGTAACTCTTCTGAACTTCCTAACTAAGAGAATGAATTTGCATAGGGGTTAGGCATGTAGCCCAGGGATGCAATGTTTGTTTAGCATATGGGAGATCCTGGGTTTTATCTCCAGCAGAGGAGGGAGGGAGGGAGGGAAGGAGGGAAGGAGGGAGAGAGGGAAGGAGGGAGAGAGAGAGAAAGAGGAAGGAAGGAAATTATTATGTTTTAAATACTAAGTTAGTACTTAACATGAATGGTAAAATATGGGGAACTAATGCAACTGTGGCTCAGGCTAACTTGTATCCCCTCCAAATTTGTATGTTGAGGTCCTTAACATCCAATATCCTCACATGGGCACTATATCGCAGATAGGGTCCTTAAAGAGACATGCAAATTAAGAGAAGGCCATGTGACTCTAAGCCAATATGATTGGCTTCCTTGTAAGGAAAGGACAGTAGGACAGACTGGAACAGAGCTGACATCAGTGAGGACAGAGAAAAGATACAAGCCAAGGAGAGGCCTCTGAGGGAATCTAGCAGCTGACACCTCGACCTTGGACATCCAGCCTCTAGAATTGTGAACTGCTACATCTCTGTAGTTTAAAACTCCCTATCTGGGGAACTTTGTAAAGCAAGATAAGAAAACCAACAGCATAAGTCACGTGATGTTCAGCACCAGAGCTTACAGATGAGGACACTGAGGACACCAGGCTCCTGGGACAATCCTGAATTTCCGCACGGCACCAGGCTACAAGCTATTATTCTTGCCCCCTACACCAACTGTTCCTTCTACCTGGTTACTGAACGCCACCTCCATGCCTGGTACACGGGACACATTAGTAAATAAAGCAATGTGTAGTGCTCATAAGTTAGGGACAGACGGTGTCACATGAATACAGTTACAAAGCATCTCAGTGAAGTAAAAAGAATCCCACTGTGTGATATGGGTATACTGCCCAAGAATCCCGTGTGCACGCAGATGGCCCTCGAGGCGGGAGCAGCCCGTATCCAGAGGTCAGGACATCCCCTCTTTGTACTCACTGTGCAATCTTTGCTGCTATGACTGCGCCTTGCAAACAGCCCCAAATGCCAACTTTTGACAGAAATTCCTCACTGTAGTCTTTGAAGCCCCGAGGGGAATAACTGTTGGTGGCCCTGGGGAGGGAGGTGGTCAATTCTTTCCAGGTATGTAGCACGTCTGGTTTTCTGAATATGTCATCAAGAGCTTGACACCAGCACTTTAAAGCAGCCCTAAGACAGAAATGGAGCATCTAGTAGAATGTTTTCTGAGACCCGCCATGCCAGTTGGGCTTTGGGAATACACTGCCCTGAATGCATGCATTTATTAGAAATGCGATGAGCTCGGGGCCCGGGAGGTGGCTCAGTGGAATAAGCACTTCCCTGGCAAGTGCAAGGGCCTGAGTTCAATCCCCGGTTCTGCCAACAAAAAAAAAAAAAGAAAGAAAGAAAGAAAGAAAGAAAGAAAGAAAGAAAGAAAGAAAGAAAGAAAGAAAGAAAGAAAGAAAGAAATGCGATGAGCTTATCCCATCTCTGCTAAAAGCAAATTCTTTGGGCCTTCCCATTTGCTACAAGGTAACCTCCAAAAGATGGTTTTTTTCTAAAGGAAAAGCAAGTATGCCAAGGAAACACTCAATTAAAGTATTGGAAAATAACTCTATACCAACCACAGCCCATTGCAGTGTCCTCCAGCAGCATCTGGTGCATACAATGAAACAATGTACTATTGTTATAGAACTAAAAATTATGGAAGACAATGTTTTTTAATAATTATTATACATTTTTTTTTCAAACAAAAAGAAAGATTGCCCTTATTTTACTGACTCCAACAAAGATCTACCTTTTCTTTCCTGCAAAGATGAGAAGATTTCCAAGTGTGTGCAAGGCCTGAACTTTAAGACTTCTTTGATTGCTGGCTTGGAGAACATCTGTATTTTTAATCAAGTAAAAGAACAAATGTCAGTTCCAAGAAAAATATTTCCTTTCTATTTGCAAGAATATTTTAAAGTGCATTATTCTCTAACTGTGTAGACCGTAATATGAAAAGCGCAGGTTAATAGTGCTTTCAAATGTCGGGTAATACACACGCCCAGAGTCAGAGCAAACGATGTTCTGTTTGAACACAGTGGAGTGGGAGGTCCAATACTCAGCGGACAGGAGGGCTGCATGCAGAGTGGAAAGAGGCCTCGCAGGCTGAGAGGGGAAGGCGATACACGTGCACAAGGGGATGATGGACATGACTGGGGTGTCGCTTTCCTAAGATGGTGACCTGGGGACCAGGGAGGGGGCAGCACGCCGACTCTGTATGTCTAGTGGAGAAATGTGACGGTCATCCTGTAGCAAATGGGAGGGCCCAAGGAGTCTGTATTTAGCAGAGATGAGACAAGACGGTAGGGTTTCAGGATTTTCATCTTACCTAAATGCAGAAAATGCATCTTTAATATCATGGAATATTTTATGTTTTCTAATAAATGAACATATGAAGGATTGTACTGCCAAAAACCAAACTGACATGGCAGTGGTGTCTAATGCAACAGCACTGGCTCCAAGAAGGGGCCTCGGAAATGCCTCTGGGGGTTCTGTAGTCAAGGCCCAGAGTTCTAGAATGGCCTCCAATGGACAGAAGTGTCCCCCACAGTGAAAAAAAGGGTGAAAACCTGCTTATACTTCTACTAGCCAAACTTCATGTTACACATAAAAAGAGATGCTGATGCATGATTTCTGAATGTAACCACAGTATAATCAAGACTTATTTACTACCACAGAAAGATCATGTCCCCAAACTTCATGATGCTGATACTACTGAAGTCCCCACCACAGACCCCTGTGTCAGCTCCCTCCTGGAGCTGTCCCACTCCTGGTGATTACAGGCAGAGGCATCTGCCTGCTTCACACCTCCTGCTGCTGAGCATTTGTGTGCTAACCCCCAGGTTCTTTTCTTATAAAGTGATTTTATTTTATCTTCTATTTTATATTTAAAGCGACTTTTAAATTTATGTAAGAAGACTATGTTAAATATTAAATATAAATTTTATTTCAGGAAATAGGGGAGAATTATAAAATATTTCTTAAGGGCCAGCCAAATAGCTCAGCGTATTAAAGCACCTGTAAGCAGGTGCAGGGGCCAGGGTTTCAATCCCCAGGCCTGCCATGCCAGCCCTGCCCCCGGGGTGTGCAGAGACATTGATCGAGATTGGTGGGGTAGCATGCGCCTGTAATCCCTGCAGTTGGGAAGCTGTAAACAGGAGAATTACTACAAGTCCGATCTAGTAGTGAGACCCTGAACACCCTATGGACCCTTCCCTAAAAATACAGAAAAATAAATAAATAAAATATTTCTTGCAAAAAGGGGAAAACTGGGTCTACCACATGGGTTGGGAAGGCACTATTAAATTTGTAGAAAAGATAAATCAAGGAGACAAGGACAATGGATTCCAGCTGGCCACAGCAAAGCACAAGCTAGTGTTTCTGCTCCTGCAAAGGGATTCATAATTAAAGGGGGATGGGCAGAAGAGTGACCTAGAATTTCACAACGGTGACAGACAGCTAAGAAAGAAGGTAACATGAGAGGAGCTAGGAATCAACCAACCAGTCTTTACTTCCAAAGTCTGATGAACAGATTCCATGCTCAGATTTTTTCATCATCTTGTCACCTCTCAGGACCAGACGGGATTCCCACGTAACTAAAGAGTGCTGATTGAAACTCAATGCACAGTGAGTTAGCCTTACCAACAGTCTGGTGATAAGAAGCAATTACCAATCCAAGCTGTGAATATGGAAGCTTGCTTTTCTCCACTGAACTAAAAACTCTGAAGTGCTCCTGAGAAAGGTCAGGAGGTGTTGACATGTGCATCTCTTCTATCCCCAGACAAAATTCCACCTTCCCAGAAGAGAGTTTTGCATTGTTCACTCCTCCTTTCTCTCCTAAAATTGTGGAAACAAAATTAAAAACTTAAAATGGAGAAAGAAGGGGAATCGGTGGTAAGGGAAAAGGCAAAGGAAGTGAAAATGGAGAAGGAAAGATTTTGCATAGAACTGGGATTTATTTGCAATTTTGTAGGACACTGCCGCCTTGAAGCTGGTGTCTAGGATTATTTCTGAAAGCCCTAGGAGCATGTGGATGAGGTCTAAACTCGTGTTGTTTCGAAAAGAGCTCTTCAAAGGGGCAGTCAGCCAGAAAGGTAATGCAAAGGTAATGCTCTGCTTCTCCTGGGAGCTGGCTGAAGTTACACAGTCTGAGTTGCCTTTTTTAAAAAAACAGTTTCCAATAGTAAGATGTTCATGTGCCTCTGAGGCAGACACCTCAGGGACAGAAACAATACTTACATAGCCCTGGCCGAAGACAGAAAAAAAGTGGGAAAGAGCTTAGGTGTTACAGGCTCATACAGGAAAAGAAAGGGGGAAAAATGCCAGGGAAGTAGGCAAAATAATGGAAAAGAAGCTAATGTAGATTCTAACATTGACCTGAGGAGTAGGGATAAACTACTAGAATAATTTGGTACCAGATGAGACTCAGAACTAGTAAAAACCATTCTTAGGAACTATATTTGATCCACTGATTTATACCTTTACTGATCACTAATATATTGAATAATGGAAAGCAGATATGCATAACATAGAGTGCTAATTTGATATGATGTGAATCTGCAGATAATACAACCAAACCAGTGCAGAGTGTGCTTTGTCCACGATGAAACGGGAGACCCACAGCAATGGCAAACAGAGAAGACTCCGTCAGCAGGTTTTTGGTTGTTTTTAAAGGTCAAATTTCTAAGAGATTAGTTCAGTGGGAATCAGTATCTTATTTAAGTATAAGTCTAATTCTATTTAATTACTTCCCACCATCATTAATTTAAGTTTAAATGGATTAAATTTATTCTTACATTCTGATAAATTTTCATAATAAGGTACAAAAATATGATTTTGAATTCAAAATTTTTACATAACCTGATATTACAGTTCAGGATTTTTCCTTGACTAAATTTGAGATTATACTTTTCTGAGTTTACCATTTAATTACTCAAAAGTCCTCCCCTGATTCAATTCACAAATTAATAGCTGTTGAGAAGAGAAAATATACAGATGTAATATAACCAACAATGCTGAACATTTGCTTTTAAGCTAAAGAAGACTCTAAAAATCATAATCTATGATGTTAGTGAGAAAACAGATTGATGATTACTTAAAAATGCAGCCATTAAAAAGATACAAAGGAAAGATCATTTTGTATTTATATGTACAAAATAGGATAAATATATAGCTACTTTTGCTTAATTCAATGATAAGAAAGATTTGTCCTAATAGTGTTTGGACAGGATATCCTGTCTGCTTCTTGTACTATGGATAACCACTAAGAAGATAACAATGTACAGTGTATTGATTATCGAAAGTGTCCTATTAATCAGCTGTGAAACTATCTCATTCATATTTATTTCTCAAAAAATACAAATAAAAAGAAAAGAAAATATTTTCCAGTTATACAAACTCAAAATATTCTAATGCATCCAGACATAGCATATAGGAAATAGCAAACAGCATAATTCAGAAGGCAAGAGAAGTTGCTGTATGCTCAGAAAAAAAAAAATGCAGCCATTTCTTTGAGACTGATAAAGTGGTGTTTGGTAAAAGATTCTAATTAACTAAGTATGACTCAATTCAATCACTAAGGAAAGCAAAATACAAACATACCCACACCTGCAAAGAAAACTGTAAGAACATCAATGTATGAAATTTAAAAATTAGTATTATCATCTCAGTTACGTTTCTCGTTGCTGAGACAAAATGCCTGACACCTAAACTTAAAGGGGAAAAGTTTTAACTTGGCTCCAAGATTGTAGAGGCTTCGGTCTATAATCAGCTGGCACCAAGGGTGGGTGGTGTTCATGACATGCAGAAGGTAGCAAAGCAACAAGGCACCCTAGCAGCTTCTTTCTGGTCTCTTAGTTTACCCAGGCTACCTGGGGCAGGCCGCGCTCACACCCTTCATCCTAGTGCCCTTGAGCCCAGCACTGCGCCAGGACTCAATCCCAGCATCACAGGTCCTAGATCCAACCACCTTTATAAAGGTGACCACATGAGGCTTTGGGGGAATACCTAAACACAAGCCATAATAACTTGTCACACCTGCTGTCCTCAAGGGAGTTTGCTAGTTTGGCAGGAGGCATAAAATCATAAAAGTGAGGGAGAAAGGGCCTTGGTTAGCATAAAGCACCAAAGGAGGTGATGAGAACTCCTAGATGTGAGAGAGAGAGAGGTAGCTGGGTTGGGCATGGCAAAGAGGAGAGGCGTGGCAGAGCGCCATCTGTCTGCAGAATGGGGGCCTCAAAAGACAAAGATCGAGGCAGAGGCAGGAGTATTTACCTTGTGTCTGTGCAAGCAGTAATGACAGCAACTTTTTGCTGTGTCGGAACGATCTATTGTGGTATCTGGATTTTTCCAGAGTCTCTCTAAAGCATCTCAAAGTGTCCGTCACATCCACAGGCACGCAGACAAGCTGCTTGGCTCGGCTGTACTCTGGAAGGAAAGGAACAGGGATGTCAAGGATGAGAAGGCGCTCTGAGCCCCTCACACCAAAGCTGGTTGTAATTCAGAGAATTTCTTGGTCCCAACCTAAAGCTGCCAAATTCAAAGCCCCCAGATCTGCAGCAGGTGTTTCAACATTTCGATCATTTTTTTTTCTTCTTGGTATATTTGAAAGTTCTTTCAAAAAAAAAAAACTTAGAAAAGTTCTGACTCTTATGAAATGCAAATAACTTTAGATCTTGCCAATTTTCCTTATAAAGCCTCTTACTTTTTCTTTCGCTGATCATAAAAAATGAAATAATCTCCTCTTCAGCAGCCTCTTCAAAGCAAAGGTGCCCTGGGAAAGAGACGAAAGAAGGAAGCAGACTCCCAGAGACTGGCCACTGGCTCTCAAGGGTAGGAAAAGATAGGTTCCTACAACAGGAAGGTGCAGGGGGAAGCTAGACAGGGCAGGCAGTGAGTGCGCCAGCAGCTGGCCTGAAAGAGATGGTGGGAGACCGTGGCTGGGAGGCCGCTGAAGACTGAGTGACAGCTCTGGGAATTAGGCTGCAGCTGTGCTGCACACACCATGCAGTGGGCCAGGAGAGACAGGAAGGACAAAGAGGCTTCCCATAAGGTGGACACGCAGAATGCGCTCTGGAAGCACTAAGGCCTTCGATGGAGCAGCAATGTCCTAGCAGCGATGCTGTAAGACACGGACACGACCTTTGTTCTGAGTATGCACAGTGGAGCTGAAGAGATGAGGGCACTCACCCAGGACTACTAAAGTCACCGCGCAGGGAGCATAGGTGACACGGCCAAGTAAGGAAGATGGAAGCGGGAACTCAGCATAGGTAGGAAAGGGGAAAGAAAAAAGACTCTGAGGTGAAAGACCTACCAGCTGGACCTTAGAGAATAGAAGAAAGACCTGGTTAGGAAGCACGAGGCAAGGAGTTTCAGGTAGTTAGAAAAGAATAAGAATATCTAGTTTGTTGAAGACTTGTCAGGCACTGTTCTAAATTGTTTACTGTGATGGACTCAATCCTAACAACAACCATAGAGTCAGGGTAGGTACCATTATTAGCCTTATTTACAGAAGGAAAATAAGGAAGGGTCTGGTTGCTTCCCTGAAGGCACAGCACTAGTTCATGACAGTTAAGGGACAAAAGCAGAAGGAAGAACAGGAGGGTGACATGGCCAGTCCTGTGGACAGAGTAGTCTGCTACAGTCTGGGAGTGCTCCCTCCTGAAGTATAATCATCCTTCAGGATGGAAAACCAAGGAGGTGGGATATAACTATGAATGTCCATTTTGTATCTGTGTATTCAAAGAGGTTGGGATAGATATATAGTTGCATTCTCTTAATGAATAGAATGATTTGTTCTAATGGTGTTTGTAAGTAGGATCACAAGTCTGCATCTTGTACAGCAATTAACCACTGAGAAGAATATATGCAGTGTATTATTTGTTGAAACTGTACTTTCGATTTGATTTGAAACTGTCTCATTGCTATATGTTTATCAATAAAACTTTGAAAAGAAAAACAAACAAACAAAAAAAAAAAACCAAGGAGGGGTTTGAGCAGGACTGTGACAGAAAGGGATGGGTGTTTTAGGACCTTTAGTCAACAGTTATATCCATATCTGGCTGTCCCAGAAAGAAGCTGGTGGCTCACAGACCACCAAGCCACTGCACAAACACCGCATGATGGTTTAACTCAACTGTGGTTGGTTGCCATATACTGCAGAGAGACACTTGGAGAATGTTCCCACAGGAGAAGCAACAGGAATGGCTAACGGGTTTGTGCTAAAGAAACAAACAGGATGTGGCCTCTCCCTCTATCCTTTTCAGGCTGATAGCTTCCCAAACCACTTGGGTAAAAAGAAAAAAAAAAAAAAAAATGACAGACAAGACTGAAAGCAACCCAGGAAGATCGTCTACCTCAGCCACCCAGCCTGGCCCCTGTGCCATCTCCACTGTTACTCCAGCATGCACATCTCTCTCTCCACTCTGCTGAGTCATCCCCAGTAGCACATCTTCTGCTATTTCTTCTACCATTAAAAATAAAAGAAGATAAACATCTCTCTCAACTCCAATTTCCCCTCAGGTCACCATCCCATTTCTCTGCTCTACTTCATACCAAAACTCCTCAAAAAAGTTGCCTTTACTCATTGTTTTCCATCCTCTCTTGAGCCCACTTAAATCAGGCTTCCTCCTGCCTGACTTAAAAAATTCTTCTTCAAGTCCTTAAGGCAACCCACAGGGTCCTCCACCGACTGGTTCCCTAAGACTAGAGCGCTCTGCGCACACCTCACTATGGGCTCGCTCACTCCCTCCCACAATAGGCACACTCCTCCTCCACAGACTTGGCAGCCAAGGCTCACTGAGGTCTAGAACACTCGTTCCTCAGAAACTCTTGTGTCTTCCACTCGACTCCTTGAGCTTACTGCCTACCTGTTGTCTTCTGAGTGAAGCCTTCCTCATCATCTTACTTAAAACTACAGCTTCCCCTCTCACAACCTCTCTTATCTGTGAAGCATTCCATCTTCTGACATAGAAGCTTTACTTGTTTATGGGCTGGATCCACCCCCCAACAAAATGAAAAAATTCCATGATGGCAGGGACTTTGTCCATGTTGTCTTCTGCTATATCTCTGGCATCCATGACAGAGCCTGCTGTGTGGTATGTACACAGCAAGGAACTGTTAAATGAATACATGGCTGGGAAAGCTTTCTCAAGAATCTCTTTTGTAGGTCCATCTCAATGGCTGCTCTGACAGAGCACCCTCCCTCCTCTAAACCCTGCCTAGGCCTACAAAACCCCAAGGAAGGCACTGCCTTGCTCTTCACACCCTACCCTCATGCACAATGCCCTGAAGACTGTAGACTTCTCCTATTTTTCGATTTTTCTTGCAAGAACTCATGAGCTTGGGTTTTCCATCTTCCTTTCCTTAGAGAGTGAGCTCAGGGATAGAAGAAAAACAAGTAGCTTAGGCTGCCATATGCAATCACTGTAAGCTGGGTGATGTATGAATGAGTTTGTTTCTCACATACCTGGAGGATAGGAGTCTTAGTCAAGGCACCAACATGGTCAGGTTCTAAACCTAGCACCCTCCCCTCCTTGTAGATTATGCCTTCTCAGATGTCTTTTTCTTGTGGCTGAAATGGACCTGGGAAGCTCTCTTTTTAAAAAGGATACTTGTTAGGTTAAACTCGGGCATAACCAAGACCACTGAATCAGGTAAAGTTGAAGGAACAAGCAAAGTTTATTTGAGCCTGGGCACAGGCTGGCCAAGGGCAATAAGCCACTGGCTCTAAGCACTGGGCAGGGAAGGCTTTACAGGGGTTGGATGGGAGGGCTACGGCAGGGAGGACAGGGAAATTTTTAGTCTGCGTGTGGGAGTTGGCAGTCCTGGCGGCATCCGCATCTTGCAATTGCAGCTGCATAGAGCAGTTGCGCGTTGGCCTCCTTCTGCGAGCTCTGGCTCCTCATTATCTCTGTGTCCCTGCAGATGCAGTCAGCAGCCCTGCTCAGGGAGTTCTTCCTTCTCTGTCCAGGCAGGGCTGACAGCACTAATCCTATTCATGAGGGTTCCATGCTCATGACTCAAGTTCTCTCCAAAGACCCTATGTCCTGACACCATTGCACTGAGGGTTAGAATGTCAACATAGGCATTTTGAGAAGCCACAGACATTTGACCCATAGCAACAAGCAAAGGGGATGGAAAAAAGCTGGAAATTTCCACATAATAATAATAACATCCAAGCTTTAGTTTTAAATTGCTGTTAAAATTGAGATGATAATATTTACTTCACAGGGGGCCGGCCAGATAGCTCAGCCTGGTTAGGCAGATGCAGAGGCCGGGGCTTTGGTCCCTGGTGTGCAGCGCTGGCCTCGCCCCCAGGGCATGCTGAGATGGGACTGAGACTGGGCATGGTGATGTGCACCTGTAATCCCAGCGCTTGGGAGGCTGAAAACAGAAGAATCACTACAAGTCCGATCTACACAGTGAGACCCTATAGACCTTGTAGACCCTGTCCTAAATACGGGAAAAAAAATTTACTTGGTGGTGCTATTATCTGAACACGTGTGAAGTAGCTAGCATATTCCTGACATAAAGTGAACATCAGATGTGGCAACTGTTACAAGTGCCAGTAATATAGAGTACAGGCCTGTGCGGCACCCTCACTTTGGTCAGTGACAGACTCCAGGTATGACGGTGGTCTCACAAGGTTACATCACCTGCTGATACCACAGTCAGCCCAGGTGGTGCGATTGCACTGGACGCCCACACGACAGCTTGCCTAACAATGGATCACTCAAGCCACATGGCACTGCTGAGCAACAGGAGTGCTCAACAAGAGACTACTAAAAATAAAGAAAAATTTAAAACAACAGTTGATCACTCACAGATACAAAGCACAATGCCAGGCATAGAGGGAACAAAAACAAAAGTGGACAAAGCCCCTGCCTAGGCAAGCGCAGGGATGATCTGCGGCACCAGATGCCGCCCCGCCTCGCCCCCAGGTATGCTGAGCTGGCCACCAAGACCGGGCCTGGTGGCTCTCACCTGTAGTCCCAGCACTGGGGAGGCTGAAAAGAGGAGGATCACTGTGAGTCCAAGCTACATAGTGAGACCCTGTACCAAATACATTTTAAACATTTTTTTTAAATGAAAATTTAAAAAATGAACAAAACAGACATAACACCTGTTCTCCCAATGTTTACATTATAGAGCAAGAACCCCAAGCATGAGCTAGGCACAGAAATAGGCCTGGGAGCCCCACACTCTGGGAGACTGAGGCAGGACAATCTCAAGTTATAGCCCCGCCGGAGCAAGTTAGAAAGGCCTTGTCTCAAAATAAAAAATAAATCAATGTCCAAGGATTGCAGCTTGCAGCTCAGGACAAAGGCCCTGGCATCAATCCCAAGGACCCTGGGAGGGAGGCAGAAAGGGGAAGGGAGAACAGAGGTAGGAGGGGAAGAGGGGAGGGGATAGAAGGGTGAAGAGAGGGGAGGGGACAGGAGAGAGGGAAGCAGGGGAGGGGAAACCTCAACAAATGTTATTTTATAATAAAAATAGAATAAAATCATCATCAAATATCTGCTGCTGATACATACCTCCACTGCGTATTTTTCCTAAATTACATTTCTTTTTTCCCTTTTTTCAAGTCCTAGCACAACTTTTCCCTTGTAGTCTAATTAGGGTGCTGCCCATGGTTTGTGGCTGTCTGCATCCAATAAATGATGCAAAGCAACAAGCAAGTATCATTAGCTTTGGCGCCCTTATTCTTATCCCAGGGGGGCTCCTCTGAAGATTTCCATAGATGATAATTCAAGAAGCTATTTATTCCAAAGGCACTAACAGTACCTCAATGGTCTGAAATGGAGGGATATGTTTTATTGAAATGAAAACTGAAAAGGCAACAACTCTTGAGAGTCAGGTCTACCAGGGAAGAAGCCCACAGAGTGAGTGGAAATGTGGGGATGCTTCTTACACAATTGCTCCGATCAATCCAAATGCCCTGAGACACGAATCGAACACACCTGCCACAGGGCTGAAGACTCCAACACACCCGAGAACTGAATAACCCTGCCAGAGAATCTATAAATACCAGTAAGATGAAAACTCAAGAAAGAGATCCCAGATACAATGGAGAAAGAATTCTAATAAAGGCATAGCCAGGGTTATCTCCCCTACAGAGCATAACAAGCAAGCAAGTTACTCATGCATACAAGAATAATCTATAAAATGAGGTGTCTCACTTTTCCAAATCCTACTGAGACTATACCAAATTACATATGCATTATTAAATAGTTGAAGGGAGACTAGGATGCTGTTAAATAATGAGAACACCAAATGTTCCCAGGCACTGGGGCATTACAATATCTGTTGTGAAGAATTAAATGCACCAAGCAGTACCGCCAGATGCTCTTACACCAAAAGAAAATCTGTGAGGTTCTAAAGTGGCAATCTCGTTCAGAAGCTATCATGAGTACTCACAGCCTTATAAAAGAACTGCAAACACATCATGGTGACATACATAAGACCCAGCACACTTATAAACACATTAATGACCTCAGTTCAGCATACTGAAAAAATTCAGCATCTTCTAAATTGCCAAATAAACCCAAAAGCCTAGGCCAAAAGATGCTCTTACTTGCAGAGGTCCTAGGGTCTAATAAAGAGCCACAAATCAAGGGCTGGCCAAATAGCTCAGTGGATTAAAGCACCTGTAAGCAGGCACAGGGTCCAGGGGCTCAATCCCCAGGCCTACCATGCTGGTCCGCACCCCGCATGCATGCTGAGATGGCAATTGAGACTGGGCACGGAGGGGCACACCTGTAATCCTAGCTCTTGGGAGACTGTAAACAGGCAGGTCACTAGGAGTCCAATCTAGTAGTGAGAACCTGAACACCCTGTAGACCCTTTCCTAAAATACAAAAAAAAAAAAAAAAAAAAAAAAAAAAAAAAAAAAAAAAAAAAAAAGAGCTACAAATCAGAAGTCAAGTCAGGTTTTTAACAATTCAATGTAAAACCTATAATTAGCTGCAGGAACACCTAAAAATTACCATACTATCACAGTAAGTCAGAATAAGTGTCTGTCTCCTATGACCACTGAAATATAGCAAATTAGTTCTTATAAGCTCTAAATTTAGAGATGGAAAGGAGTGGTAGAGAACCAGGTAGCCCAGAGGAACACTCATGTGGGGAGAAATTAGATGGACCAGGGTCTGAATCATAGTCTCACCACTTGCAAGTAATGTTTAATTTTCTCACCTGTAATATGAATATAATAATGCTACCACCTAAAACTAAAAAGTAATCTAAATATAGCTTCTGAAAAATATGGTGAATGTCAATACAGTATCTTCCAAATTTTTCTCTTCAATATTATGGCTCTGATCATAACCCAAACTGGTTATCGTTCCACCCACAGCTGAGCCAAAGGGCCCACTCTTTACTGGCTGTACCTCCTTCCCGCTCTCTGTCCTGCCTTCCTATCCTGCCTTTCCAGGATGGCTTTTCCAAGAGGCAAGCCAAGTACTTCACTGACAAGTTGTGCTGTCCTCAGCAAACACCTCCTGGCACCCATGGCAAGAGCTATGCAAGGGACACTTCCCTCCTTCCCTTCATCTTAGTCACCCTTTTGATGACAACTGTCTGTAGCACACTTTCTCACATGTGCAGCAACGCTCTTTAGTCATGGATCCTAAAAGAAACCCTGAGGTTTCACAGGCAGGATCAAAGTCAAAAGGAGGACGCACGCCTGAAGCATCACATGCTTTGAACTAGTCACCCAGCATGACCCTGTCCCACAAAGATGGCTATCCCGCGGATGGTTGGTGCAGATGGTTGGTGCTTCCCGCAGATGGGGAGCTCACTGGATTTTGCACTAGCAGAGACTACAAGGCTTCTCCACCGACTGCACCCACCGGAACCATCCTCCAGGCCTCCTTCCTGTCCATCTCCTTTGGCACTCACTCCTCTGTCGCACTCCTCTGGAAATCTGCTACCCCAGCACCCTGGCTGTGACCCAACTCCCTGCTTCCTTAAGAAACCCTCCCACACCCAGTGAGAACTACTTCATCTGCTACCCTGCCTACCTACCAACTCGAGGTCAGAACACCCTTCCCCCTTTCCATCTTCCTTCCCTTTCCTTCCCTCCCTCTTTTCCTTTCCTTTGCTCCTTCTTTCCTTTCCTCCCTCCTTCCTTCCTCAGGGCCTTATCAGGTGGGTTCTACCCTTCTGTATGAAGCTAATCCCCCTGTGCCTCCCTCTCTTTTTCTCCTCAAGGTGCTTATTCCAAAAATCCCCTCTCCTGTCTCTTAAGATTTCCCTCTCAAATGGTTCTTCCCATTTAGTATACAAATAAGCTCCTTTTCTTCCATCAAAAAGGCACCCAGGGGGTGGGGAGATGGCTCAGTGGAATAAGCGCTTCCCTGGCAAGCGCAAGGGCCTGAGTTCAATCCCCGAAAAAAAAAAAAAAAAAAAAAAAAGGCACCCAACAGAGCAAAGGCCTGCCCGGGACTTGCCCCCCACACACACACCCTGAGCTCCCCACATCCCCTGACTTCTGCAGCTCTCCTTTCTTTTTTTTTTCCTCTGAATGTCTTCAGGGCAGGTTTGGCTGGCTTGAGTTGTGGGGATGGAACCACAGCAACCTGAGTCTGACTGCTTTGTTGAAGCAGCCACTTAAAGGACTGAGCTAAGGGGCAGGTCCCCTCTCCCTCTTTTTGTCCCTGCTGAGCCTCCTACACTCAGTGAATCTCTGCAGGCTGAGCTCCATACCCCTACTCTTCTCCTGGTTATTTCCAAGGTCACAAAGCCATTCATGCAGCAATTAGATGCTAAGTTCCTGCTACGCACAAGACACTGAGGATTATACCAGGGAATAGAGCAATGGTCCTTTGCATCACCAGGCTTATACTGTAGGGAAAGCAGATTAGTAATCAATAAGTACAGAAAATACTGTAACTGATTCTGATGCTGAGAAGCACTTCAGTGTACAGATGCACAGGGTCATCCAGAAAACTAGGAGGAAGCAGTTTTCGAATAGCACAGTCAGGATCAGTCTTGCTGACAGGACAGGTGGTAGGACTTAGAGGCGGCCAAGGGTTTGCAGTCAGGAATCTGGAAAAGCAGCTCAGGAAGGGGAGACAACAAGAGCAGGGCTCAGCTGCATCACAGCAAAAAGCAGTGACAGCACTCTCCCACTTGCCAGTGCCTGTCCTCATAATGTGACCTCGCTGACTTGATGGCTTCTCTTCCTGAAAGCTCCCTCTTGCCTCAGCCCTGCACGTCCCACTCTCGTCTGTTGGGTATCCATCCTCTCGGGCTGTGTCCCCCACCTCTTCACGTCCTGCCCTTCCTTTGTTTGGTGCCACAATAGCTGTTAGGGCACACGCCTCTTCATCTCTAGTGCAAGCCCTAGGAACACGCTTTCCAACTTGGGGCAAAGAAACGTGCGCAGACACGCCACACATCACTTTCTAGTAGTAGCTTTATGAGCCAAGGCATGATTTCCTACCTCTTTATCTTGCTGGAAAAATAGAAACAATAAAGTGCCTTCATTAGGTGGTTAGGAGCTAATACTCACAAAGCATTTGTAAGAGGGCCTGGTGTGCAGTTCACTGGAACTGTCACGGTAATTAAATAAGAGAATCCACGCGTTGCCCTCTGTGAAACGCATGCACCTACGAGCACAGGCCTGTGTGGTCTCACCAGGCTGTGCCCAGAGCCCTCCAGGACAACCTCTCACTAGAGCTCCCCTGAGGCAGCCCTGGCACTCTGCTCCTGCCTCTGAAGTAGTCGCAGAAGCTGTGTCAAGGTGGACATTCCATCCTGATGGGCAGCAGCCAGTGTTCAACATCACTTGACGTGGTAGCATGAGTGGGAAAGTGTCTCCTGTGTGTTACAAGACCCAGGGCTTACCTGCTACTGCTCTACGGCCCTAGCCTGTTTGCATTGGTACAATTTCCAAAATGTTGACACTATTCAGGAGGCTACCCTGAGGTCCATACTTCATATAACCCCCTGGGTGGTATCAGCCAAGTCTCTGACTTCAACCATCACCAACATATTAATGATTAAGATACTGCTCTCCAACCAAGCTCTCTCCTGAGGGCTCCTGGATACACCCACGCATGTGCAGATAGTTCTACCCAGGGATCATCCAGGGACTCCAGCAAGCTTTACTTCAAACCCATGCCTCCCTTGGATTTCCCTGGCTGTGGGAAGGCATCATGATCCATCTAAGAAACTGAGACTCTGAATTCCATTCCCTCTGCATCTTTCACCCCAGCCAGTCCAGAGCGCATCGGATGGCTCTCCTCCACCTTTAATAGCTGTCCCTTCTGTCCTCACCACCCAGGCCCAAGCCTTGGTCATATCCGCTTTCACTTAGGAGTTGCAAACAGTCACTCGCCTGCTTCCATGCAGGCTTCTTTCAAGAGCGTAATTGTTGTCCTCTCGCTTCCTTCATGAAGTTCTTTTCACCAGCATAACTCAGCTCTCCAGATAATGCTGAACCTCTTCCTTCTGGTCTCTAAGACACCTTATCTTCTAACACCTGTCCATATCTTCAACCTCAGCTTTCTGGCTTTTTGCTGTCTTTGAAAAGCAGGGGCTAGTTGTTAATTTTTATTGTCTATAACAACAGCAGTACTAATGTTACGGACTTTAGCGCTGTGTATTATAATCCCTGATATATTTACTGAACTCTTTCAAAGGACCGTAAAGTAGATAATAGCTCTGTAGTCTAATTCATCTTTGTCATCTCAGAATCTACTATGGCACTGAAAACAGTAGTAGCTATTCAGTAAACACTTGCTGAACTAGTGACAAGCTGCTTGATGGCCTTGATAAGGGAATGGGTGAGTGAGATGAATCATCACACACACACACACACACACACACACACACACACACACACATAAAATCAAGACAAATGCAAGACTTCTAGCACTTCAAAGAGAAGACTTACATTTTCTTCCTAACCTGAGCAGTGTAATAGAGAGCAGGCACTATTTACATTTTCATTTTTTCCCTATTGCCTCATTTCTTCCAGTTTCATGGACAGGAGCATTCTGAAAAGGTTTGTCCACTATAAGGCAAAAGGGCGCGCCAGCCCCAAGTCAGCCCTGCTAGTTACAAGAGCAGCACGCTAGCACGGAGCACACGGGCAGAGCAAGCGCTGCGCACCCATCTTGGAGCCGGCCCCTTCACAGGGGTCAGGGCCAAACGAAGGACACAGCAGGAACTCAGCTAGCCAGGAGACACCAAATGCAACAACGAAATGGGAAAATGTCCAAACTGCCTTTTCCATCTTTCCTTTTTTCCATCAATTTGCCTATTTCTTTTCTTTATTTCCCTTCTTTAACTTACAGATTCAAGTTCTGGTAATGCGTTCTGATCCCCCACAACTGACATGCCTGGCAACAGAAAGTGGCAAACATCAAGGGGATTATTTTCAAATAAACCAGCAAAAAAATAGTTTCTGCAAATGTTTTAAGCATGGAGGATTTGACGTGCAGAACACAATAGCAAAGTTTCATGTACAGAACATTCATGTTCAATCTAAAATTGAGTCTGACCTGAATAGATGAGCATTTTTAGTAAATCTGTACTGCCTCCTGCATCCATTTCTACACTGGGCAGAGACTCAATCTTCAGCTGCTTCCCCATGAAATTTCGGCAGGTGATCTTAAGATGAAAACAAATATTATTTAGTCAGTTGTTAGAGTTAAACAGTTTGGCTCGCTTAAAATATTTATCTCATTTTTTTGTCAAGATGAAGTGATATAAGACAATGCTACAAATAAAAGCTGACAGAAAGCGTTCAATCGTGAGAACTTTGGGGGGAACCGTGGCTGCGTAATTTTTCATATTCCTTGTGTATAGCACAGCTGGAAGAGCATTAGGCAAATTATGCAGAGCAATTAGAGTATGATTTCCTAGCATTCCACAAATTCGGGAGTCTAAATATATCTTCCATTATGTAAGTTGAAGCATATTTAAAATATCGGCTGCTCCTGTAAGGGCAGGTTCTTCCATCCTACTCATAATTAAGGCAATTTTAACTTTCCAGATAAAGTTTCTCAAAACTAATCTCTTCTGCGGCATTCATCTTCTAATAGATATTTGAGCCCTCGAGTTGTAAAATACTTGAAAACAGAAACTTTTTAGATAGAAGCGAATTCTTTTAAGGAACATAAGACTCTCCTCTCTCCATTTCTCTAATCCTATTCCTTGATCTAACCTATCACTCAAAATACAGCCCTCCTTCTCAAGCAGACAATTCTTTTCTTTTCCTTCATGGGTACTTCCATTATGAGATGCAAACAGACTAATAAAATCCAAATTCCTTCTCACAATCTGGCAAGGCTCTAGCTGACTTGGTCTTTCCAACTTGTGCAACTTATTAAAGCTTTACTGAGCACCTATTATGTGTTGAATACTGAAAGAATAATACATCAGAGAACAAAATACAAAACACTGCCACTTTATGAAATTTATTCTACTAGAAGAAGAAAAATAAAATAGTAGAGTATGTTTATAGTGTATGTTATGGTTTGTGCCTGGATGTCCCCCCAGAGCCTCATGCAGTCATGGGGGGCAGGTTCTAGAGTTTGTGACTGATTCATGGTCCAGTACTGGATTGTGAGTGTGAGTGCTACACCCACCCTGGGGCAGGCAGCCTGCGTACAATATGAGGAAGGGAGGCAAGAGGCCTGCTCTCATACCCCTCCCTTTTTGCTCTTGTTGCTTTTGCTGCCTTCTGCCACCATGAACAGTTGCTCCTCTGCCGTGTGATATGCTGCCTTGGAGCCAGGCAATTTTGGACGGAAACCTCCATAGACTTTCAGCTAAATAAACCTTGCCTTCCTTCATTTTAGGTGCTGGGTATTTTATCTCAGAAATAAGAGAAAAGTAACCAACAGCAAATATTAAAGAATCATAATGGCTGTTGCAGCCAGTAGAAAAAAGGCACATATAACTTTAAACAGGAGAAAGAGGAAAAGCCTCAGAATGAAGGCAACACATGGCAAAACTTTGCAATTTGCAAAAGATGGAGGAAAATCAGTGTGTACTGGGGGTCGAAGGGTATTCCAAGCAGGGGCAACAGCAGAAGCAGAGACCCTGAGGCAGGTGCATCTTACAGAAGAGAGAAGTCACACAGCACATTGAAATGGAGTCACAGGACCTGAGTCACAAGGGCCAACAGCGGTGCAGGTAACATGTGAGCTATGTGCACACTGCTGCGGTCACGACAGCAAGCTCCTGATGCTGTGAGTGGGGAAAGCCATCATGCGAACTGAAACAGATGTGACGTGGTCGGCTTGGGCTTTTAAAGATTCATTCTGTCCACTGCAGGAAGAACAGACTCCAGCCCAGAGAGGGCTGCAGGGTAATTAAGCTGGGCAGATAAAGCAACGGCTGGCTCCGAGGGATGGTAGTAGTGAGAAAGGGTCAGGCTCTGAGCACATTTTGAGGGCAGAAGACTTGGAAACTAATCTGAAGTATGGAAAGAAACAAGACAGGAATCAGGGATGTCTCCCAGGTGTCTGACCTTGGCAGCTAGAAGAATAAGAATGTCTGCAGTGAAGGAGGAGAGCCTCGTAAAGACAGGCTTCTCTGAGAACAGGCTTCTTAGAGACATGCTAAATTTGAAGTGTATCTGTGTCAGAGAGATGATTCTGACCAGGAAGCACAGTGGCTTTCATAAATCACCTTCATTAGAGCAAAGCTATGAGGAAAGGGAGCGAAGCCTCCATGCGGCAGCATGTCCACACTTCAGCTCAGTTCTTCAACCAAACACTAACCTAGGCACTGCTATGGTGGGGATTTGTAAGTATGAATTAAATTTCTTCATGAACTGAGTTTAATTTGGGGAGATCTCTCTCCATGGGCCTGACCTAATCACACCAGGTCTCCAGGGCTCCAAGCACCAAGTGTTGGTCAGAGCTACAATTGCTCTTTCTGTGGTCTGGTGGTGGATAGCACCTTCTGCCTATGCCTGCGAGGCTCAGCCTCCCTTGGACTCGCTCAACTGGCACTCACAAGCACGTAAGCCTATTCCTTGCAATAAATCCAGAGATTGAGATGGACAGAGACCGAGAGCTGTCTTGCTAATCCTGCTCCTCCAGTTGAAGCCTCACTGATGCAGGGATGCATGATACTCCAATGCCACACTCAGGAGGAAGGTTCAGAGTGGAGATGGAGTTGGCGGTCATTGTAAAGATGCACTTCGAGCCACACTGAGTTAACTTCCTGAGGGAGAGTACATGGATAAGAAGACAGGTGGTCCAAGAGCAGAGTCTCAGGGTGCATGCATACCAGGACCCCGGGAAGTACAGGAAGTCGCAACAACGAAGGCCAGAAGGGACAGCTGCAGTGGATCTGTGTTTTCTCAGCTCCATCGCAGCTGTGCAGACCTTCTTGCTGTCCCAGCTCAGGATCCCTGCCCTTGCTCACCTGGGGCTGGAGAGCTCTTTTCCCAGACCACGTATGGCATTCTCGGTAGGCATCACCCTATCCAAGAGGCCTTGCTAAACTTCCCAGCTCCTGTGCCTGCCCACCCATACCCCGCTGGTTTATTTCATTTTCTTTAGAAAATGTAGGATGATCACAAAGCTTTCCACTGCCCCGCTTACATGTTTCCTATCTGAGCCCAATGTCCACCTCTCAACGGACCTCCATGAAGCAGGAACTCCACTGCACTCTCACCCAATGGAATGCACAGGAGGCAGGGCGCCCACCAGGCCAGAAGAGGTGCAAAACAGGTGGAGGCAACTCTGCAAGGGACTGGGTTCCAGCCCGTGTACACCAGGGGCCTCTGGGCAGGACACAGACTGTGGCCTAGGCACTGGCTCAGATCAAGTGGTTACTGTATTGTTGGTAAAACAGTGGGAGTATTAACTCGCCTCTTTTCTCTATTTGATGCATGCTGGCACTTCTGTCTTTGTGGGCCTACGCTGCCATATAAGCATTGCTCTTAATGATTATTTTGGTATAAGTATAAAACTACTAATTCTAAAAATTAAAACATTTTCTTTAACCTACATGTTACTTTCTTATTTGACAAGCAACTGAGGCATTTCTAGTGAGCCCCCAAAAGTACTGTAGGCCCCAAGCACTGTCCCAGCTATGCCTATTGGTAAGTCAGCCCTGAGCTGGATACAAGTGACTGGTAGGCAGGGTCTTAATTACTGTCCGCCCTATGTCTAGCAAACACTGGTAGCAGTTAGCTCTCACGAATGTCAGTGATCTGAATGATAAATGCTGTCATGGTCAAGGGCTTTCCAGGGGAACAATACAAAACAGGACACATATTTTGTAAGATTATTTATAACAGTCACCCAAAGAATCATATACAAAGACAGAGCATGAAATCTGTCCACAGACTAAAGGACAAAGAATCCAGCTGAGGGCCTGGATCTCATGAAAATGTCCAGCATGAGTCCAGCTGAAGACCTGGAGCCCATAACAAGGCCTCCCACAAGTCCAACTGGAGGCCTAGAGCCCGTGACAATTTCTCCTGAAGGCCTGTTTCACAGATCTGTGCTGGGAAGGCCCAAAGGTTAGTGGTAGAAGCCAGAAAGCCTGTGCCAGTGGACTGAAAGATCTGTGCTAGCAGGCTGAGGGATCTGAACTGAAGCTAGGAAGCAAGGCTCAAAGTAGGAACCAGAGCTCCCCCAAAAGGAACCACAGCCATTCTCAGCAATAGTGAGGTCCCAAGCTCCTCCAGTGATAAGAAAAGCTGAGTTCCCACCAAGAAAGCCAATGCAATAAGCTTCTCCAGGAGGCTGAGCTGTGCGCCATCTTCCCTTCTGGAGCCAGCAAGCAATGCTCAAGGTGAGGACCAGAGCTCCCCCAAAGTAAACCATAGCCATTCTCAGTGACAACAAGGTCCCAAGTTCCTCCTCCAGCAAGAACAACCAAGCTCATCCGGATAGCCATCATGAAAAAGCTCCCCAACAGAACGGCCTAAGAGAACCAGCAGCTTCCAGCAGCTCCACCGGTTTCTCCAAACACCTTCCCTAACAGCCTCCCAACAGATTCTCTAGTTCCACCTCCTATGCTGTTGGCAACAATCCTAAAGCAGGTCTCCCACACCCAGCACTATAATTCAGTTCATCTGGGTGTAATAACTTGACCACCAGCTGCCAAACCACCACAGACGCCTAAATGAGATAATACTTTTCTGATTCCTAAATCCTCGGTTTTTTACATGCATACTTAAAGGAAACTCACGACTGCATGCATAAAAGAACTAAACTTACCTTCTCTCCATACTCAGCCTCATATCTTGCGCAAGCTTGTTGGGTAACATCCGGGCCCTTGAAATTCTGTATTCTCAGAAGAAGCTGACGCTGGGCATAAACCAGGAGTGGGGTCACCTGTTCTGCATACCTCTCACTAGCAGGAGTAAAGAATGCATTAAAAAAGCAAACTTAGCTAAAAGACCTCCCGTGCAGCAAAGTCTCTCACTCGTAATGACAGCTGTACTTACTGTGAAATCATATTGAACTGAATGGCAAGTGACACTAGCGTTTCCCATTTCTCCACTTGATATAAAATTTCCAGGGATTTCAGTACAAAGTCATGGATCCATTTCAAATCAACCATATTCACATCATCCAAAGGATCCTCAAACGTGAGGCTAGAACCACCATTATCATATTTGATATTCCCATAACAGCTTGGCACGCTGAATTCTCCTTTGTCTTCAACAGACTGAAAATGGCACAGTGAAGAACAATTCGTGTAATTTCTGACTTTATTACTTATTGTTTCTGAAAAATGAATCTTGTAGCATGGAAAAGAACAGAACCAGAAAGGAAATGTTAAG
The DNA here is from genome assembly GCF_000260255.1 of Octodon degus. Lineage (NCBI taxonomy): Eukaryota > Metazoa > Chordata > Mammalia > Rodentia > Octodontidae > Octodon > Octodon degus. The sequence goes on along the minus strand of NW_004524580.1, from coordinate 24,964,483 downwards.
CATGTTTTTATTCTGCAAACCAAAGCTTGATGATTTGGGTGGTGCTGTTCAATAGAATTTTCTGTGACTATTAAAATGTGCTACATAGTTCAATATAGCTACTAGATACACATAGCCACGAAGTATTTGGAATGGGATTAGTGCAACTGAATTTTCAGTTTTATTTAATTTTAAGTATTCCCAGCCTACCCAGTTCTTCTTTTTCCAGAAGAACTGAAAACATCATACCACAGCAATACATGTGCACCCATGTCTATAGCAGTGCAATTTGTCAGAGCCAAATCTCAGAAACAACCCAGATGCCCTCAACAGAGGAAGAGACAGAAAAGATGTGATACTTTTATACAATGGAGTATTACTAGGCTATAAAAAAGATAAACTCGAGACTTTTACAGGTAAATGGGTGCAACTAGAGATCATATTCCTAAGTGAAATAAATCAGACCTGCATGTGTAAACATCATATTGTCTCCCTAGCATAAGAATCTGAAAGAGCAAATAGGATCTGAAAGGTACGATGGATACTGAGAAAGAGAAAGAAACTGCTCAAAGAGAAGGAACAGCTGTGATGGGGGAAAGGCAAACAAAAGGAAGGGGAAAATATATATACACAGGATAGCTTGGGCAACTGCACTACTGATTTCTACTGGTCTATTTAAAGGAACAGTTAATGTTTTTTTCTCTTTTTAAATTTTTGACCAGTCTTGCATGTTTCTATCTGGTAATCTGAACAACTAATTTGAAGACAACAATATGCACCACGCTGAATTCCTATCATCTTGTTTAGTAAAATTCTGTTCATTTCTAATGTGTTTTTAATTTTTATTCTCTTTTAAAAATGAAAATAAAATGCTTATGCTAAATATTTCAGGCTTACGTTTAAATAATCACATACAGCTAATGTTTACTATACCAGAAAACATAGGCTGAGATTTATACCTTATATATAGTCATTATTCATTTATGTAATGGTAATAAATCAATATGCCAAAGCTTTCAGGAAAAACAAGTTCTAGTATATATAAATAATGAAATTCCCTAACAATATGATTACATTGACTAATGTGAATAATTTATAACCACTTCCTTAATATAAGCCCAACCCGTGGAAGAAGTCTTCTAAACCTTCTTTCCATCTGAGTTACTGAAACTAGTAGCCATTATTTTAACTACAAAATTGTACTGATTTCCCATAAATACATCTGATGTATTTATCTATTAAAATTTTTGAGGCAAAGCAAAGCTTTTTAGATCCATTTAAGTGACAGTGAGTCTACAGCCCAGAACAGCTGAGTTAACTCAAGGCCAGCTTCTCCTATTCTAGTGAGGCCATTAAAGATCAGCAAAAGTACAGGCCAGGAGTCATAACCCTGAAGTTAAGAGACCCTGGAAGTCATCAGGCTGTGAGGTACAACTGTATACCTCAGGTCCAACTGCACGCAGCTAACCAACAGCTGCCGCACTTGTTCCCTAGCCTAGTGCCCCATCCCCAGGAGAGCTTTGTAGAAGTTGAGTGACCTTTTACTGATACTCTGAGCTCAAAATCCCTGAGCCTCTGGCTCCATAGGAAGATCTCCAGCAGCACAGTGTGCAAGGGGGCTCCGAAGGCCAGGTGGAGGTGCTCCGGGCCTTCACTCACCCATCCTTCTGCATGTGCAAGAGATCAGACCAACTCAACTGACCTCCCTGGGTGACGGCTCTGCCAGAGCCTGCCTGCCCACAAGCTCCCACAGGGACCTTTCTTCATCCCACTCTGTCCCTGAAGAAGAGGGGCTTCTTCGATCCATTAGTCATGCAGTGCTCTCTAGCAAGCTCGTTCTGCTACGAGGGGCGGGGAGTCCTCTGCGCTTACTACTTCCTCAGTACAGATTTCAGCAGCAGCAAGGCTGACGTTTTACCTCCACCTGTCTTATTCAGCACCAAGCTCCCAACCGATCCCAGCTGAGGCAGGAAAAAAAGAGTGCTTACTACTGACCCCTAATCTTAGTAACATTACCTAAAAACACTGAGAGAAAAGGTAAAACATTTGAGTTTCAAAACAGTACATGGAACTTGAGATTTCTTACACAGTCAAGGACAGATTCTAAGTCTTTGAAGATTTAGTATTATGGGCCATATGTAACTCTTTACAGCTTTGTATTAAAGAACATTCTGAAAGCTTTCAAAAGTAAATAAATGGGGCCAGGGAGATGGCTCAGTAGAGTAAGTGCTTGTCTGGGAAGCGCAAGGGCCTGCGTTCAATCCCCGGTTCCACAAGCTTGCTTGTCCACAGTATATTTTAAATTTCTGGTTTTGAAAAACTTTCAGATAACTGAGAATAAACAGAGATCCTGGAGAGCAGAGACAGACACCCAGCTCCCCATCCCACATCTTGCCCTGTGCAGCTCTCCATCTGAATGGCTGTTGTGTGTGGCTTGGGAACGCTTGCCCTCAGACCTGTGGTCCCAATTCTAATGGAGGCTACAGTTCCGGAAGTACAGGCTGGTGAAATTAAGATGAAATTTAACACAGCTGAACGTATTTCACGGGAACTGTCTTCCCTAATGGCTGTACTAACTTGCAGACGCCCCTGCAGTTTATAAGAGCTTCCCTTCGGCTCAGCCTTGCCAGCTCTCACTGAAGAGCCATGAATCTCTTGGCTTCCTGACGCGCTCTCTTCTCGCTGACCAGAGGCACTGTCTCAATGTGGTTTTGAGGAGCACTTAGCGACATCATCCCAGAGGAGTGCGGATAGCATTTCTGGACAGCTTTTGGTTGTGCGTGCCTTTGCTTCTGAGTAGTGTCTCTTTAGGGTAACAGTGTCTTTTGTAAACAATGTCTCTTTTACATAATGTCTCCTTTTTAAACAGATTCTTTTTTTTTAATTTGTTCATTGAGTTATTTAATTTACCCCTTCTGTCTCTTGTGCTATTGTTGTCCTATATTTTCATGTAGAAATTTTATAAACTTCATGGTTCAGTGTGTTATACGGTTACCACTTTTTGGTGTTTAGGCTATTTTATATCTATTTATATCTATTGTTTCTATTTTTTTATTTTTTTAAATAATTTTATTGAGAAACAAATAGCAATGAGACAGTTTAAAAACCGATTACTAGCACAGTTTCAATAATTAATACATTGCATATTATTATCTTAGTGGTTATTCATTGCACAAGATGCAGGCATGATATCCTGTCCACAAACACTATTAGAACAAACCTCTTTATTCACTGAATCAAGAGAATGCAGCTGTATATCTATCCTAACTATTTTGATATACAGATACAAAATGGTCGTTCATTTGTATCCCCCTATTTTGTTTAGTTTTGTCAGAGAAGGGTAATCCATTGTCACTTAAATATTGTAGGTGCATGAATTCAGCAAAATATTCCAATATAGTCCAGTAACCCATAATAGTAGTGGGTTTTCCTTAAGACTGTCAATGTCAAAGGTTGTTGACTTAAGCCTTTTGCAGCTCAGCATATTAATATGGCTTTATTTTTTATACTTTTCATTTTTATACTTTTCTGCTGTATGGTTAAGACCAAGATAAAGCAAGACCTTATATAACAAGAAATGTAACTTTTTTATCTGATAAGGTCAGTCAAATCCCCTCAGGATTTACCCTGAAGCCCTGTACTGCAGTTTGTAGATCCTTTGTCAGTGTCAGACATGTGGATGAGTTTCTATTTTTTATTTCTGTGCTTTAACCAACAGAATAGTAGATGTTATATGTTTGCAAATTATAGTACAGTTAGAATAATAGGACAGAAATAGAGAGAAGAATGGAATAAAGATTAACTAGTAATCTATACTATCTCTCTTAGAATCTGCCAATGTATTTCTTTATCTGTCAAAAAAATTGTTATGTAGATTAAATGCACTAACAGTACTTCATAGGAGTTGAATTCAGGACATTTTACTTTTGTCTCTCTTTAACAAATGCAATAATCAAGCTAAAATATTTTTAATGTCTTGAGCTGGCCAGATAGCTCAGCAGATTAAAGCGCCTGCTTAGGCAGATGCAGGGACCAGGTTTCAATGCCCAGCATGCCTTGCTGTCCCTGCCCCTTGGACGCACCGAGACAGTGATTAAGACTGGGCATGGTGGCATGTGCCTGTAATCCCAGTGCTCGGAAGACTAAAAAAAGGAGAATCACTATGAGTCTGATCGGTGTAGTAAGACCCTGTAGACCCTGTACTAAATAAAAAATAAATAAGTGAATAAAATATTTTTAATTTCTAAATATTTTTTGCATTGATGCAAGTTGTGTATTGTGAACAAAATAATACTGGCTATATATATATATATATATATATATTCATTCTTAATTGAATACACTAATAGTAATTACCAAAATAACCCTACCTGAACTGAACTGGTATTTTGTAGTTGTACTAACATGTCAATAAGCAATTCTGCTCCCAAGTAGAATGGTAAGACAGAGGTGCAGAGAAAGCCATCCTGGCTCACGGGAAATGTCTTGTACAAATCCACTGCCTGGTTCAGAAGTATCTGTAGCTCCTGAGTGAAGTTCCAGAGGGTCCGACAGCAGTTCTGAAGCAGAGTCCAGTAGCCCCCTCGATGAGCAAGAACCTGTGACATGACCCAAAAGGAAGCAGGACAGAACTTCACATTCATGGTGAAAGGGCAATGCTTCAGATTTGCACCATACTTTGTCAAATCATTTTGTCCATTCCCTGGAGGATATGGAAACTTAAATGTTCTTTTCTTGGCTACAAAGGATAGAGTTCTCCTCACCTCTTGAGAAGGTTGAAATACAAGCTCTTCCAGATTTCATTACAACTGCTGATTCCAATTCCACGTTTCACAATCCACCACAGAAGATTTAGAAAGGAGAGAGAAAAGCACTGGCATGCAAAGACATAAGCAATCAATAGAAGCAAGTGGCTGGCACAAGTGCAGAGCTTTGTGTAGCCTGGAATGATCTTAGCCTGTGCTAGAATAGAGAGAAGGCGATGACACCTGTGGGGACGTCAAGAGCCCATGGAGGAACCATTGGCCTCACAAGAGAATCCCATATCCTGCAACACAGAAGATTCACGGAGAGGAACAAAGGGCACCTGGGCTCTGAGTGAATGGATGGCAGATAACTAAAGGAACACACGTCTCCCTGACAATGTGACTTCAGTACCATGGCAGGAGGTGAATCTCCAAAGTGGCTGAAACTAAAAGCAATAGGATGAAATCAACTCAAATTATGTATACATGAGATACAACAAACTTACAGGCCTGCTCTACGGGCTGAGATCTATGTCTAGTATATAAGCAAATGAAGGGACTACATTACCATTGCTCTCCTGCAGTATAAAAAGATTTTCATAAAATGATCCAGTCCCAAGTTTGGTGCTCGGTCCTTTTGAGAGTCAGAGTCAAGAACTTTCTGCGCCTTGGACATTTCTTCACTACTTTTGGATTTAGCAAACACAGAAAATTCTGAAGCGTCTACAGTATACACTCCCCAGTACACCTCTACTTAGTGACTTGTCTGTACAGAGTAGAATATGGAAGAAGAGAGTAGGTTTACAGTAAAAAAAAAAAAAA
>NW_004524580.1:24901722-24958837 GCF_000260255.1 Octodon degus | reverse complement strand
TATATATATGGATACATATATGGTAAACATGAATGAAAACATAGACTTACATCCCTGAAAACACAATGGGTAAAAGGCATCAAATAAGTAAACCAGAAAACAAATGAGACACAAACCTGGAGAAAGGACAGATGGACCACAAACACAATGAACCAAGGGGAAATTTCTAGAAAAAGGAGGCTGTTAGCTCTTAGAGGATGGACATGATGTTCCCACTGAAAACTGTGGAGAGCATTTCAGACAAAGGAGAAGGCTAAAGAGCATGCACAGGTAGAATGAACATGCTTTGGGAGGGACAGTGACAAAATCCCACTGCTCCTAGTGTTCCCTCAAGCAGGCCATTCCTGGGACACAGATGTGACATGTAGATAGTGTCCTGGATTGGGCAGTGCAGCCCTATGGTGTGGAATCTGAGCAGGAGGATTTCCCTGCCATTGGCCTGCTCTTATACACAAAAATTAGACTCTGTATCTATGGATAATATCTTCAAATACTTCAACATACTTTGTATGGTATACAAGAACTAGTTAAAACTAAACTACCCCCAAGGAGAAATCGGAACTCATGCTAAGCATTCAACAGGAATCAACACTACTGGGGCAGTTAACAAGTATACCAAGACAGTGACCAGCAGTAAGTTGAATAATGCATAAAATGACATTATTTAAAAATTTATATATGGGGTTTGTATTAGCTGAAAGATATTAGAAACAAAATTTTATTTGTGAAATGAGCAGCACTTAAGAGGATAATGGCTAGGAATGGTGTCAAGGCTCTAATGTATTTCAGGAAAGAGGTACAGAGTCAGTGAAATTTGGCAGGGGGCAGTCATCCATGTGGTAGCCAGGTGGAGGGGTCTGTTGTCTCACAGGGCTCCACCTCCGAGAGCCCCCACATACCGGGGCAGATAGGGACACACTGGTGCCCTCACAAGACTGCCGCTGTACTCATCCTCAAGTGAGCTTCTCTGGAAGGTGCCCGCTGGAGACACTAGGACAAGAGTGAGCCACCTGCCCACCATGTCAGCTGTTAGGACTGTTTCTGTGTGTGTTTGATGAAATCCTTTCAGAGAATTCTACCTGACAGGAATATTACACCTGACAGGAATTCTTGACCAACCTTGAAACTACTGAAGGCTACCAATATTCATCAGAAGAGTTCTCCACTTACTGAGCAGCCAAAGTGATTTAGGTTGGAACAGAAAATAGATATGTCCATATATATAACACCCTAAAACATAGACTCAATAGCAAATCTAAAATTTTCCTATAAAACATGAAAACTGGAAAACTCAAATTACTGGGTTTCTAGAAAACGATGTTTATCTTTGTGTGTGTGTGTGTGTGTGTGTGTGTGTCTTAGTTACTTTCTTGACATTAGAACAACATACCCAACCCCCACAACTAAAAGAAGAGGCTTATTTGCTTCACATTTTCAGTCCATAGGTCGCTAGCTCCAAAACAGGAAAAGTGGAAGGGGCCAGCAGCAGAGGAGAGCTGTCACTGGGAAGCAGAGAGAAAAAGGACACTTTGGGGAAGGAGACAAACTCTTCCAGATCACTTCCCCAGGGACCCAACTCCTCCAGCCAGCCCGGCCCTACACGCACATTCAGCTCTGGACACATCAGCAGATTAGCCCACTAAAGAGCACAATCCCCAGGGGCTAGGGAGAAAGCTCAGTAGAATAAGTGCTTGCCTGGAAAGCGCAAGGGCCTGAGTTCAATCCCCGAGAGTACAATCCCCTCATAATCCAATCACCTCCCCAAATCCTCACTGCGGAGCCCATGAGAGTTTGGGGGGGACAGTCTAGATCTAAACTAGAGTGACATATGTGTGTGCTAGTGAACAAAACTCCAGAGGCAACTGGATAGCAAATCAACACACTTATTCTACCTGATGGTAGGTTGGCTTTTCTTTTCTTAGCTGAAAGGAGGAAATCGAGCATTGCTTTATAATTTTCTACAGTCATTTTTCCTGTTGGTAATACTGTTCCTGAGTTATAGAGTGAGAATAAATTAGGGTCACATGATCGGAAACTGCAAAGGCAAAAAAGCACATTAAAAAACAATATAAGCAAAATTGAATTAAACCTGTCAAGCACATTATATTTTTTTTATTTTTAAAACTTTTGTGACTGAATGCTCTCAAATTTTAAGTCATAAAGTATTTTGGCACTTAATCAAAGCAAAACACTTTCCCATTAACTTTTTAAATTATACAGTGTAACCTGGCTCTTAGGAATTTCAACATCAATATCTATTTCCCTGAAAGTACCCTTGAAAATGGGAGTGAGAGATCTAGACTCACTCCTCGCACTCTGAGGCAATCATCTGTGTGAATTTAAAATCATCTGATTTCAACGCAACTCAATAAAGATGCCTCCTGCACAGCCCAATGTGTCCATAATCATCTTTCTTTCTTTTCCCGTTTTCAAGCATAAGCAGTAAACAATCCTCCACCAAAAGTTAATTCATTAATCAATTAAGCAGCTTTAATGAAATGAAATTAAATCTAGCAGCAAGTTTCATGGACTGACAAATTTGACATTGTCTTGCGCTGTTGAGGAATTTGCATAATTGACGGCACACAACTGGGCATTCAAGAGAGCAGCCGCATGGCAGCCCGGGTCACAGCCCCATGAAATTCGCCAGGCCAGCCACCTCAGTGGATGTAGTCCATGCACACAGGCAAGAGGACTGTCTGGACATGTTTTCCTTAAGGTTAGACTCCTCGTGATTTTAACCACACTTTTGAAGAAACAGGCATTGTAACTAAATTCATTGTAGATTTCAATCTGTATTTTCCCCATACTGGATTACTGAAATAAATACCCTCTTTTTAATTAAAAAAACCTTAATTATGAAGTTTATTGGCACAATTTAGATGTGCATGACGATCACGTTCACCATCGGGAATCTGTACCTACACCTGCTACACCCTGGTTCCTCTATTTTTCAATCCCCTCCCCCACTTGAACCCTTCTTCCTCTGCTCACTTACAAACTTTGTTTCCACCCACCCTCTTAATTCTCATCCTGTGTTTCCTAGCTGGGCTCTGGCCTGTACTCTTGTAACTAGGAAATGCCTATTTCCTTATCCCCACATTTCAAAATCATGTCTATCCAGCAGGACTCGGGCTGCTCCTCCATTCTCACAAAACCTTTCCTGTTAGATCCATTCAGGGGAAAGCCTAAAGCCTATCTAGTAACAAAGATGGTTTGGAGTGTGCTTGACCTTCTACCATTAATTATAGCTATTAAAGAACACATGTGATATACCCTACAGTGTTACCTGATACATTTGTGTCAACTTGGCTGAATCAGCTCAGGCAGTTCCAGGCATGGGGGCCCAGCCCTGCAGGCCCTCAGGGCCCAACCTGGGCCACCCCAGAGTGACTCAGCACAAAAAGTATGATCTTGTGGTGGAGGGTGGGTCTTCGCAGTCAGCATAGAAGGAAGAGAGATGCTTGATGGATGCCACAGCTGCTGCTCCTCCTCTGCTCTTCATTGTTTCCCGCCGCATGAACTGCTGCTACTTGCCTACTAAACCTTTCCTTCCTTCATTTTGCGTGTCAGGTATTTGTCCCAGCAACAAGTAAAAAAGTAACAAAGCACCTACACATCTGTGTGTGTGTGTGTGTGTGTGTGTGTGTGTGTGTGTGTGTGTGTGTATGTGAGAGAGAGAGACTCTGCTTTGCATTTCTATCACACCTAACTCAATGCTCAGCATCTAACAGATGCTTGTATCTAATAGGCACCCTGTACTTAATAGGTATTTCTTTTTAATGAATGATTTTGAATGGCCTTTTTAATGGTTACATAGCATTCTATATCATGTACTGATCTATTTTTATCTCCCATAGTACTTAGCCAAAGACAATCAATGCGAACTCAAAAATACCTTTTGAATTAATGATGGAAAACTTACATTATATGAGCAAATATGATTTCTGTTTACAGGGGCTTCAAATATACTTCTAAGTAAAATAGAGTATATTTCCTACTAACATATATTTCCTAATTCCTACTAACATCTACAGTTAGTGCACACTACCCTTGCATTGAAAGCTGCACAAACAAACACACTGAAGATATACAGAAGTTGTCACATCCTAAGCAAGTGTAACCAACACTTGTACAGAAAAGGTACCAAACCAACAAATGAAGAAATGTATCAGTGACCAGAATAAAAAGTAAACACTGTATAAACCTCATTAAATTGTCGTGAACACTGGGCCTCACAAATATACAATACATATTTGTGAGACTTAAAAAGCGTGATTTATCAGTAATATACTATACCTGACCATCATATGTGAAGTGCCAAATTTTATCTTCATACGCTCTCCTAGCCTTTGTAGAAACAGGTGGAAATGTGTAAGTGCCAGATACAAGTTCATCTGAGCTCTCCAGGGCATCTCCTCAAGAAATATTTGGTGAAACCTGTTTCTTCTGACATAATTTAATATTAGCGGATTCAAGTTCTCAATCAGGCATTGATATGCTATTCTTCTAATATCAGGTCTCTTATGTCTGCCAAGAGAGAAAGTTTTGAAATTTCACAAAAACTTCTAGGCATTGAAAAAAAAAAAAAAAGAACGATTCCAGTTTGTACAAAATAAATCAAGAAGTCACTTGACTGTCCTTATGCAAATGCTTCTGACTTGTATATCATTTCCTCAGTGCTAAAAATGTGAAATAGGGTGGGAAAGAAGACAGACCAGTAGGCTCCAGGGACAGGCACCACATACTGCCTTCAACACTCTCTGATGTTTCAGCTGAACCCAGAGTTATTCGTTTCCGTAAGCACAGGGCCACTGGGAGTAGACAAATACATTATGATTCAATGTTCACATTCATCAACTAACTTCAATATTAAAAGAGAAAATCATTTCTCTGTACTGGTCCTTAAGGACAAAACCAATGGAGCAAAATTCTGTCTAACACAGTTAGACTCTAGAGGAAATAAAACATCAGTCAAATATACATGACATGATCGCAATATACTCCAGAAAAAATCAAATTTTACCTAATAGTCCGTTTTTAAGTATAATGTATATTTGATTTTTAAAAAAAACACTCCTCGAGTAGTCCAACTATTTTTGTAGTTAGATGGGCCCGGGAAGCATCAATTCTTCAAAACACTTCACCAATCTGCTTTGTTCTGGGGGTGATATTCTGTCCCACTGGCTGGTCAGGACCACCCTACCTCACTCACACTGGAGAAGGGTGTGGGGAGACGACAGAGCCCAGAAGTACATCAGAGTGACGAGCTCTGTATATAGAGTCTGGATGAACACAGGAGAAGGGAGGAAGGAGGAAAGGGAGGCAGAGATAGAAAGAAGAAGGGACATAGTTTTACGGCTATATAAAGAGAAGCAAATGTGAGGAAGAAAAGAAAGAAGGAAGCATTCCCTTTTAACATGAATTTTTACAATATCATTTAATTCACAATATTTTAGGTTTGTGAATGGCTTACTTTTAGATGCTTCTGATGCTTTGGTTGTTTCATTGTTTTTAATGCTATGCTCATTTGTTTCCTAATAAATGTATTTTTAATAAGTAGCATGAAAGTACTAATTTTTAATAAGTATCATATATAGTTTTAATAAGTCACATATATATGACAAAAGTGACAGTGAAAATAGGATAAACTAATAAATGGTGTCATCTAGAGTGTATTATAATATAAGTAAACAAAAAGAGGAAGAATCAAAGAGATAATATATGAATGCAAACAGAAGAAAGAAATGATCCTGTTACTCTATGTGGCTGTAGCAATTAAGATCAAAATCACTAAGCAGGCAAAGAAAGACGATATATAAATATATATATATATATATATATGTGATAGTAGACTTCTTTCGGCATGCATTTTCAAATACTTTTTTTCAGTTATAAGCAGTTGACCTGCTATACCCAGTCAGCCTTTCTTTGTTGTGGCGTCTTCTTTTTCAGATGGGGTTTTACTAAATTGCGTGGGCTGGACTTAAACTTGCCATCCTCTTGCCTCAGCCTCCCAGTGTGCTGGGATTACAGGCAGGCACAATCATGCTCGGCTTTCTTTATCTACCCCTAAGTTAATATCAAACCATCATTACTACTTTGGCTTTAAATTAAATTTTGCTGTCCAATAGAAAAAGTCTCTCTGGCATCTTTTTCCTTCATGCATATCTTGGATAGTTTTCTATAAAAGGACTTAGAATAGCTTCTCTATAAACAAAAACTAATACAATAAACAAAAAATACAATGACCACATAATCCAGTAATCTCACTACTGGGGATATAGCCAAAGGAAATGAAATCATTACATCAAAGATATCCTGTACAGTTATGTTTATTGCAGCCCAATTCATATTAGCTACATTATGGAATCAATGGACATAGCCATTGGTGGATGAAGAGATAAAAAACATGGTATCCAAACACAATAGAACATTATTCAGTCTTAAAAGTGCAGTCTTGTTCATTTGGGGCAACATGGATGGAACTGAAGGAAATCATGTTAAATGAAATAAGACAGGCACATGAAATAAGAAAGACCAAAAAACACCTGTTCTAACTTGTTTGTGATAGCTACAATCAGGAAATCTCAGAGGACAGTAGAATAGAGATCACTAGAGACCAGCTAGGTATCAGGGGAAAGATCCGACAATGGATACCAAAATACAGGTAGGGAGGAGGAACTCATTTAAGTGTTCTACAGCACAATAATGTACAACAAACGCTTTAGGTTTTAAAGTAACTAAGATCTCAACACAAAGAGATGATAAACGCTTGAGATGGTAGAAATGCTGGTTACCCTGGTCTGGTCATTACACATTGTACGTGTATACTGACTTCACATACTGTATCCCTTTAACACATACACATATTATTTGTATCAATTAAAATTGTTAAAGAACATTAGATCCTATGACAATTAAAAATAATTCATAACTTGGTCTCCGAGCCAGCCCATCTGCTGCTGCAGCCGGTGACTCCGCAGCACACCTCTTATGTGCCTGCTTGGGGATAGTGCTCTTTCATTTATGAACAAATTCACAGAAGACAGTGGTTTTATCTTTGTTTGCCACTGAGTCCTTAGTACCAAAAATACATAGCAACCTTCAAGTACACTTTTATAGAATTAATCAGTTAATACCTTTCATATTCTGTCAATTCAAGAACGGATGGGTTTTTGGCATAAAAATCTTTTAGTGTTTCCTTTCTTTTATTTTTTTTCCTTGATGTCGTTTCTGTACCCTTTATAGTGGAAATAACAAAAAATGTTATAAATAAAATTTAAACTTTGATCACAAAATTATAACTTACTCATATTCTAATGCTTATTTCTTGGCACTGAAACAAAGTGATTCTTTACAATTTTCAATTAAAATGCCTATCAAAGGGCTGAGGAGATAGCTCAGCGGCATGAGTGCCCGCCTGGCAAGCACAAGGTCCCAAATTCCATCCCTGGTACCGCAAAAAAATAAATAAATAAATAGAATAACAGAAGTACCCACACAAAGGAATTTTATTACAAAAATATATAACTTAAGAATTTAGGGCCAGGGATATAGCTCAGTGGCAGAAGTGTCTACCTGGAAATTGCAAGGTCTTCAGTTTGATTCTCAGTACCAAAAACAAGTATCTTAAGAATTTATAATGTATTATAGACTTATAAAATTATTTTGTTTTTTCTTATTGTAATAAAGTATAGTATAGCCAACCATCTCTACATGCTCTCCTCAATTCATTCCATTAATTTACAATTCAAACTTCATAGAAAACTCACTGTTCCAAACTCTATTGTTGCTATTTTGAACTTAAAAGGTATGTTGGTCTTTCCACTAATGACATTCTCCTTAATTTTTATTTTTCTCACTCCAAGTAGGGACTCATTCCTCCTTTAAAAAAAAAGATAAATTTGATCAAAAAGATTTGCCAACATTCACAAAACTACCCCAAAGTAATAAATCTTTACTGAATGTCATTGAATTTATGCAAGAAAGAGATTCAAAATTGCTTGTGTCCCATGCATAAGGTCCAAAGGGGTCTCTCTTCAAGGAACTGTTGACCTCTCAAAAGAGCAAAGTGTAAATCACACCAGACAATGCACTTGGAGCTGTGTATCTACAGTGTGTAAGAAGAGGGAGGGGTTGTAGGCATACTGTAAGTGCAGCAGATCTCCCCTGAGAATAAAGCAATATGGACAATCCCCTTTGTAACTGAGATTATAACTAAATCCAAGTGATCCCACACAAACCTCCTTACTTCCAAAAAAAACCCTCCTTACTTCATTCTTTTTAGTTCCATACTGTGCAAATTCCCAGCCACTACTGCCTTCGAGGTACCAGAAGAAACTAAGCACATTAGGTGCCTTGAGCTTGCTCCCTTCCCTCAGCCATCTACAGGAGTTCTTGGCCTTATTTTCTTACTTCATCCTTTCCAAATACTGTAGTCTCTCATTTTCCTACTGACATTACCATGCAATGTTCCTGGCATTTGTATATTTTCTGGAATTTACATTTCATTTAGTATTTGACAGGTACAGCGAAAGCTTGCTATAACACGACAAATGGGATCCAAGAATTTAAATGTTAAGTTTAAGGCACCAAAATGCATGGTTAATGGAATGACTGGGTGAGCCTGGAATATGCTGTGTTCCAGACTGGTCTTGGTCCCCAGGGCGGGTGGCCTCTCCAGCCTCTATGAAGATGATTTTGAATCCTGTGGTTGGCGAGCACACCGACCCAGTGGCAGCAATTCCAAGACACTCTCCAGTTAGTTGACATTCATTTGGCAAGTGTCTTACGTGGCAAACCTGGAAAGCCTGAACTAAGGACCGCTGGAGATTTAGGTGTTACCCTTTGCAATGTGCACCCTGGGACTGGTTCCCTGCCACTTTCCAACCAAATTATTAGTCTCTCCCTTACATCCTCCCTCCCTGTACCACCCAGTGTTTGACAGTTACTATGTCATTCCAGAAAGGGATGGGAAGGGGAGAAGGTCTAAAATGTGGACACTCGGATAACATTGCGCCAAAAGTCTGCACCTTCCTCCATGAGCTGCAGAACCTGAGCCACTAAGTCCACCAGATTCCTCTTCTTCACCTCTTCTCAGCTCCACAGAGCTTCATTTATGGCTTTTTATATTGTTCATGGTGTTTTGATATTTAATATTCTTAGATTTTTATGTAGTATTACTGACCCTTTATTTTATGGCTTTTCATCACTTTAATTACACTGCCTGTTTCTGCAATTGAGGCCCAATGTCTCTCTGTCTGTTATCTCACAAGTATGACTCCAGTATATTTTTATCTGACAGTACAAATCCCTTTTTTGTTCTTTATGTTTTTCAAGTAATTTTATTCTTTCTAACCTGTTCTATAAGCTGACTGGAATTTAGGCTAACAGACTAATTTGAAGAGAAGGGAAATCTTTACTCCTTCTGTCTGCCCATCACTGTCCTGCGTCTTCATTTATTCAAGTCTTTTTGCTCATAGTATAGATTTTCATCTTCTTATTACTCTGAGACTCTTCATAATCTCTGATATATTTAATCATGTATTCCATAGAAAGGGATCAGCTTTCCATTGTATTCTCTAGCAGAAATGGAAAAGCTACTGATTTTTCATCTAACCATCTTACAAACTTCTATTATTAGCTATAATGGTTTTCATTTAAATATCTTTAAATTTAAGATAATTGTTTGCAAATATCCCCATTTTCAGAGTATTTCACTGGGGAATTGATTTCACAAACAATATTCAAACTCTAAGACGTGGTAATCACGAAAGGGCTAATTCTCACTTCTGTTATGTTTCTCAATGCACCGGCAAGAACCTTCAGAGCAAAGAACTTTAGAGCAGAGGGCTGGAAAGATAGCTCAGCAGACTAAGCACCTGCTTAGACAAGCGCAGGGACTGGGGTTCAGTCCTGGTGCCACGCCAGCCCTGCCCCCAGGCACAAAGAGCTGGCCACAAAGACTGGGTATGGTGGCACACACCTGTAATCCCAGCACTAGGGAGGCTGAAAACAGGAGGATCACTCAGAGTTCAAACTGCATAGTGAGACCCTGTACCAAATATAATTCCAGGAATGATTGCCGAATTTCAACACAACTGACTTTTTCATCTTTTCTAATGCCTCCTTTGACTATCAATAATAATTATGTTTTAAGATTTCCTGCTCCATTTGCACTGAGAATAAAATTACAGCTGAACTCACATGCTAATGTTATTCTAGACTTTCACATGTACATACTGCTAAAAAAGATTGCTCCATTATTTTCTACTTTTTCATTAACTTTCACATGGCTCTCTCATCAGAGCCCACTGTGCTCATTTTAATAGGAAACTTCATATTCCTGGGGGGTTTTATGAATTTAGGGCAGGGTCTACAGGGTGACCCTGTAGTCTTACTACATAGATCCAACTCATAATGATTCTCCTGTTTTCATCCTCCCAAGTACTGGGATTACAGGTATGCACCACCACACCCAGTCTCGACTGTGGCCTCATCGTGCCCCTGGGGCGGGGCTGGCATGGCACACTGGGAAGTGAACCCCGGCCGCCACACTCTGCTAAAGCAGGTGCTTTAGTCTGCTGAGCTATCTGGCCAGCCCTCATGTTTTAAAATACTTTTATATTTAAAAAATGCATTCCCTAAAAATACAAATTATTCTAAAAATTCTTGAGCTGTTCAAATTTTTACTACTTTACTTCATTATAAACTTTTTGCCTTCACTTTTAACCAGGTTTTTAAGTTTATTAACACGAAATCTCTCTCTTTTTTTTAATGTATTTGGTACAGGGTCTCACTACACAGCTTGGATTCATAGTGATCCTCCTGTTTTCAGCCTTCTCAATGCTGGGGTTACAGGCATGCACCACCACCACGTCCAGTGGTGGCCAGCTCAGCACACCTGGGGACTAGGCTGGTATGGCATGTGGTGCAGGGCATCAAACTCTGGTCCCTGCTCTTGCCTAAGCAAGTGCCTATTCCACTGAGCTATCTCACTGGCTCTTTCACATGAAATCTTACGCACTGTTACTTAATATTTACTCAGCTACTTCCAAATTTGTGATTACTTTCTCATTGGATTATTTATTTTTCTCACTTTCTTATTATGCTGTCAAGAAACAAATATACCTAGGGGGCCAGGGAGATGGCTCAGTGGAATAAGCGCTTCCCTGACAAGCGCAAGGGCCTGAGTTCAATCCCTGGTTCCGCAAAAAAAAAAAAAAAAAGAAACAAACAAACAAATATACCTAATTTATCAATATTCTTAAAGAACAAGTTATACTTATCAATTAGGCTATCTTTAATTTGTAATTGATTATTTTTAACTTTTATATTTATTTTCTCTTCATTGCTTGTATAATTTTATTTCTCTAGTTTCTTGACCTTAATAAAAGTTAATCTAGCCTTATATATTTTATTTTGCAGCAGAAGCTTCTAAAGCTGAGAATTTTCCTCTAATTGCTTCTTTAGATATATGTGATATGAATGGTTTCTCGTCATAATTTATCTCAGGAATGTTAAACAATATTTAGTCCCCATTGGCTAACTATATTCAATTAATCTTAAATTTCATACATCTTCTACGTTCTACTTTGGTATTGTAAGTTGCAATTTAAACTTTTTCAATATTACTATGTCTCTGTCAAATTAATCCTCTTTGTAGCAATTATTCCCATATGTAGTACTTTGATTTTTTGTTAGGCAGAACATGAAAGTTCATGAAATATCTCCATTGTGATTTATAAACATTATTAGTAGATGTATCCACTTTAAAAATGAAAAAGTAACATTAAAAATGACTGAGGAGGGGCCAGGGAGATGGCTCAGTGGAATAAGTGCTTCCCTGGCAAGTGTAAGGGCCTGAGTTCAATCCCCAGTTCTGCAAAAAAAAAAAAAAAAAAAGATGCTGAGGAAGAGAGTTAGTCTGTACATATTACCAGGTCAACTAGGAAAAAAGCTAAAGTTTAATTCAAGTTCCAGTACCAAAATTAATCCCATATGTATTACAACATTAAATGCGAATTATAAAACCATAAACTGGAAGAAGACATATATATTTTTCTGGTGCAATACAAAAACACGTTTATGTGTAAGAATACATTAGACACAGGAACATACACAGAAAACAGACGTCAGAACTAAAGGAGCGATCACACCGCTGCGTCAGCACATCCCAAAGCATGTGCTGGCCTTGAGAACTGAAATTCTCACCTCTGTTATGACCTCAGTTACACCGCTGTCTCCAACCTCAGGGCTTTTACTGTTCCTTATTATCAGCCCCCATCAATGCTTCTCAGCCACCAAGCCTGTTTCCCTTTCAGAACAGCTATCAGTCTTACCTTGGACTTCCATTGCCGCTCCTCCACATTTCTCTGCACATCAAAACTTTTCTGATCTTCTTCGGGATCAAAAGCATTACTTGAAATGTCTAAACGTGCACTTTTGGCTTAAGTTTTTAACTGAATGGAACTTTTAATTCTGACTAATCCTCTGATTGCTGTAGCTAGCTTCATTTAATGGAAGCAATTTCTTCCAGTATCTTTTGAAAATATGAAGCCCATATATTCAAAGCTTTTGCTCTAATAAATAAAGTACCTATTTTAGAAAAAATATATTTGTGAATGTTTAAAGGAATGCTGGAGCCGGTGAGATAGATCAGTCAGTGGACTAAGCGCCTGCTTAGGCAAGCACAGGGACTCAGGTTTGACCTGCAGTACACATGCAGCACCAGCCCTGCCCCTGCACAATCCGGCCGCCAAGACCAAGCATGGTGGTGCACACCTATAATCCCAGTTCTGGGGAGGCTGAAAACAGGAGGATCACTACAAGTCTGAGTTGCGTAGTGAGACCCTATAGCAACCATATACATACAAAATAAATAAGTAGAGTAATGCTCTTTTTTGCCTTTTTATTTTTATTATCTTTTTGAGACAGGGTCTCACTATGCAGTTCAGGATGATCTTAAGCTCACTTGGTGATCCAGGCTGATCTCGAACTCGCAAGGATCTTCCTGCCTCTGCCTCCCAAATGCTAGGATTACAAGTGTGTGCCACTATGCCCACCCTTGTTGCCATTTTAAAAACTAGATCTTACTAGGAAAATGGGATGAACCTATTAAAAAGGAAGGGATTACTGAGTTGAGAAGGACAGGAGAGATAATAAGGGAAAGAGATATATCTATGTATGTAAGTAGGATGGCTTGGACAACTGTACTGCGAATTTATGCTGGTCTACGGAAAGCAGCAGTTAATGCTTAATTTGTTTTGCCTACTTTTTTTCAATTCTTTGATTTTTATCCTTCTTAATTTCTTATATATTTCTTTTTTTTCTTTCTTCTTCCAAGTTTACATGCAGATATCTGGAAAAATGAACAACTAATTGGGAGACAATACTATGCAGTATAACAAATATTGTGATATATTATTTTGTTGAGTGAAATTCTTTATCACTTGTAATTTTTCTGTCTTAACACTATTTTATATTCTCTTTAAAAACCTTAAAAAAATAAAAACTAATCGGGTGTGGTGGCACGCACCTATACTCCTAGTGCTGGGGAGGCTGAGTCAGGAAGACTGCCATTAGTTTCAGGAGTGCCTGGGCTAGACAGTGTTTAAGGCCAGCCTGAACTGCATAGCAAGACCCTGTCTAAAAAAACCAGATCTTATGTTAAGGATATTTACTTTTATTGAAACAGGATGAATAGATTTATGTCCAGTCATGAAACTAAAGCCCGCTTCTCAGTTGTCCGAAGAGAGATGGATTCACGTGGCATTCTCCTAACTGGCAGGGCACAACAGCATTTTTTTTTTTTCGGAAGCAAAGAGAATCACTTGGACTTAGAGAATGAGTATGACAGCTTTAAGTCTTCTGTGTCTAACGAGGCACTTCTGATTCATATACAAAATGGTTCTACTCATTATAAGAATTATAAACACGTGAAAATCACCCAAACTAAGCCTTGGGTGACATACAGCAAAGAATCTGGGAAGATACTCTTAGTCTTCTGATCCCAATAGCAAGACTTCATCTACTTCCTCCTGAAAATCTGAACATCTTCTAGTCTCATTTCTTAGAGCTGCTGTATAGGTATTTTTACCTGCTGTGACTTAGTCACCCACAGAGACATCACTTTTCACTGTTTCCCAAGTGCAAGCCCTGTGCAGTCCTTGCGTTCACTTTTTGTACCTTAAGGTGACAGCACTGCTCATTTTTTAAAGCTGCTAACATGTATAAAACCAATACACATGTACCTTTTCAGGAAGTCACAGACAGGTGCTGTTATCTCCAACACAAGGTGAAATTTTTCATCATTGATACATTTAAGCATAATGTGCGTAAAGAATTCCAGGAATCTGGGTCTTTGCTTAAACTTCATAACTGTAAAAACCAAGAAGTTCATACATAGTTAAGCTTAAGTTACTGAAGTTGCTGAAAGGTTCTCAGTACTAATAGCCATAATGATCCAACAGGCAAGTCGATGATGCTGCCTCTTAGACTTCCCACTTTTAAAAAATACAGAAGTAAACGCGGTATGTGCTATTGCTGTTTTCTAAAATCAACTAATCCTGTACTTGTCTCTGTTTCACTTGGTTTTTCAAATTTGTCAGTGTTGAGGATTTGGTTAAAAGTTACTGCTAACACATGCTAACTGGGGAAAATAGCAATAATTGCCTAGCTACCCTAATTTTTACTATAAAACATTCTGAAAATCAAGCAATGGGGTTGTTATCTCTTCCTAAGTGAAATTATCAGTGATGTATTTTTCAATTCCTTCATTTTTGCAGCTTGCTAAAGACACTGTTCACTTCCACACTAAGCCGCCATGAAGGTTCTTTCTGTCCAGAGTTCAAATCGGCTCTTTCGTTACTTGGCAATAAG
Source organism: Octodon degus (assembly GCF_000260255.1). NCBI lineage: Eukaryota > Metazoa > Chordata > Mammalia > Rodentia > Octodontidae > Octodon > Octodon degus. Next base: position 24,943,954 of record NW_004524580.1, on the reverse strand, counting down.
ACTGCATCCTTCTGAGAGGGTAAGAACCCAAAGTATTCTGCCTGTGACAGCTAAAATCTTTCCACAAAAGAACAAAACCCAGCAATCATCACTGGTAAAGCATTTGAACGGCACATGGAGAATCAGGTCACCTACCTTCTTTCACAGCACCTTTCACTGACCAGTTCAAAACCACAGAGTAAAGAAATATTGGGTCTTCTGTTCCTGAGAGCTCAGGGACAGTATCTAAGGTTTAAAAAATGAATATATTTTAGATAATATTTAACATAAACAACCAAAACCAAAATTTCTTTGGAGGGAATAACAAAGAGGAAAATGTTCTACTATTCATTCCAAATCATGTCACTTAAAATATCAATTATGATATTATATTTTGGAGATAGAATCTCATAATCTCAAGCACTTCCTTATTTTTCCCTAACTGCTAAAGCAGGAGGCTATCACCCAAATTTAGCAATAAAGGCAGCATAAACTACAGCAGAGCTGCTCCACCAGGCTGGCTGGGTTCAGTTACTAACCCTGACACTTAGTTTTGAATCCTTGTGAGGTTACTTAGTAGCTAGAGAACAGTTTAAAATGGGGATAAGGGGCTGGCAAGTGCAGGGACCAGGGTTCAATCACCGGCACTCCACGTCACCCCAGCCCAGGAATCCTAAGCGCACAGAGCCAGCCACTGAGACCAGGATTGGTGGCACATGCCTGCAATCCCAGCGCTGGGGAGGCTGAAAACAGAAGGATCACTATGAATCCAAGCTGCACAGTGAGACCCTGTACCAAATACATAAAAACAAAAAATGGGGATGAAAACAGTACCTTCATTAGATGGTTCTTATACATGGATCACATGATTTTTAATGCATACATAAAATATTTAAATAGTGCCTGCCACTCAGAAACACTGTACCAAACTGTTATTATTGTTACTCAATTTACTGCTTAACTAGTAATACATTAAGCTTCTTAGTTAAAAGTTTTATTGATTTATGAAAATGAATAATTTCCATTTTTAGGACACCTAAAATTTCTAAGGAATTACACTTTCATATGTAATAAGGAAATTGCAGCTGTCTAAAACTAGGTTTACTAATTGTAAGAATAGAACACTGGCTTCAGTTCACAAATTCAGCTTGAAATGGGCACAAAACACATTGAAAACATACAGCCACGTCAGGCAACGCTGAAGCAGGACGACCTCCAAAATATAACCGAAGCACACAGCAAAATGAAGTGGGGCCATGGAATCCTCTAGATAGAGTCAGCATGAGCCACATTTAGACCTTCCCTCCTGGAAGAAATCTGGGTACTCTCTTGTTCTAGGATTGATTGGTTTATTTGGTACAGAATTTCACTACACAGCTTGGACTTGTACTGACTCTCTTGTCTCAGCCTCCCCAGCGCTGGGATTACAGGCATGCATCACCATGCCCAGTTTCAGCGGCCAGCTCAGTACCCCAGGACTCCAAGGGCCAGCATGGTGTGTGGTACTAGGGATTGAACTGGGGTCCTTGTGCTTGCCAGGCAGGTGCTTTAACTGCATATCCCTAGCCAAGGATTTTTAATATAATTTTTAAAATATGGCCATACTAGTCATCATCAAAAACTGAATCAGTTTCCCAAGCTGCTTTCCAAACTGCAACCTCCAAAATAATATCCAGTACATTAACACATTAGTCCACTATGAAATCCCTACAGTACAAGGACGTAAGATTAAACTAATCTTTCACTGTAGTTTCTACTCTAGTAGACCCTGCTTCCAACCACTTCCACACTAGAATCCCACCCTATTCCGTTATTTACCAGTTGTATTTTTGCCTGTAGAGCAAAGATTCTCAGTGTGGTGTCCCTCCCCCCTCACCACCAATGCACTTGGTAACCTGTGCCTCTTGACTGATTGTCACAATGGGGGGGTCAGTGTGCTGTACTTCCACAGAAAGAGACCAGGCATGCTGTCCAACATCCTTCAATGTCCACCATACAAACAACCTTGAGGCTTAACATTCAGTAGTGTCAAGGTTGAGAAATCCTTGAGAGCCAGAGTTACATGGGCTCAAGTTCACACCCACTCTGTAAGCTTAAGTAAATCATCTAACCTTTATGAGCTACACCCATAGAAAGCTAGAACCCCTTACTAACAAGCTACCATCAGGCTTAATAACATAACGCAAAAGCACTGTGTAAACCTCAAAGGGGTTACCAAAATGCCAATCACATCTGAATCCATTTTTTAAAGATGTTCTCTTTTTAAGAAACATATGCTGAATAGATGTATACAGGAAAAAATTACATTGTTTTGTCATCCTCAGTAGATGTGTCTCCAACAAGAACAGTTGTTCGTTTATTTTCTCCGGTGACAGTATCTGCTGTGGCTTCTTATTTTTTAGAGGTTTCTTAGAAGAAGAAGACTAGAAACATTGGTTAAATGTCAGGCTGTACTTTAACGTGTTATGAAAACTGATTTTTCAAATGACTTTACGTTTTATACTTTCATATTTGGTAGACAAAACTATGATCTACGTGGCTACGTAATACCAACCCGTAATTAACAATAACAGATACTGAGTCCTGGGCTGGGGAGACAGCTCAGCAGTCTAAAGCGCCTGCTTAGGCAAGCTCAGGCAGGGCTAGGGACCCACGGCTGCATCCCAACACCACATGCCATGCCAGCCCCGCCCCCAAGGCGGACTGAGCAGGCCACAAAAAAATAAATAAATAAATGAAATTAAAAAATAAACAGACACTGAGTTCCAACTGAAAACCAGACACAGTACCACCAAGTGCTTCATGGACAACAACAAAAATGCTTCTTTCGCCTGTCCTCCTTTCCAGTACATCCCGCCCCTCCAACCAGCCCCATCCGACACAGCTAAAAACCCTCAAAGGAAAACCCCCAGCCTGCCCTCAGGAACGGATCCCTTCACTGGCTTTCTTTTCTTTTTCCAGAAGGAAATTCTTTACAACTAAGCTGATTGCCTTTACTATGTTGTCTTTGGTGGCTGTCATAGTTTGGGGCTTTTGCAAGGGGATCAATACAATACGGGACACATTTCATAAGATTATTTTATAATCACCAGAAGAATCATATACAAAGAGTGCAGGAAATCTGTCCACACACTAAAAACAAAAGACTCCAGCTGAGAGCCTGGGTCATAATAGCCTGCATGAGTCCAGCGAAGACCTGGAGCCCATAACAATGCCTCCCACAAGTCCATCTGGAGACCTGGCAATGTCTCATGCAGGCTGGCTTCATGGATCTGTGCTGAAAAAGCCCAAAGGTCAGTGGTGGAAGCTAGAAAGTCTGTGCCAGTGGAATGAAGGGTCTGTGCCAGAAGGCTGAGGGATCTGAACTGGAGCCAAGAAACAACAGTCAAGGTAAAAACTAAGAGCTCCCCAAAAAGGTACCACAGCCAGCCTCAGCAACAGTGAGGTGCCCAGCTCCTCCAGTGATGAGGAAAGCCAAGTTCCCATTGGGAAAGCCAACATGACCAGCTTCTCCAGAAGCCTGAACTGTGCACCATCTTCCCCTCTGGAGCCAGGAAGTGATGCTCAAGATAAGGACCAGAGCTCCCCCAAAATGAACCATAGCCATTCTCAGTGACAACAAGGTCCTCAGCTCCTCCAGGCACAAAAACAGCCAAGTTCACCAGGAAAGCCAGCATGACAAGGTCATCCAGCAGGATAGCCCAGGAGAACCAGCAGCTCCCACCAGCTCTGAGCTCCAACTTCCCTAACAGCCTCCCAACAGCTTTCCAGTTCTGCCTCTTACGCTGCCAGCCGCAGTCCCTTTGTGGGCCTCCCACACCTAGCACCACCCTAGCTCAGGTCAGCTGGGCATAACAAGTTGACCACCAGTCAACTTGCTCCACCACAGGGGCATTGTAAGAGGGTCGGTCCTTAGTGGGGTAAGAACCAGGCCGTCTGTTCAGCTGCCAGCAGGTTTTATTTCTGAGTCTCAGAACTGCCAGGTCACTGTGTGTGCTGGATGGGGAGGAAACGCTAGCATTATTAGGCTAACAGGGACTTTGGGTGGATCGAAGGGCCCCTACCTCTGTAAACTGTCAGTCAAGCAGCACAACTCCCTACCATACCAGAAGCTCCAAGGCAGGAGGTGACAGCCCTGAACCCCACAGTGATGTGGAGCAACCGAGTCCTGGGTCAAAGCCTGGATGCCGTCTCGGGCCTCTGAGAGTAAATACGGAAAAACACACCAAGTGCGTCCAACTTAATCGCACACTCTAGAGAAAACAAACTCCTCCACCAAAAAAAAACAAAAAGAAGTAGCTTCTTTAAAAGTTACTCAGTAGTGTAGTGGTGATTTGTGAAGCTATGTTTTGTGTGAAAACCAGATGCTTTCTTGGAAGCAGATAACATAAGCAACACTACCTTTCTGCCTCACCATGTACGAAGAGATGAAAGTGGGGCTAATCTCACCCAAATAATGCTGAGCAGGAACATCTCTACCCACACACAAGCTACCGAAAGGGCTTCATGTAATTTCTAGGGTGCTACAGAAACCCAGAAAATAAACATTTCAAAACTTGATTTAAACATGCATTTAACCCACATAGCTTAAAGGAAAGGCAACTAAGGTGCAAGCTCTTATAAGACCCATGCCTAGAAAGGACATATTAAAAATTAGTCTAAAGGTGCCAGCGAGCTAGCTCAATGGCCTAAAGCGCCTGCTTAGGCAAGTATAAGCAAGTGTGCAGAGATCGCAGTTCGATCCCTGGCACCACATGCCACACTAGCCCGCCCCTAGGGCAGGATGAGCCAGCCACCAAGAAAAAAAAGTCTAAAAATGAGCAGTCTCATAAAAAACAAGACTGTAAATAGTACAGTAAGTTTCAGAATCTGCTTTGAACACAAGATGGGGATGAGAAAAAAGAATGAAGGTGTGTTCCACACATCTCCAATTCCCTACTATGGCTGTAACTATTGTATACTGCAAACACATACTAATAAAAAAATAAAATTTATACTTTACCAAAAGCTCTGCCATAGGTTTACTACATTCACTGACACCCAAAACAATAAAATCCTAGATTCAAAAGGGACTGTAGAAGGCTTTTGGTGCACCTTCTGTGGGCACAGGAAGCTGCCCATTCTTACCTCAGTGACGGTCACTACAGGTGACGGGGACTGGTGACATACCAGCACAGATGCCCCGTCCACTTTCTGGGCCACACCCACACAACTGTTTTTAAACTTCTAAAAAGCTGTTCATCACACATGTAACTTTTCTTTTACTACAACTCAAAACATGTTTAAAAATCGAAAATCTCTCTTAACCATATTACTTTTCTTCTACATAAATGACAAATTAAAAGCTGATCAATTTTCTAATATATTTATTTACATACTAAATGATCTCCAAAAGACCCAACTATGTATCAAAATAAGCAAAAACAATTACCTTCTCGAGCATGTCTTCTTCACTTTTGCCAAATACAGATTTGCACGCTGGTGTGATGTCCAACATCTTTTTCCCATAATTTATAATCATTACTGCTAGGTCATATTCCTTCCATGAACGCAGAATCTAATTAAAAATAAGTATTAATTATCTCTGCTGGACACTCTTGACAATTTTCAAGTGCAATGCATCATCTTTCACAAACTCCTAAGTGTTTCAAAAGTCTCATAAATGTTTGAGGTCTAAGAAGCCCTCTGCTTTTGTTAAGGGCACTGAACATTTACTTCTAGAATCATATTTCTCTTAAATTAAAATGTACAATTCCACTATTATAATAAAGAAAGAATTATAAGATAGCATCGTGGATGAATTCCCAACAACTCTGGGCCGAACAGCTACTTGTTTTTTTGGTACAGTAAGTTAACTATTTAAGTAAACATTTCCACTCAAAAACTCCACATTGAAATCTAGCCATGAAGCACTGTGTTTCAAGACTCCATGGCTTCCCGTGGCCAAGCCATTTCCCAGAATTCCTGTCCTCATCTGATGCACAAAGCTTCACCCTGTCATTAGAACTTCAATCCTAATGATCAGCTCCCAGAAAGCTTCCTTGGCCAGCAATCTGATTTGCATACACCTCACTGGAGTAATGATCAAAAAAGGGGCATATACCCTGCCAACCAGCTCCTAATGACTCCTCCATTTTCACATAAATCTCTCCCCAACTCCAGGCATGTAAGGCTGATCTCACTGGAAATCCTGTAGACCTCAAAATTCAAGCTTCCCTACATGCATCTTCTTCCACTTTACCTAAAGGATTTTGCTCATCCAGTGTCAAGAGAAAGTGTTGTGTTCTCTCGGGTGCCAGGAAGGTGGTTGGGGGCTAGAGTCAGCCTTTTCTTTGCCTTCCTTTACCCCTCATCCTACCGAGACTCCCATGTTTCCAGTTCTCTTCCATAAATCACATTTGAGTCTTTTCCATCCTACTTCCCATTTTTTCCATGCTTGTTCAGTTTATCTTTTCTTACCTAGCTCTTACAATAATTTCTTCTTTCTAAAAGAATGTCAGAGGCTGCAAAGATAGCTCAGCAGTGTAAGCACCTGCCTGGCAAGTGCAAGGACCCAAGTTCCATCCCCGGTACTGAATGCCATGGTGGTGCATGCCTATAATCCCAGCACTGGGGAGGCTGAGAAAGGAGGATCACTATGAGTCTGAGCTGCGTAACAAGACCCTGCACCCAATAAATAAATGAATAAAAGATTTTTTAAAATTTAGAGTAATGTCATTATGATGTCATCCCTTGGTTGGAATGCTTCAGTGGCTCCTCTTCAACTACAGAAAATAGCCCCTCATCATCTGTGCCTGTTCACAGGTTCAGCTTGAAAGGCAACTCAAATACTTGAATCATGTCTTTTGCGACTAAAGATGCATTTGATTCTATTTGCAAACTATAACATTGTTTGTTATCTTCTGATCATTTGCTATATTTGCCTTTAAACTTTGTTTATGGCGCTTGCTATGAAAATCTTTTAGCCATCCATAATCTGATTATATTTTTCTGGGCATTTTATGCCTTGTTAAGGAAGGTGTCCCCCGATTCCAAGGCCAAACAAATATCTCTGAATCCAAATGACTTTGATTTTATTTGTGGTATGAGGTGTTTACTTTCAGATAGCAAGTTATACCAACTTACTCAGCTACTTTATTAAATAAACTATTAAAATAGACTATCACTTGCTCATGCACCACACTGCTACTTTTGCCAAATGTTAATTTCTTCTGGAGACTCAGACTACTACTCTACTCTCTAGTGTGGTCCACTGCACAATTTGCCTACTGTTCTAATATTAATGCCATGTTTTAGTTAGGTGGTCTTATAGTAAACACATACACTAGTAAGAATTTTTGAATTATTTTAACTAGTTCCAGAAAAAAGTCTAGAGAATCTAATTAGAGCTGCATTGAGTTTTAAGTTTAGAAGAGTTTGCATGGGGATAGTGAGGTGGCTCAGTGGATTCAGCACCTGCTTAAGCAAGCACAGGGACTCCAGCACCACATGCTGTGCCAGCCCAGCCCCCAGGCGTGCTGAGCTGGTCACTGAGACCAGGTGTGGTGGTACACACCTATAATCCCAGCACAGAGGAGGCTGAAAACAGGAGGATCACCACAAGTCTGAGCTGCATAGTGAGACCCTGCACCAATAAATTTAAAAGAAAAAAAAAAGCAGTTGTATGTCTATGACCATAAATCTTTATGGTCAGGAACTTGGTATGTTCAGATTTTATTTTATGTCCTTGAATAAGATTTCACAGTTCTTTCATTTAGTTCTTTGATGCTAAGTTTTAAATACTGTATGCTATACTTGATATATTTAACCCACTCTATTTCTAACTGACTATTGCTAGTGTCTTGTTTTGTTTTGCCTTTTTGAGATAGGGTCTCACTAAGCAGTTCAGGCCAGTCTTGAGCTCACTTGGTAGCCCAAGCTGGTCTTGAACTCACGACAATCCTCCGGCCTCAGCCTCCTGAGTGCTGGAATTTCAGGCGTGCCCCACCACTTCCAGCTTTTTATTGCTAGTTTTTTGTTTGTTTTTGTGGAATTGGGGACTGAACTCAGGCCCTTGCGCTTGCCAGGCAAGTGCTTATTCTACTGAGCTATCTCCCCTTGCCAGTATTTTAAAAACTCACTTTCTAAGTATCTCATACACAATTATTTTGTATATTCTCTTTATAATGCTAATAACTTTTAACAATTCTTGTGGAGTTCTGTGAACCCCTACAATTACAAATAAATTATACTTTTTATTTCTACATTATAAAGTTATTTCTTATCCTTATCTATTACAGAAAAGAGAACCTCTGGAAACAGAACTTCACTGTTATGAGTCAGCATGTTTCTCATGCCTGATTTTGAAGGAAATAGCTTCAGAAATTTGCCATTTAGTATGATATTTGCAATAAAATTTGGGTAAATATCTCCATTATTATTCAACGGCTCCCTTCCTAACTTATTAGAAATTTTATTAGGAAAGGTTGATAAGTATTATCTAATGCCTTTGTGGCATTTTCATAAAATCTTATTATTCTTGTCCTTTAAATTGCTGTAGTAAAAAAAATCGAATTTTGTTTCAGTTCAGACTTTATTTCTTTTCTCTCTCTTTGTAGCTCTAGGGATCAATTCTGGGCCAGACTTGGTCTTTAATGCTCGACACTGAGCATGTTCTTCACCTGGAAAGTGACCAGCTGCCACCCAAGAGCAGAGAGCAGTGATGACAGCCCTGGAGAACGCGACCTGATGCCTCTCTTTCTCCTGACTAATATTTCGAGCCTTGAACTCTGCTTCTTCTAATATGGAAAATAACACCTTTCTCCCTTCATTTTGTTTGCACTTGCTTATTTCTCTACTCATTAATTTTCAATCGCTTTATCACTTCATTTTTAGTGCATTTCTCAAAGTAATCTAAACCCATCCGGTGTTCTCTGTTCATTTTATTGCTTCCATCTCAAATACTATCTTTTGGGGCTGGGGAGATAGCTCAGTGGAATAAGTGCTTGCCTGGCAAGAACAAGGTCCTGAGTTTGATCCCTGGTACCACCAAAAAAAAAAAAAAAAAAAAAAAATCAAATACTATTTTGTTTTCTTACTTTTCATTTTGCTAAATCGATCATTTGTCACCCTCTCCCTTTCCTGCTCCTGCTTCCTCTTCCTCCTTCCCCCTATTTATTTCTTCTCCCTGTCAATTTACAAGTTCTGCTCCAAAGTTCTGCTCATGGCTGCATATACCCAAGTTATCCTTTATTTTTTCAGAGAAAATAATAATTTTAAACTACAATACTCTAGTTTCTCTTAAGAGCATATAAATCTTGCTTTTTTAAAGAACTACCTGCACTGCTATATTTGTGCTTGCGTGTGCGCGCGCGCACACACACACACACACACACACACCCCATGCTCCAAGAATCTACCTGCATCTGTCTCCCCCCACTGCAAGCAGAATGTAAGTTTTAGTTCTGGGTTCCTAATAAGTTTTCTTTCAAGGATGATTCTCTTTCAGGAATCCCTACTTAGCGTTTCTTTACAAAGTCCTAGTCGTGTCATTATTATCTACTTAATTTTAATAACCTACATTGCAAGACTCACTGCTCCCTTTCTCCAGCTCCCTTTTGTCTGGCCCTGCCTTGGGATTTCTGCTCTGAATCAACTGTCCTTCGGTGGCGTGTTTCCTCAAGTGTTCCTCAGATAAGTATGAGGGCAGAATATTTTCCAAATGCCTGTGCTTCTAAAAGCTGTTATTTTGCCCACACAAATGAGTATCTTTCCCAGCGCTTTTGGAGCCCCTCAGGCATCACAGTGTTTTAACTGGTACGGTTGCAGATAAAAAGTTTAAAGCTAATTGATTAATTTTCTGTTGCAAACAACCTGCTCCTTGAGTCTCAAAACTTTAAGATTTCCCCTTATCCTTTGACTTCAGGAATGTCGCCATCTCTCTACAGGTGTCTTTTAATGGAAGAAGAATTTTTTTTTTTTTTTTTTTTTTTTTTTTCGAATGCCCTTTAAGCACGACTGGCTGTATTGTTTTTTGGCTAGTTGAGGCTGCCTTAAGGGCGCATCTGGTGCAGCTCGTGGACCTGGGGATTGAACTGCAGTCCCCTGTGCCTGACTGCATTTGCCCAAGCTGCGCTTTAAACAACTGAGCTATCTGACAGGCCCCCAGGTGTCTTTTTAAATTAAAACTGTTTGGGCCCCAAAGAGCTCATTTCTTCTCCATTTGTTTTTCTTTTCAGTCTCAGACTCTCATTATTTTTATGTTCCGACTCGTGGCTCTGCCTTCTGAATTTAGTGGGCATCTCTAGGTAACTGCTCTGAACCGTGTGGTGTTTCTTGAGCTCCAAGATTTGACTCAAGAAACACTATAACCATAATTTCCAGCTGTTTCATTTTTTCAATGAAAAATCAAATCTGTTCAGCTACAGACAGTATTTTCTTTGACTGGTGTTTGTATCCCCTGTGCATGTCCATAAAAGTCTTCTTTGCCTTTTTTTTTTTTAACCCTGGTTATCTCTGATATCTGCCAACATAGCCAGAGAAAAATAACACAATCAGGTTGTGTTCTGCTTGCGCCCTTGCCCTAAGGGGACTGAGTTTCCCTGCTAACGGTTTACATTCCTTCACATCAGCACAGATGTGGTGGTCACCAAGGTCTCTCTACCTGTGGTAAACCAAGGGCCAGCAGACACCAGGAACTGCCAGAAAACAATGGCTCCCTTCCTGAGGTAGAAAGTGTTAGCTGGCCTGAGGGTACACTCACAGAGGCCTTCTGATTTCCCAACTGAAGTTACAGACCCATCAGCTCACCTACACAGCACTCTTCTGAACCTCAGCACAGATCAGAAAGGCCCTGTGAGAACCACATGAAACAGGAGGACAGATATGGGTGTCTTCTCTTTGAGGAGATTCACTCTACTCTGTTACTCACCTTTGATGAACCATGTTGTGTGGTTTTTAAGCCAAATAATGAGGATAAATAAGCCCACCTCTCTGCCTCCGTCCCTCCTCCATTCTTTCTAGTTTCCAAGGTAAGTGAGTTCCCCTAAGATGCCTTTGCCCCAGCTAGCCTGGCCTAACACACCCCTCCAGACCTTGCCAATGGGCCTGCTCAAGCTATTTCAATACTTTGAAACTGAAATTAAAAAAAAAAAAAAAATGCCAAGGATGTGTACTTAAACTACCATCTACTAAGAACCCTCCTTCTCTACCTTAAAACAAACAGCCTTCCCACAAACATCTGAGCTATGACATTTCCCTACTAATTCTTTTCATTAACTAAAGGCTAAAATGAACTTCGCTGTTTCAATTGTTTTTGTGTATATTTGTAAAATAAGCAAAATCACATATATGGGACTGTGTTGACTCAGCTGTTCCACATGAATGCTGGAGCCCATCGAAACTCGCTGAGTCTCCAAGGCACCTGCTTGCATGATTCCTCACACCCTTCACCTACACAGCTGGTCTTCTTCCATCTACTTACTTAACTCTTCCTCCTATGCAGGGGCTTCTCATCTAAAGTTGGCCCAGCCCAGAAACCTCTCTCTTTGTACTGCTTTCTCCTTTGCTTATGACACGTAAAGCTTCAGGGATTTATGTGCGCATTCATTTTCTGTATTTCCCACTAAACCATAAGCATTGGCTTGTTTTTGTTTTGTTTTCATGAATTTCAATGCATGTGAGTTTGTAACTCTTGCTTAGCAGAATTTGAAGTTGCGTCTTCTAGGCGATGCCTTCTCTGGCTGTCCCAACCCTTGGTGATCTTTCTGCATCCAAGTTTGTGTCACCACCAACCACTCACTATCCAAGCTAGACATCATGTCATCCATTCAATTCCTACAACAACTATGAGGTTCTGTCTATATCTTATTCTAATTCAAATTCAAATTCTAAGCACATGGCAAATGTCCGAAACAGTATCTGACACAAATAGGCAATCAGTGAATGAATGGAATAAAGGAATGAAATTAAAATGAAAAACAAGCTTATATTCTGGTCATGTACACCCATGTGTTCTTTCTGGCTCAGATCTCTGGACAAATCATTCTTAATCGGTGGAGTCTAGATTCGCCTCTATAGTTTGGCCTCCACTGAGTTCAGAGTCTGCACACTGACTCAGAACTGTGCTCACAGTCTGCACAGTCTGCCGGTGCCTTGGACCTAACATCATTTCCTACATCCTGATCCACAAGATGATCACGTCATGTCCTTGTTTACTGACTGAGCCTTTCATCTTCATCGCATGGCTTGGTCTCTGGTACCTTCTAGGCCTGCGCCCCCTAACTCCACTTCTGAGGGAGGAACTTCATGTTGGCCTGCTGGCTCCTGAGCTCACAGCCTAGCAGTATAACAACTATGTGATTACTGCTTCAGGGTTTCAAAAACATATGTTCTGTGGGACTGTAAAATGCCTAGAAAATTTATGAACCCCATTTTAGAAGCTTAAAGTTTTCATCTTGGAAGCACAATTTCATCAAAGTTCAATACAGACAACTCTTCCGTAACATTTAGATTTTACATTTGCTTTTGATATAAAAACACTTTGTGATGCTATTTTTAAGCATTCTAATTACTGTGATTAGAAACAGTTTGACTTCTAAATCATTACTGCTCCTACATTTTATGACATTAGACAAAAGAAAATGAGAGAAATACCTTTGTTAAATAGAAGATACAACAAGCTATCATGTGCTGCACACTTTCAAAACTCGAAATGTTTTTTTTCAAGTGGACAATATTTGGCAGTCCTTGCAAAACCACTACACACTTTATCAAGATCTAAAATACAGAAGCACAATGATTTTCATGATAAAATATCACCCTTACTCATTTTAAATTTTATATTCAAGTAATGTGAGTCCCCTAGCTGGGCGTGATGGCACAGGCCTATGATCTCAGCACTTGGGAAGCTGAGGCAGGACAATCACTGCAAGTTCAAGGCCAGCCTGGGCTACACAGTGGACTCAAGGCCAGCCAGAGCTAAAAAGTGAGATCTTGTCTCAAAAAAATAAAAAAACCATGTTAGTCTTATGCCATAAAATCTTATCAATAATTACTTATAAATTGTTTAGTATATATAAAAGAATGTATATAACATTGATATATTCAATTTTCAGATGAGCCATTCACCTTAAGTAACTTAAAGACTAGTGAAAACCATAGTATGAGTTTAGGAATAATCATTAAACTAAGCACGTTTTGACAGGGGTAAAAATGACATATGCTAAATACTGCAAGCATACAAGAAGCTGAACATCACACTCAGGCATGGGAGAATCTTCCAGAACCATACAGAGGATTACGTGGCATAGTAAATACCATAGTGATTCCAGGTCCTTGAAGGAATATTTTTGTTTAAAATTAAACCAAACATCCATATCCCTGAAAATCAGTTAATATTGGTGTTTACTTCTGATTCTCTTTGCTTTCTACTTTACAGTCTTGAGTTTGATCAAGAGCCAGATGATTAAATTTAACTCCAATACCGCTGCACACTTCTGTATTACTATCAGGAAAACAGTGCTAAGATTGCCGCAATCCCTTCATCACTCAGATTACCCAAAGGCACATACTAGTGCACAGATGTCAATTCTTTTGAGGCTTGTTTATGGCTTCAAGCTACAATTCAGGCCATAGTGTTACTGTTTCAGGATGCTGGTGGCCACTGTGACTATGCTTTTCCATCTGTCCCCTCCATGCCTGAAACTGTACCACCACATCCCCAAATCATGTGGACACCTTCCCGCTAGTTTTCGCAAAGTTCCTATAATCACATACACATGCGCGCGTGTGCGCACACACACACACACACACACACACGGGAGGAAGGTTGTTCTTATTTTGCAAAGTGGAATTTATACACACTTCTCTGAATGCTGCCATTCAACTTCAAGCCTGTCTTTGGGAATGTTTCTCCAATCTACAGAAACAGCTCTACCTTATTGCTGTGCAGAGCTGCATATTACCACTTGGCACAGGTCAACCCCAGGTTATGCAGCCCCAGACGCACGAGTGGCACTGTAGTGGCTGAGGCCCTGCAGTCTGGTGCTGCTGCTCCTTTGCATCTCCAGCTTTTTTGCCACCACAAACCCTTTATACATACTCAGGTGACCACTACGAGTGGAGACTGAAGACCCAGCTCTGAGAGACAAGCACAATCTTCCAGATACAGTGTCCCCTTCAATCAATGCTATTATGTGGCATGGTGTCCCCACTAAACAGAACACCCGGATGCAGGGCACCAACAGTGCAATAAGCAATCACATTTTACCAACTAGTGACTTTAATTTATGGGATAAATAATACAGTGGGATTGCTCTGTTAGATAAACATGTTTAATTTTATTAAAATTTTGTTCTATAAGATAAATCACAAGTAAAGGAACTACTGTGTCAGGTATATTTGTTCTTAATTTTGTTTAAAATTAGATTTACTTTAATTAAAATTAAAGTTGCTCAGCCAGGTGTGGTGGCACATGCCTGTAATCACAGCATTCGGGAGGCTGAAGCAGGAGGACTGCATCAAATTCAACACCAACCTGGGATACAAAGTGAGCTCAAGGCCAGCCTGAACTGCCGAGTAAGACCCTGTCTCAAAAAATAAAATAATAATAATAAAATAAAAAATAAAATAATAATAATAATTAAAGTTGCTCAATCAAACTCTGAAAGTTCAGGGCCGGCCAAATAACTCAGCAGATTAAAGCACCTACTAGTAGGCACAGGGGCCGCAGGCAGGCACAGGGGCCGCAGGCAGGCACGGGGGCCGGGGGTTCCATCACCGAACCTGCCGTGCCAGCCCTGCCCCTGCCCCGAGGTATGCTGAGATGGCAACTGAGACTGGGCGTGATGGTGTGCTCGCCTGTAATCCCAGCTGTTGGAAGGCTGTAAACAGGCAGATCACTACGAGTCCAATCTAGTAGTAAGACCCTGAACACCCTGTAGACCCTTCCCTAAAATACAAAACGAAAAAAATCTGAAGGCCAAAAGTTTATAATGATTCACATTTCACCTGTCATAAATGAAAATGTCTTTGTTGTCCATTTTCACCAGCAATGAGATTTTCAGATCTTACTGTATCGTTAGTTCAATGTGCATTTCTATGAACATTCAACTTGAGCATCTTTTCACATGCTTCTCTGCTTCTCAGATTTACTCTCCTATGACCTATTTATTCATATCCTATCCCACTTTTCTATTAGGTTATTTCTATCAGGTTAGATCCATGTGCAAGATTCTTTATCCTTCATCAATTTTGGATTCTTTTTCCAAATCTGTAAGTTCTCTATAATCTCTGTTAAGGTCCCTTGTGTCACACATAGCATTTCTGTTTTAAAAGTTCGGTCTCATTTCAAACCCTGCACTGCATAAGTCACCTCCTGAGATTTTGTTTTTTCTAAATGTTTCTGCTTTATTTTACCTATAAATATAGTACAAACCGAGGTCAAACTGCATCTTTTTTCATGTGACTACCTAGGTGTTGGGCCACTATTTATTAAAAATGTCCATCTCCCATTGAATGGGAAAACCAACTCAGCCAGGGATCTTGGGAAAAGATCTTAGATAAGACTTGCATAAAATCACAACCCTCACCAACACCCTTACTTAGTTTGGTCAGATATAAAACGGAAGACCCACTAAACTGCATCTAGTCTCCTGATTCATAGAAATTACCCAATAATAACTGTTTATTCTTTTAAACCTCTAAGTTTACAGTGATTTCTTTAAATGCACACACAGTAACGCACTGGTTCACAAGTGCTTCGGTTCACAAACAGAAGCATTTGGCAAAATTTTGCTGTGGTTCATGAACTCCACTCTGGCTACCACTGAACCTTACTGGGAAACTTGATTTGACTCACAACTAGAAACATGGAATGAATTCAGTTTGTGAACCCAGGCACTGCTATATAATAGAATTCCTTTAGCCAAATCAACCCATTTTCCACAAATCCCACTTCTTCCATTATCCCGTATGTTATGTTAGATTATTCTCATTATCTCTATTTTCCCCTGATGATGGCTTTAATGATATGCTTTAACAATATTTAACCATAAACAGCAACAAGGCTGAATGTTCTCAGAGAAACACATCTTTTATTCCTATTTATGTTTTCCAAGACATAAAATGTATTAAAATGTTCTCCAGTTAACTTGGGAAATTTCCTAATACTTACTCTTGACCTACTTTGTTCTTTACAAGAGATATACAGTTTTCCTTTTCTAAAATGAATTATTGAATTGCCTTGGGTTTTTTTTAAAAAAAAGACCCAATTTGGGGGTGAAGGATAACCTTACCTGAACAACAGGTACCAAAGGAATATTGTGATATATTATAGGAGCAAGAAGTCCATAGCACTGAGTCACAGCTTGTAGGGCATAACTGGAATCATTCAGGAAGTTGCTAAGTTCCAGGGCCACTAAAACCCTCTCACATTCCATCAGCCTAGCAATCTGGAAAGAAGCAGGCTTGGTTACTTAAGCCTAACATCAGATGCTTAAGTTAGTAAATGTCTAAGGAGAAGAGAGGGTAGGAAATGAGAGCTTTGTGGCTTATCAACACCTTGAATGTTGGCATGAAGAAAACCTAAAGTCACAGACAACTCTACAATAATGTCACATGTAAGTAATTTAAATTTTTAAATATTTTTAATCTTGTATTTATTTGTTTATTTGGTACAGTGTCTCACTACACAGCTTGAACTCCCCAGTGCTGGAATTCCAGGTGTGCACTACCACACCCACTTTTGGTGGCCAACATGATATGCAGTACTGAGGATTTAACGCAGCTCCTTTGCCAGGCAAGAGCTTAGACCACCATGCTATCTCCCCAGCCCAATTATAGGGGTTTTTTTTTAAAAAAGCAGGAAATTAAAAAATTTACCTTATTGCCATAAAACTTTGGATCAGATCCCAGCTCAGCTTTGCACAGGGGCATGCTAATCACTCAGGGAGCATCTAGTTCACAAGGTTTATTGGCTCTAAATTTGCCTAGTCTATTTCATTCCCTTTGAAGACTGAGGACACCAAAATAAGAGTAACTAAGGTGACTTGCAGAATTTCCAGTTTTAACCATGTCTAGTGCAGGCCTCCCTGGAGCAACACCTACAATTAGCTCAGATTCCAGAAAAGCACAGCCTCACAGTCCACCCCATGCTGTGCTCGCCCTTCATAAACACAAGCAGTCATCCCATGGGAACCAAACTGCCTGCAAGCCACAAGGATTCCTCCAGAGCTATGAAACACCCAGGCAGATAACGATCAACTGGATCTGACCTGCCTCAGCAAATCCAGAAAAGCTACCTCATGCTGTTGTGCGTGGGCCATTCTGATCCTCTCCACCATATTCTCCCTTCTTTTCTAACTCCACCTAATAAACCTGCCTATACCTCCCACTGGTGAGTCATGGAAATGCTTTTTCTGTGGTGAAAATCAAGAACGTACTTGGAGGTCAAGTTGAGATACCCATGACTTAGTTGAGGGACCTCCTCTTACCCAGTCTGGTGACTAGAGGAGCAGTTTGATAGTTGTTGAGCATTTGGGGGTAATAGGACAGTGAACTTGTGTTATGCAAAAGGTCATTTATGTCCACCTTCATATCCCAGAAGCTTACCTTGTGTCATGCAACAACTAATTGATTAATTGAGAAACAGGGAAAGAAACAACTGCAAAAAAAAAAAAAGTTAAAGCTTCCATGTCTATGCTAAGTAAACAAGGAAAGGGAAAGAATGGAGAGAGAGAATGAAAACCAAATGTAGGATTATTATTAAGAGTATTATAGGGTTGCAGATGTACACAGAGTGATGTTTGCAGTCACCATGAGAAGCTATCAATAGGAAATATTTAAATTCCTGCTCCTGCACAGGAAATCAATGCTTTAATTAAAAGTACATGGCAGACTGACCTATAAAGAGCACTGAAAATAAGTCTAAGATATAGATGTGCTGCTGGCAGGCATGACAGAGCACTCTTGCGGCAGGAGGTTCATAGGTTCAAGGTCAGCCTGAACTATACAGCACAACCCTGTCTCCAAACAAAGATATTAAAAAGGCAACAGGCAGAATAGCAAGCAGATCAAGGTGAAAACTTTCAAAAATTAGAGAAATCATGTGAAATGAAACCATAGTGTCCTCAGAGGTGCTAGAATTACAACGCATTTCACTTTATTCATTACATGGTTTTGAATTGTGAAATATGTACTATTCTCATACACAAGGAAAAGGATAAATGAAAGGAAAAGAAAAGATGAACTCAGGCCTCAGAAGCCTACAGAGGATATCAAAATAATGCAATGCATTCATACTATGGCCTCTCAGTCCCTTCACAAGACAGGACACACAATCCCAAAAGAACATGAACTCAAAACCACAGGAAGCAAATACAGTGAGAGTGACATGTTTTCTTAGTCACTTTAATTCACTTACTTGTTGAGCAGGGAAAATTTCATTGCCCTTAATGTTATCACAGAAAAGATTTTCTTCTTTAATTTTAATGTCACTTGTTACAAAGATATTCCTAAGAAAAAGGTATAAGAGGATAGAAGAAGTCTCTGCCAAGATACCTGGATGTAACCTGCAAAAGAAGTACACGATATTATGGGTAGAAATGGAAGACTTACTTGGCCTGTGAGCCCGGCTTTGTAGATTCATTGCTCAGTATCTACGACAGCAACAAAATGTATGGAATAACTATTCTTATACTGCTGTTTAAATTAAAATTTAAGATTCTCTGTAATAAGACCACAATTAAGAAAGATGCTGTAATAGTCCATCACAAGCACACACACACATACACACACACAAACTATTGTGACAAATTTCTGATTCTTATATGCACAGCTATTTTCTATCAATGCAACAAAATCATTGTAGGATTAAAAAACAGGACCAACATTTCAATTAATGAACTTCCTTAAAATAAGGGGCATTTACAACAAACTCAGCTATGATTAAAGAAACAAAGACTTAATAACTCTTGGATTATTTTTAATTATCTTTTCTAAATTGCTGTCAATAGTGCCAACCACTGGCAAAGGCAGGAAATCTGCACTCTTCTTTCTGTTTGCAATATTCCTTCCAGGGCCTTAGTGGGAAACCAACCACACTCTGAGGCATCAGCCCCGGCTCTCTTGTCTTCTCTCAATCCCCACAAAGCAGGTGAAGATTCAATGCAGAAATTCATGCATGCAGATGACCACCACATTCAACTTTGAACTGCTCGTTGCTGGGGTAATGTTAAGCTCTCCATCTGTACATCTCACACTAAAATTTCAGGTATCTTGACCTTCCCGGTGACCTTCAGCACCTTCAGCCATGCACTTAGCCCATTCTACTACTTCCTGGCTCCATTTCCTTCCCTACCCTGATCAGTCTTTCCAAAAGTAACCTTTCTAGCATTTGAAGTTGTTTCCTACTTATTTCTTGCAATAATCAATTTGCCTGACCTTGCAGAGCAACCACTGTCTAATGTTCCATCCCTGACACAATAATCACTCATTACTTATCCATGTATTCATTCAAATTAGCATTTTGTGAATGCCTACTGTGTGCAAGTCAGCATTCTAGGCCCTAGAACATAAAGCTGAAGCAGAGTCCTTAGACATTAAAGTCCTCAGCTTCCCTGCACAGCCATATTATATCAGCTGAATCATTAGTGTTTTTGAATAACATATCTATATGAATAACATATCTATGAACAATATATCTATTCATATCTATGAATCTAAAAACGTTGGCTTCTCAGGCCAACAGATATAAATGACATATTTATTTCTACATCTAGAAAATGTTGTTAAACCCCCACCCTAGCTGCTTCACAAGACTTGTCTTTGCTTGTTCTGATCCTCCATTTCCATTTATTCCTTAGCCAAGTGCAAAGTGATTTCTGGCCCCCCCACCATGAAAGGGCTCCCTTGAATTTACCAGTGGCCTCCTGATTGCTAACTCTAAATGCTTCTTTTTAGTTTTTGTCCTTCTCGACTTTTTCTGTTGCATTTTGACCTTGCACTAGAATCTGATTTGCCTGGCCAGTCCTCCTGAAGATACTCTTAACTTCCCTTGGCAATGCATTTTCCTGGATTTTTTTTATTTCTTAGGCAGCCCATTTTTGATACCCTTCCTTGATTCCCTGTCTTGTTTCTGCTCCTTAAATATAAGCAAAGCTCTGGGTTTGTTCTGGCCTTTGATCTTTTCTGCTAAAAGGCATTCCCTGAGGGACAGTGCTCCTTTTCAAGATTTTAATGATGGCCTCCACAGATCATTTCCAAATCCCTGCCTCTACCCTACACTTCCTCCTGAATATCAGCACTACCTAAATGTACCTATTGGGATCTCATTTCCACAAAGGCATCCAAAGTCAAAATATATTCATAGTCACACTCATCATCTTCCTCCACATTCATGTGCCATCTCTCTTGTTTCCGTAGCAATCACAGGCTTCCCAGTCCCTCAACAGTAGGAATCTCAGTCACTTTTCACACCTTTCTCCCTTAACCTACCAGGCATACAGAATCCAAATCCTACGCCTCTCAGGTCCTTCCCCCAGCACCCAGCATCCTCCAGTGTGGTAAACTCTGCATTTGTTTAATCAAAATACAATGATACTTATAATGCCAATATGCATTATCAATACCTTGCTTCAACCAGAATTTGCAACTTTCAGCTCATTATCTTTAAGAAGTGAAGGGTTTCTCTTACTAAAGAAATTTCAGGTATTAACAAACAAGGATTCTTCCAAACACGGAAGATTTCAAACTTTGTGTTGAACCAACCTGAAATTATACTAAGGTCATTTTGGGCATTGCTCTTAAACTTTGTTCCTTTGAGAAAAAACAGCAGTAAGGTCAAAATACAGCCTGCACTTTCCTACAGCTTTCACCAGCCCATTTGTAGCTGCTGCTAGTTTAAGCCTGGGAATCTCCAAAGCAAAAGAAAAGCCTTTGTACTATAACATCCACCGCTGGATGCTGCCTGGCCTTCACCCCACCCGACTTTGCTGTGTTATGAAAGTCTCCACAGATATCTGGGTTTTCTGGCATCATAACTTCGGTTACTATTTCATATTCTTGGTCCACAACCTTCACGCACATGCCTTCACTGTTTCCTGTGACCCTAGCAAGGACTCAATACATCAGAATGTCTGCACTCCTGTTACAACTCTAATAGAAGCAGCTTTACAAGAGCTACCTTATCGTGAAGTTTTTCATAAGCTTCTTTTTTCTGGTACCCAGCATCAAACTCAAGGACTCAAACATACCAGGCAGGCACTGTGCTGCCGAACTCCAGCTCCAGCTCCCTTATTATGAAACTGAAAATACATGCTCATCTTCACAGACCCACCATCTATATTTTTAGTCATGTATATTAATTAATACCTTAAAATAATATGGCTAATTACCTTCTCTGTGTAATCATCATCATATTGTCTAGAGAAACACAGGACTGCTCATCCTGAGATGGAGAAGCAACAAAATAATCCCAAACAGGTGAGAAAACTTTCTTAGCCAGCTCATAGTGGCCGATCTGATAGGCAACCTGTAACAAAACACAAGGTGCTCTCGTGTGATATCGGTATCTAGGCAATGCACACTTCAGGCAAGCACCCCGACAGGGCTCAGCACACACAAGTGTCCTACACACTTACTCACACTTGCTTCACTGTGCGGCAGAGCTGCGGTGAGGGAATGACAGCCACTGGCAAGGGAGACAGACGCATTTCGAAATCTCTTTTATTTCTAAATTGCATGGAAATCTGAAACTCTGTAAGGATGTTTCAAATCCTCATAAGCAAAACAAAGATCACATCTGAGCCAAATTAATTTCATTTTCATCTATCTCAGCAGCGCACTCCATTTATTATAGATACTGTTATAATGAACAATCTGTTCCAAGAGAAACAATCAGATTTCCCACACTCAATATGTGAGAAATGCTTCATTCTTTTTCTGTTTTGACTGACAGTTTCAGAGCTTTTGTGCAACAAAGAGTTCACCACTGAAAGGAGTAAAGAATAAAGCAGAAACGCCTGCTTAGAAGTCATAGTATCTTTCAAGATTAACAAATTCAATGTCAGGCAAAACAAATCATTCTGCTGATGACAATTAGAAGCTTGGGAGACAAAAAAAAAGTCATCATCTTACCTATTTCTTTTGGTAGAAATTATTTATTTAAATATAGTTCTAAAGATAATTCTATGTAAATACATATATAACAGTATAAAAATCTCACCAAGAGAGTTATATGCTACCTCACATCCTTTGTGGAAACAGGTAAGGGATGGTGTACAAATGAATTAACTCAATTAAGCAGGTAAAGGACATGTTACCCAAATATTTTCCACCTAAAGGTCAGAAATTTTCTAATCTACCAAATAGCTATTCATAATCAACCCACCAGCTGAGCTGCTCCTCAGTAAACTTTAAAAGCTTCTACTCTGTGCTAAGCGCTGGAGGCATAGCTCCCTCAAAGAAGAAACTCCCTCAAAATAGTTTCAGACTCCATGTAACTGGCTGGAATCAAGATAAAGGAATCAGCCACATGAAACCTCAGAAAAAGCTATTTTAAAAAAATCACATAATCATTGTGGAGAAGGAAGCCTTTAAGGGGGACACAGAGCAGAATGATAGAGTGCAGATTGAATCTGAGAAGAGAGAGTGGAGAAATGGGCCCAAGCATGAAGAAAAACGGGCACATGATGGAGAGCTTAGAATGGGCCATGACTTCTGTCCAAGAGGCATGCAAGCCAGGTGGAACACGCTGGCATGCCAAGTCCTGGACTCAGCACACTGTGTGCACTGTCAGAGTGACTCCTCGTACACTCTAGGACAGGAGCTCTCCTGCTCTCCCTGCATTATGGAGGAGGAAACGAGGCCACTGAGAAGCTGAGCTTTTATACCCAACCTGAGGAAGTGCTATCTCATGCAAATTTCATATATAGTAAAAATGCTACAGCCAAGGTTTAGACCGGTACACAGTGGATTTCTCTGGATTGCATCTGTCAAACAAGCGTTGGACAAAGTTATCACACCATGTAATTCTATGATTTACTGTGGAAAATAACAAATGATGTGTGAGAGGACTGATGAATCTTGAATTGACTTTTCTCCATCTTAAAATACTGTACATCCTTCTAAGACTGTTATTTGTTGCAAAACAAGAAGATGCCACATAAACACCAAGGTTTATGAACTCCAGGGGCCTTGTGAGTTTCTACAGAGGAGTGTCAGGACATCGGCTGGTCACAGGTGGCTAACCTGGTAGTGTTGTACAAAATAAATTTTAAGAGGGAGTGAAATTAAAATGAGAAAGAAGCATAAAGGACTAAAGAAATAATTAAGTTCAAGAGATTCCTCCTCTTTCTCCTCCATAAGGAACTTTCACTTGGCTTCCAGAACTCTCTTTTTCCTCCAACGCCCACACTCTTTCTCGGTTGCTCTTGCTATTTCCTCCTCTCTGCCTACACTCACTTCCTTGGTGATACCACCCAGGCCCGTAGTTTTGTCATGTAACTATTCTCAAGCCTTCCTAGACTTCCCTCTCACATGCCAGATCCCCAGATTTTGCACATTGTCCCACCCGGCCTGCTCCAAAGTGAATTCTGGCCACGCCTTCCGCCAGCTCTACGCCGCCCACCGCCTTCTGCAGTTCAGTCCATGTCAATGCTCTCCTTCTGCACACTCAGTAAATACCTTTGACTCACTTTGTTATTAAATAGTATGAAATATTCACTTGGACTATTTAATTCTAACGTTGTTATCTCTACCAGGAACTCTCATCAGCTTTCTTCCAAACCTACCCACGATCTGGCCCCTCCTCATCACCTCAACCACCTTCTCATGAGATAGAAGCAAGAAACCACGCTTCCTCCTTCCCCCTTACAGTCCACTTCCAACCCAGCAGCCGCGCAAATCCTTCCAAGCAGCATTTACATGATGTCACAGCGCTGCTGAAGATCAAGGCACAAGCCAAAGTCCTCCTAATCACCTGGAAACTTTGCCTGCTCCACTGCCAACCAGCATGAGCCACTTATCTTGTGCTCTCTGACTCAGCCTCCCCTTCTCCAAGGTCCCTCTGGCTGGCCAGATGGGTCTCCCTACCATTTACCAGATGTAGAGGAAACACTTCTCAACGCCACAGGGCCTTTGTTCTAACCAGGCCTTCTGCAGACCCTCTTCCCCTAGAGAGCTGCTCCCTCGGCTCCTTCCTGTCTCGGCTCCAATCTCACCCTTCTTGATTGTCCTGTGTAGTACGACAATCTATCTGCCCTGCATCCACCTCACACTTCCCACTCCCGCTTCCATGCTCTACTTTTGCTAAAGGATTCTTTTTGGCATACGAGGCTTTACTACTGACTGCTTTTATTGTCCATTTCCTATCTCTTACCATATTTGCTCACTTCGTTGAGAACAGTATCCCCTGAAGTACGATCGCTGGGCCATGAGCACCGTCTAGGAGCTCATTAGATACACAAAATTCTCATTGCCTTGTTTCAACAGCACTTCAAATTATTCTGCTGCACACACAAGTTTTAGAATCACTGACCTCAAACAGTGCCTGGCACAGAGTAGCACCCAACAAATATAGTGGTCAATAAATTTACAAATCTTCCTTTCCTTAAATTGTTCCACTCCCCTCAGAGGATAACACTCAGCAATTGTCCTATACTATAACTTGGCTGATTGGGCCAGGGTGAGCTCTGGTCTCCAAGTGAGTATTCCACAGCCCTTTCGCAAAGCAAGATGGGCCGCCACTCAAGGTTTGGTGCTAAGGTCAAGGCTGACGACATTCCACACACCAGGAGGATTTCAGAGAAAGTCACTATTTACACAAGAGACTCCCAGGGAGCAAGGGAGGACACAAACTTGTCTGAACTGGCTTAGACAAAGCAGAGAAAGTGGACCGGGCCCTTACAGAGGATGGGGAGTTGAACTGGGCAAAGCCCATGCCAGTGAGAAGGTTTAAATTCCCATGGGCACCACAGGAGATGACTGATTCAGCCTCCCATATACAAAGGAAAAGAAAGGCGAGAGTTAAAAGCAAGTCAGTGGTTAAGCATCCAGGAGGAGGCCAGACTCTTCAGTATAAGGGTTGAGCTAATTAGACACTTTCCAATCAAGACTAGAATCCTGACTACAAATTCATCGAAAGCTGGCTAGTTGATCTCTGTGACTGAAATTAAGGAACACAGAATTCAGAAATCCCATATTTTTCTTCCATAACACAGAAGAAAAGAAACTCAATCTTTAGGGAGAAAAAAAGAAAGCAGATAGATAAAGAGAACTAAGGGCACAGGACCTACAGCTGCCTGTACCTTTCCAGCTCCACGCTAGGCTAGTTCCTCGGCCCATAGTTAGGGCTTTGGCTCAAGGCTTAAATCAAAATTACCTAAGTAAAGGCTACCACTGTGGTGATGAGATAAGGAAGACATTTCACAGGAAGGAAAGACAACAGGTAGCGCAGAACCTGGCACAGAGTAGACACTGAGTAAATAATTCATCAATAAAGAGATGAGTTCCTCTGTGAAGCAGGAACATGGTGTGGCCCGCACCTCCCTGTCTCCTGCTGGGCCTGTGACTGCTGATGGAGGGTCTGTGTGCCACTAACTCTGCCTGGGGACCCACAGGAATCCAGGCAGAGAACAAAAGAAAAATGGTAGAAAAGAGAAGCCAAGAGCAGAGGGCAGGGAAGAAGCTGAGGTGAAGACAGGGCGCAGAGAAACGATCGCTCCGCAGTGGCTGGCAGGACGGGATGGGCACTGGGTGGGCATCTGATGACTTCCCTAGAGCAGACAGAGCCCTAGACACACGAAGCAGCCCAAGGGTCAAGCCAACCACCAACCACCCACTGTGGAAGGAACCCTGATGAAATTTTTAACCTCTTCAACGTACTGCTTCTAGAATATAGTGGGACTGGCAGGAAAAGGATTAATCTGTTTCCTTAACTTTAAAATGAAAGTAACCATCACACTTCAGAGAGTTACTGCTAAGGAGCAAAATAATGAATTTTAAGTTTTGCTTTCTTTCTAATTGGCAAATAATAAGCATATATGTTTTTAGGGTAGAGTGTGATTTTTAAAATCTGTCTACTTATTTATATGGCACAGCATCTCACTATGCAGCTTGGACTCCTAACGATCCTTCTGTCTCAGCCTCCCCAGGGCTGGGATTACAGGTGTGCACCACCACACCTGGTTTTGGTGGCAGGCACAGTATGCCCTGGGTTCTGGGACCAGCACTACATGAGGCACCAGGGATTGAACCTGGGTCCTTGTGCTTCCCAGGCAGGTGTTTAGACCTCTGAGCTATCTCCCCAGCCCTAGAGCATAATTTTTGATAAATGTATATACATTGTGGAGTGATCAAGTCAGGCTAATTAGCACATCTGTCATCTCAGATACCATTTTCCTGTGGTAAGGACATTTGAAATCCTTCTTTTTAACTACTTAAAGAAATTAGGGCCAGGAGAAAGCTCAGTAGAATAAGCACTAGCCTAGCAAGTGCAAGGGCCTGAAATCAATCCCCGGTTCTGCAAGAAAGAAATTAAATATGTTATTAGCTTTAGTTAACTGTGTTGTGCATTAGAACGTCAAAACATACTCCTAAATGCAAACTTATACCCACCGCCCAGCTACAGATCTAGCCCCTTGCCCACCTGCATGAGCCTGGCCTCTGACGGCTACCATGCTACCCTCTACTTCTCTGAGCTTAACTTTTTAGGTTCCACACTTAAAGGAGACCATACAGCATCTGTCTGTCTGTAACAGGGCTATGGTTTCATTCACTTAAGGTCCTCTGGGTTCCTCCACTGACTCACTTGCTTTTTAAGACTGAATAGTATTCAGCTGCATGGCTATCATCAGAGAGATGCCAGTGAAGGTCACAATGAGAAAAAATTTTTAAAAATCGCAGTGAGATATCACCTCACATTAGCAATATACAGGATAATGAATTGTAATTTTTTTTAATGTATTTGGTTGTTGCAGGGTCTCACTTGTGTAATCCCAGACTCCCCAGTACTGGGATTACAGGCATGAGCCACCACGCCTGGACTCTGATTGGCTCAGCCAGGCCTGAGGGTGGGGCTGGCTTGGCGCGTGGTGCCGGGGATCAAACTGCAGTCCCTGCACTTGCCTAAGTTTGTCTAGGCAGGCACTTTAGCCCACTGAGCTGTCTTACCCACCCCAGGATAATGAATTATGAATGCCTGGCATACCTGGCACACAGCTCTGCTCATCCACTCTTTGGTTTGAGAATTCAATAATGCAATAGAATGTGGTATGTAATCTTGTATCCACTTTACAGACATGAAAAATGGGATGAAGCAGCTTTTCTAAAATCATTATTATCTCTAAAGTCAAGGTTAGATTCCTGCTCACAGATTTCTACTTTTCTGTATCTTATATTACATTATTTATCCATTCCCAACTTAAAGAGAAATAACTAACAGAAGCAAAGCCAAAAAAGAAATAGTCACAGAAAGAAAAAAATCCTTAAAAATCTTTCCAGATAAATTACATTGCTAGCTTTTTATATTAATGGAAAAAAACCTGTCAGAGTCCCCTGACTTTTATTAATGATTTCAAACTAATGTTGACTAACAGTTCAACCTAAAATTTCAAAAATAAGTTCATAGTACACTTATTAAAATATCTTTATATTCTACTATAAAATATTTATAATGCTATATTTTAAAGAACTTCATTGTGGGGCTGGGGAGATGGCTCATTAGAATAAGCGCTTCCCTAGCAAATGCAAGGGCCTGAGTTCAATCCCCAGTTCCACAAAAAAAAAAAAAAAAAAGAACTTAATTGTCCTGAAACTAAAAACTAACCATCCTTGTGAAAATTAGATTGGACTTCCAAAAGAAAGGCATAATAAGCTAGAATTTAAAAGCCTAAATTTAAGTTACAAATTAAGAGCGTTTAACAAATGAGAAAGTTTTGCTTTAAACGCTTCACATTATGCGAAGGAGTGCCCAGCAAGGGTCATGAGCGAGCCGCGCAGCCGCAAATCTACTATCAATGAAGAAATGTGGGTCATTACTTGCCGACACTTCTCATTATCCCGGCAGTATAGCTTGGACTTAGTCTTATTAACTTGCAATGAAAGTTCTGCCAAATGGAGCTCGAGAGTCAAACCACTCCCTGGAGAAAAATTAGGCCTTGATGAAATATTCGGTTCCCTACAATAACTCCATCACTGCAAATTGAGGAATGTATTAAATTCCAAAGAAATCAAAATACCAGAAAACCATGAGCAATATGATGTGCTAACCCAACGCTAGACAAATCCTAGCAATTCTCTCAATTTAATTTTCTGGGAAAAATGTGATGATATAAAATGCCCCTGAGATCTAAGTTTATAATACTGATCAACTATTATGACAAAAAATAGCACAGTAGAAATAGGATACAATTTACAATAACCATAAACATTACAGCCAACAATACCCTTAAAGTAGACGCTCAAGGCCTAGGTTAAAAGTCACATCAGCGGCCTCATCAGCGGTGAAATGTTTTAAGTCCAACAACAGCTACTTCAGCAAAAACTGTTAATTCATGAGTATGTCCAGAACTAAGAACACCAGCTATTGAGGGTCTACTGTGTGACCAGTCTGCAGTGAAATACTGGGTGAACGTAACTCCGTGTAATGCTCACATCAGCCCTGGGAGACGCTGCTGTTATAAGAGCTGCACTTTTATTCCCACTTCGCAGATGAAAATTCCCTCCTCGGTATCACACAGCTACTGTTAGGAGCTACAGTTTGAACTCAGGTCTGCCTCTAGTGCCCCAGCAAGTTCCCAGCTCTAAATTTACCCTAAAAACAATTTGTGCACAGTGGTATGCATCAGAGTTTCTTCATGAGACCAAAGGACTAGAAAGTACCTAAGTGACAAGCAGTGAAGAATTACTAAGTAAACTATGAGCTACCTGTAAGACTCAATGCCATAGAGCTATTTTGGAAGTTTTCCTAATGGAATGACAAATGCCAATTACATACTAAATGACAATATTATAGCCTAACATTGTCATTATGATAATATTATCATGTATATCATGATTAAAATTATACATTGTATATGAATTCATGCACATAAAATGTAGTTATTCAGCACTCCTGGCCCCTACTCACAAGGTACCTGTAGCAGCAGCCTGCTAGGTTGTGACAATGCTTTCAGACACTGAAAAAACTGCTCTAGGTGTAGTAAGAACTGCTACTCTGTAAGATAACAAATATTTTTTAAAATTTTCTCCTAAATGCATTTTAATACTTTCCAAAATTTCTACAATTACTATGTGTTATGTTTGTGACCTGGGGGATGTTATTTTAGAAAGGAAACTCACTCATAGAAGAAAAATGATTCACATTTTATCAGACTATACTGCAATCATGAAAATGTGTATTACATGAGCATCAGAATATCTGCTGTGATTTTTTTTCCAATAGAAATTATCCAATTCTTAACAAAAAGTAGTAGAAAAACAGCAGAATTCTCCTCTACCTGTATCAGGTACATTCGAGCAGTAATAGCAGACAGTGATGGATAGACCAGGATTGGCTTAGTCGTCTCCCCGACAGCATCACCAACAAGTTTCCCATTAGAACAATAAGCAGCAGTTGCAAATATGTATTTTTCATTCGCTTCTAAACCTTTCACTTCAAAAATGCTTTTACCATCAGCTGGTATCTATTAACAAAGCACATTCAAGTTATACATCGAAAATTAAAACAATGTGACTTCTAACATTATATGTAAAAATACTTTCATTGTTTTAGTTATGACTCAAGTTGAAATTAGATTCACTGAAACCATGACTTCCCAGGGGAAAAAATTCAGTTTGCTATGTGTGGGCTTTGGTAGAGTTTTCTCCCATTTAACAGGACATACCGCTTCTCCGGAATTGGGGAGATGGTTGTTGTTCAGCCTCACTTTTCCGTAACTTCCTTCTGCTTTACAACCCAAAATGCAGTACCAGGACACCTGCCAGGGAGAGAGAAGAGTGTGTCACCTGTAGTCTGCATGAAGGCATTTGATTTCCTTTGTCTCTGCGTAGCACAAGGAATGCTTTTATAAATAGAAAAGTAACATCTGTACTTTAAAATATGAAGTCTACATCTATAAAGGCATTTAGTTTAATTTTACAAAAGCAAAGACAAATACAGTACAGGGGAAGCTTACCTAGGACAATCAAGATTCAAATATTGTTCTTTATTTATCATTCTAATTATCATTTGCTGGACGGCTCCTATGCACGAAGCATCTCAGGAGATTGATAGACTAATATTCACAGCATCCCGATGAGATGGAATTACTGTTACCATGGGAAATAGAGATACTGAGATGCTAAACAACCGCCCCAAAGCAAACAGGGGCAGAAGCTGATGCCAGAGATGACTTAATCTGGATGGACTCAAGAATGACTTGATGGAAGAGAGATCACTACTGAAATGATTTTCATATATGATCAAGATAACTGGTAACAAAAGCAAGCAGAAAAAGAAGCAAGATAGAGCCAGCCACATAGCTCAGCAGACTAAAGCACCTGCTTAGGCAGAGTGCAATGGCCAGGGTTTGATCCCAGGCATGCCATGTGGGCCCCGACCCCAGGGCATGCTGAGACAGCAACTGGGCCTGGGCATGGGGGCGTGTGCCTATAATCCCAGCACTTGGGAGGCTGAAAACAGGAGAATCACTATGAGTCTGATCACTTAGTGAGACCCTGTAAACCCTGCAGACATTGTACCAAATACATTAAAAGAGAAGCAAGATAATATAGTATTTAAAATGAAATATAAGTGTACATAAGAATAGTGGGAGAGTTTGCATGATAAATAATAAGATGACAAACCAATTTTTTCTCCAGTCCATAAGTGCCTGTACCATGGCATTACTTGGATAGTTTTACATGAAGATATAATCCAAACACAGGTATGAAGCCCATGCAAACTGAAACCTAAGTAGTCACACAATGGGCCTTCTGCCACAATGTCCAAATAATGGAGATGTATTATCTGAATGAACCACATTCTCCATTCTCACTGTAGGAAAAAAGGGATCAAGTTGATGCCAAGAGAAGTGCTGTGTGAACAAGCGCGCTGTTGGGGTAGGGGTGAGGAACATCGCTGTCTCTCTCTCTCTCTCTCTCTCTCTCTCTCTCTCTCTCTCTCACACACACACACACACACACACACATAGAGGCAACTTCTAAACTACAGGGAGCACAGGGAAGAAGCAAAATGTAATAGTCTCTAAAAACCAAGTGTCTTATATGGTTTGTACCTACTCCTCCTTCCTCCAGGCTAAAAGAAAAACCCTAACGGGGTCTCATCTATGTGAGTAGGACTCAATCCTGCCTGTGCACCAGAACTGCTTTTCAAAAACAGTTTGTCCAGAGTCACCCATTTTCTTCAGCTGCTTCCATGAATTAAAATTTCTGATATAAGTAACTGGGCTTTTGTGTTTCCAAAGAAAATTTCTCAGGTAATTGTTCCATGCACAACTAGTGAGAGGTGAGAGAGCTCTAAGGATAGAAAGGTCAGCAGGGAATGTGGAGGCTGCAGAGCAGGTGGGAACTCAGGTAGCTCTAGGGGAAAAACTAAAGTTCAAATCCCTTGATTTTCCATGCAAAAAAGTACAGGGGAGGACTGTGTTATATGACTTAGATCGCTGTTGCTCTAAGTCACACCACATAAGCCAGAAGGCGGGGGAGAAAGTTCTCTTAGACCACTGTTGCTCTAAGTCACACCACATAAGCCAGAGAGGGGAGAAAGTTCTCTCTGAAAGCATTTTACAAGCGCATTTTGTATCTTTACTCTGCTCCACTGATGGAAACATCTTAGTTTCAGTAACTCTTCAGAAGTGTAATTAGAATCTACGCAAGAACAGAAGCATCCTGAACAAATCACTAACTTGAGAAGATTTTATAAGTAATGTAAATAATATTAATATTTTCGGCTATGAAAACAGATTTTAATGAAACAAATGCCTTCACAAGAGGTTTGCATAAGAAAAGATGGCTGAAGCCACAAAGCCGAAGCTATATCCAAGCCCACAGCACCACCTAGTGGTGATGAGTCAGAACCACTAGGCGCTCTGTCCTGGAACAACTGCCATTTACGTCTTTTTTACCATGCACCACAGACAAATACTAAAACTGCAGATCAGATATGTAAGGCTTATCTTCTGATTTCCAAGCATTATAAAACAAAATAAACAAGTCACTGGATTGAAACATAAAGAAAACTAACATTTTGGCTAAGTAAACCAAAATATTTGAAAACAAAAATTTGGTAAATCACCTAATTTTCATTCTATATTACTTTTTTAAATCAGTGAAGCCCTACTTTTAAAAAGACTCTAAAAAATTCCAAGTTGAACTTTATGACTACTGTCACTAGAAGTCACGTTTATTACAGCACACTTGGGTGTAAGGTGCCGGGCACATCTAGTTCTACCATTAAAAGCCCTCTGAAGGTGGCAGCGCTGCTTCCCCCGGTGTCCCTCTCCCCTCATCTGGAGCGCCTTAGAGAATGGAACCCCATTTCATCCAGTTTTAACTTTTCACTTTACCTGCTTAACAAGGAGCGCGACAGATTACACACATATAACAAATGCTCATCAGATACAATCAATGAAGAAAAATCACCAAATAATGTAATCATAGCCTTCGACTCCAGTATTCCCTTTGATAAACTGTACTATCAAAGCTTACCACAGGTAGTGGTGAGACATCTGTTGATACGCCAAGAATATTACACACTAACTCATTTTATTTTCAGTTAACACACTTTACAAAGAAAAAAACTCAAAAAAATGTCTCCAAAATAAACATGTGTTTTGTCATCTTAAAGTGTCACTGCTAATAAGGAGTGGACCTAGAAGTTTAAACCTCAATGGGCTGGACTTCCAACAGTCTTTGCATGCAAAAGCCCCTAAAGTGAATCGAAGATAAAATGTTATTTTTGTATATACATCAAAGAGCGTGTTGTTGATCCTCCCAAAGCAGGAAATGCAATATTTAAAATATAAGTTAGGTAGGAACAAATTCTGGTTAGGAAACTAACTCTCAGAGGTTAGTCACATGTAGGCCAGGTTCCAAGGCATTAGGGATGCCAGGAAATCGCATCCTGATACATCTGTAAACATGTAGGATGCCCTACACCCTAGGGGGCCAGGATTATCACTTGTCTGTGTTAAAAGGATCCACATTTCTTTGGAAGAACTTTGGGCAGAACCTCCACCCTCAAAACCTCCCCATCACACCCCATCCACAGCAGCCTCATCCCCAGCGAGGGCTTGGGGCCGGACCCCTCCCTCTTCAGTTGTCTGTCCCCTTCCAATGGGGCCTCCCTGTTGAGCTCGCCCTCAGGGGCCAGCCCTCGGTTAGAGCACAGCGGCAGATGCATGGGAGAGCTGCTTCGACGCTGGTTCTCCTTCCTGTGTATCAGGCTAGCGAAGAGCTACCCAGAACAGTCCACAAATGGCACAAAGGGGGAAATGCCACGAAGGAACCACAACGCTGGAATGCTAACCTGTTGTTCACTGCCTAGAAATAAGAGTACCAGGTCCTAACAGCAATAAAAAGATGAGTCATTTAGTCATAAAAGTACTTAGATTGTTCACCAAGAAGTAAAGCCCTGAAGGGCAGCATACCTTAACGTCTGAAAGGAACGGAGTGGGTTTGAGGGTCACAGAACAATGAGTTCTGGAGAGGAGGATGGGTGGAGGAGGGATCCTGCTTTTCCTTACTTTTGAGCTTTGCAAATATTTCTGATATGAAAACAAGGCATTTTGTTCGGCTTCAGTCTTCTCAATTAAAGAATATGCTTCCTATAATGAAGGTGGAAAATAGAAAAACATATCTCAGTAGCTTGAACTTCCGTTATATCTGCAGAATGTTCAATAACATCTTAAATAATAATGATGTTGGGGCTGGTGAGATGGCTCAGTGGTCTAAAGCACCTACTTAGAACAAGCTTAGCAAAGCACAGGGACCGCGGTTCAATCCCCCAGCACCACATGCCAGCCAGCCCCGCCCCCTGGTGGGCTGAGCTGGCCACACACACACACACACACACACACACACAAATAAAATAAAAATATAAAAATATAAAAAAAAATAACGATGTTACCTTTCTATATGTTGTTTATTGAGTCACTGGACTTAAATACAGTGGTCCCTCACTTATCATGGAGGTTATGTTCAAGAAAATCAGTGAAGTAGCGACGTTATATTTATTTTAGTATTTATATATTTTAAGGCTTTATAAACCCTACACTCATAAACTTTTCCCACACTTTTAAAAACCACTTGTAATGTTCTTAACCATTTTCTAAACTCATAAACCTACATAATTTTAACAACACATGAATACTGCAGAGTACTACAAAATCCTGCAATGTAGCAAAAACTTCAAGATAAATAATTTAGATTAATATTTTTTGAAAATCTGTAAAACAGAGGTCCGTGCAAGTCAAATCACAAAATAGCAAGGGACTACTGCATATTTGGGTGATTTTGCAGGATTAGAGAGTGGCTACTAAATTAGGCTAAGCACGTCATCAATGGTATCATATTTAGATCTAAAGGTAATTATTATGCATTAAGATGAGACATTTATCTTTAAATAAAAATATTTGCATATAGACTATCATGTGTAAGCATTAAAAGCTCATAACAAGGTCATTTTATACTGATGGACCACACACCTCCCCTAATGTCGCTTGAGGTGTGACTATTAGTTACTAAGGCTGCTGGTGTATGTGGGTCACGAAACGAACAGTATATTAAGAGTTTCTTACTATCAGCAAGATGAAATAAAATAGAGAAGAAAATAATATTCTATAAGCCTTAGGGAAAAGCATCACTTTTTTAAAAGGTTACGCAGAGATAACTCATAAAACAAAAAAAAGATAAAATCGTATCTAACAATATTTCAAAAGCAAAGTTAGATATATGAGCAATAGTACATAAATTCCCCAATAATACTTGCCATATATGAACTTCTCAATTAAAAGTAGTTAAAATAATTTAAATATTATTTTAGTCTTTGTAGCCACAAATAAATGAGCTTTATATCTGTTTTTACTTATCTAAGATATTTGAACATTTTAACTGATTATTTAAAAATTCAATGAACTACGAAAGTTCTTTGTTCTCATCACTAGAAATACTAATTTTAGGTCACAGCAAACATACTTCACACAGGCCAAAAGCAACACTCACAGTGCTAATATGAAGCACTAAAAGAAATACTAATAAAACCTAGGAGAGAAAACGTCACCTTTCCATTTTATTCTAGAAGTTCTACCCAATTTAACAAACACAAGAGAAGGGACCCTAGAAGTGAGAAGGCAGTATGTTTGTCTACCCAATTCCAAATTTATTTCACCTGATACAACAACCTGTGTTGCTTTCCTACAGGAGACATTTGGCGTGGACGGGTTCCACTTGGCAATCTGGACCTCGCGCTCAAAAGAGAGACCGTGACTGGGGACAGGACCCGAGTATGTCCC
The DNA here is from genome assembly GCF_000260255.1 of Octodon degus. Classification (NCBI taxonomy): domain Eukaryota; kingdom Metazoa; phylum Chordata; class Mammalia; order Rodentia; family Octodontidae; genus Octodon; species Octodon degus. The sequence continues at coordinate 24,908,486 of NW_004524580.1, read as the reverse complement.
AAAGAAGCTTAAAGCCGAGAAGTAAATCAGTTCCTTGCACTCAGTGTAGATTATACTACTGTAGACTATAACACTATACAGTAGCACACATTTTGTCCTAAAATAATGAAACTTGGCCTAAGTTGAGATCAGAATTAATTTCTCATTTTTATCTTTTTTTGGAATTTGCTGACATTAAGATCTAAAGTCATCAGTCATAATCACATCCTCTGTAATGGTAGAGTTTTTTCAATTCTACTTGTTCTGTACCGGAAGACCTTGGAAAACCTTTATTTGTTGCTAAAAATCTTAGCTATCTGCAGGGACAGCTGTCTCTTCAAGTTTCTACAACCTGCATACAGAAGGCCTTTGGTATTTAGACCCATATACGTGTAACACGTGTGCGCTGTAACTATTAAACCCTTCAATGAATGATCAGTTGGTCTATCAATCAAGGAGACAGGCTGACACCTGTCCTTCATGAGCTCTACTTTTTTCTCATTTGAGAAAAAGTAGAAAGTTGATTAAGAAAAAATATGTCTATCGAATTTGTTTCTGTAGCTAAAATGATTGTACTAATTTCTATTGGTTTATTTTAATGAATAGTTAATGATTACTTCTGACCAATTTTACATACTTATATGTAGTATTCAACTACCTTGAAGATAATATGCAATGTAACAACCACTGTTGATATCCTATTACCTTGTTTTGAAATTCTCTATTTTTAATGTTTTTTAAAATTTTTATTCTTTCTTAAATAAAAAAGATGTTTGAGGATGTTTAAAAAAAAAAGAAAAAGAAAAATGGTAAAAGGTGCCTAGCCAAGATGACGAGTGAGCAGTGTCAGCGAAGGCTCTGAGCAGCCAAGGCCCAGAGCAAACACCCGACACGCAGCCGGGTGGGCGCTCAGTCACCTCTGTGCCCCCCTCTGTGCACAGCACGGCAGCTCCAGCGCCCTGAGAACCACAGTGCCCGCAGGGAAGCACTTCCAGGACGGCCAACCCAAGAGGAGGGCCCCAAGCAGCAGGCGCAGATCCAGAAGAGCTAAGAGTGTTTACCAGGTAACTGTGGGTCAGTCCTCAAAGAAGAAACACCTAGTTGAACAGAAGAAAGATAAAAGCATGGCATTTGGCAAGTATGCCAATACAGGGACATTTGCATCACAGGCCAGGAAGACCAGGATATTTCTGATTACATAGGAACAGGTCAAAGCAAGCGAAGAAGAGTGATGCTTTGAAATGTTGGAGTCATTTCCTTTATCTAGATTATGTTTGGGCCCTGTACAACAAACTAGCAGCAGGGGACATTGCCCCGATATTAACACAGGCTGCCTTGGACCTCATACCGAGCTCCCCACTGAACCCCAGTCTGCCTCAACAGCTGGCGCCCGGGTGAGCCAGCAGGACAAGGGCATCTTCTGACCTAACTCGAGCATCTCCTCTCTGTGCATCCACAAGCCCAACTGGGATCCCACTTTCTCCCACGGGCTGTGTCAAGATGGCTTTTTCAAGATGGCTATTTTTCAGCATTACCTATGAAGTTTGTTTTCAAATGTAAGCTGTCTCATTCCCAAACCAAAGTAAAAATCACCAGGAGTGGGGCTTGAACGTCTGTATTCTTGACAACTGCCAAGAGCAATTCCCAAGTGCAAGGCAAACTGAGAAGGCTGAATTGGAAGAGTACATCTTACCCTCCTGCAGTGTCCAGTGTCATCAACCTAATGTCTTGGTGGTAGAGACAGTCCTTTATTTCTTTAGGTTTGGTCAGTGGGTTTTGAATGAAAGCCATACTAAATTATAAGAAGGAAGGATTATCTTTACTGTAATGCATTTTATTAGTACACTTAAAACACTCCGATTGGTTAAATTTTAGCTTCAGCCCTCTAACTCAGATCCCCTGGCCCAACTTGAAATAGTAGAAGCATTAAAAATTTGATATAGCGAAGTATTAAAGATTTAAGTGAAAGATACTGAAAGAAAAGCCTAAAACAAAGTCTTTGGCTTTGATAAATCAGATAAATTCTAAAACAGAACTCAAGACAAACCCTAATGCTGAGACTGGGCATGGTGGCATGCACCTGTAATCCCAACTCTTGGGAGGCTAAATACAGGAGGATCAGTACAAGTCCCATCTGTGTAGTAAGACCCTGTAGACCCTGTACTAAAAAAAAAAAAAAAGAAAAAAAACCCTAATGCTAGTTCAAAATTACAATCCTAACTTTGTGAGAAAAAAACCCTGAGGTCTGAATAACATTTCATGTATGAAAGAACAGGATTTTTAAAGGGAATTATTCAACTAGAAGGGAACAAATAACTAGGATAGAAAATTAGGATGGAAAAATCCCAGGAGAGCAGCTGTACTCAACTCTGGGAGGGCGTGGCCAATACGGACATGAACGCTGTGCAGAGTGACAGTGCTCTAGCATACCGAGGGGCTGCCTGCAAAAGCTGGACGGCAGAGCTCTAGCCAGAGATGGAGAGGAGGCGGGTCTCCATGAGTGTCACATCATGAGCAGCTGCAGTGACTTCCCCTTGTCCCCTGTGTGGCACAGTCCTAGCAAATGAGGACTCACTAACCTTGAAAGAAGAAAAGATTCTCTGCCCACTGCAGAAAGGCTCAGCCAAGGCACCAGGGTGAAAGGAAAATCTACACCTGTCCGGGACCCGGCCAGATCCCCAAATTCTTGTACAGGGGTACAGTGAGAGGGTAAAATAGGAAACAGAGGCCAACTTACTGAGACTTGAACGGCGACTGGGGGGAGCTCAATGCCTCCAGATGGGCAAAGACAAAGACACGCCAACCCGGCTGCTGTTTACTGGATCTCAAAAACAACAGGACGCACTCACGGAAGATTCAAGGCTGGCAACGGATAATCGAGAGGGTGGAGATGATCCCAGGCTAAGGAGGATCTTGCCCGGTTTTAATTTTTATTTATTTATTGAGGAATAATAGTGATGATTGAACTCAGGACCTTGCGCTTGCCAGGCAAGCACTTATTCTACTGAGCTATCTCCCTAGCCCTGTTCTTTATTTTAGTGGTTTTGGTTTCGTCTTCGTGGGTGGGAAAGGATGCCCCATCCCCAACACGTTAATGTGAAAACTCCGAAGGGTGATACTCATCATCCCAAGCCTCCACTGATCACTAGGGAAGTGTGCAAAGCCACCATGCATTTGTGTCCCCAGTGCACACCAAGACACAAGGGACATAAGCTCCATGTGTGTGCAGTGGCGGTTTGTGCTGCATGTGCTGGAAAAGAAAAAAAAAAAGTCCAAACTACTTATGTCTGCATGTAAATCTCTCTGGCTGCAGTTTCCACTGGAGAAAATGAGACCTGCCTCTTTGCAGAACTTACCCAGTGCTCACGAAGACAGGTTGATAGTAAGTGCATCTGACACCGGCTTGACACCCACGGAGCAGCGGAACACTAATGGAAAGATGTAACGTGATCTCGAGGGCATGATTAAGACATATGTAAACAACTACCAGACTGATGATGAAGTGCCACATCTACGACGTCCCTACCAGGCCTCCTGGGGGGCATTCCGGGTTCGCAATATGGCCGTGTACACTGCCGAAGAAGATGAGAAGGAGATCAAGCCATACCCGAGAACCCCAGGAAGGAACAGTGCCGAGAACAAAATACAAAAAGTGTACGATAAACTGAGAAAAAAATACAGCAAAATATGAGAAAATTATGGAGACATACAAATAAAGCAACAGAAAATAGCTCCAGAATGCTTAGAATGAAAGACAGAATAATAACAAGAAGGAAAATGGCTAACATTTAGTGGATGCTTATTCTGCACTCCAAACTAAGCATTTTATAGGCATCATTTCAACTCTGCCCAAGAACCGCCAGTTTACAAATGAACAAAGAGTGTAAGTGGCCTGCCTAGAACACACAGCTGGCCAGCAAGAGACCCAGAACCTCATCCCAGACCACTATGGCCCTAACCACCATGTTACCTTGTCCGAATACAAGGCTAAGTTAAAAGAAACATGGAAAGATGACTGAGGTAACGTCTGTGTTTTTCCCTTAATCCCCTTGAAAGGGAAAAGATCCTAGCGTGGAAATGTGCTAAAATCTTTGGTCAGCAGTTTGAAACCTGGAGGTTAAACATCACCCTACTGGAAAAAGAGAACAGCTTCCTCTTTGTAAATGTATTTATTTATTGCTAGTAGTACATGCCTGAAGTACATAATGACCGCGTGGATGCCGGGGAGCCGGCACAGGCACACAGCACAGCTTAGCTCTGCTTTGGACCTCTTCCCTTCCCATTTGGCCAAGCTCCTAAAACTCTTGGTCCCTTTCAAAATCTCTATGTCCATGTTTTTCCTCATTTTTCTCTCCTTTTCCATCCCTTTTAGGCTTTTTTTCTTATAAGGAAAACTTCAGAATGGAACAATTAAAAAGCACTAAGAAGATCAGTGAGAAAACAAACTGCAGTGGCCCAGGATGTAGATCAGCAACACATCGCCTGGAACGCGCAAGACGACGAGTCCAGTGCCGGCAATAATAATAATTCCTATATATGCTTCTTCAATGCCAAAACAGCAAATAAGACTGATCTGAGATGCTACAAATAGGAAAAATAATTAAATCTAATTACTGCTAGTATAGTTAGCGGAGTGATATTCAGGAGACACCAAGATGTAAGTTCAGGAAATATTACAGCCAGGAGTTCTTAGAACTTTTAGTAACTCTAGAATTCACCATTTAGTAACTCTAGGATTCAACATTCTGGTTTCAAATTGGGGCTATATCAGTCTATGTTCTGTCCACTATGAAGAAAACCTGCCAGGCGTGGTGGCCCACACCTGTAATCCCAGCACTCAAGAGGCTGAGGCAGGAGGATCACCATGAGTTCAAGGGTAGCCTGAACTACACAGAGAGTTCAAGGTAAGCCTAAAGGACATATTGAGACTGTCTCAAAAAGAAAACAAACAAAAGCTAAAGGACAAAATCATTAAAATTTAGAAAAAAAGAAAAGAAAACCTTCTGCTGAGCCATAACGCTCTTTAGCGTAGAGCTGAGGAACTATTGCCAGAATTTAGAATTGTTAGAAACATCTGAACTGAAGATTTCGTTAGGTTGTAACAGAACGTATGGAAGGGTACAGGAGGCACTAGATACAACGTGCAGCTTCTTTGCAATAAAATTCACTGGAGCACTGAGTCTGCACTATGGCAGCCTGAGGAGGAAACAGGCTCCACAGAACCCAGCGCTCGGATGACAGAGGCACAGGCACTGGAGCGAATGAAATGCCCAGTTTCATGCCTCAAAGACAAACTTCTCCTCGCTATTATTTCCCTACTGAGCACATGTCTCAGCCTTCAGTCCTTTCATCCCTCTGCTGAAGATTCATATTCCAGCAATGGAATAATCAATCCCTTGGCCTCTCCAGCATGGCCAGAATGCCCCTGAGGAGCTAGTTCCACCTGACCACCACATGTAGAAGGACAGAGTTTCCTGTGCAGTAGAAGAGTCCGCCGCTGAAGCCCTCAGCTCTGGGACTGAGAATTTCTGCCTCTTTCCAGTAGGAAACTTCATTTGCAAAGATGCTGAATGCCCCGCGGTGGATTTCCAAGTAGGCAGAGGTGGCGACATAAGCCTTCCTGACTGCTGGCATGAGCAGAGGGGCAAGGCCAATGTCACCCACACAAGCTCTCGGACCACCTTTACAGTAAATGGGGGTATCGTGTTTCAAAAACCATAATGGATTTCTAGAAGTCCAATAACCAAAACAAGAAAATGGGAAAACTCCTCACACCTAAGAAAAAATAAAAGTCACTTCATTCTGAAAGCCATCTGTCGTTACACTTGGAAACTGATCTTTGCCCTTAACAAAGAAGGCGCCCTTAACTGATCTGGAGTAAAATGGACAACTGAAAGACAGCCTTCGTCCACAAGAGCAGGAAAGTTTTGAAAAACTGAAATAAGGCATGAATTATTTAAGTGATAAGAAAAGACTCGAGATTTTTGTACCCCTTTATGGTATCAGGTGACACATCTACTACTGATTGGGGACAAGTTTATTACAAGATCATGATAATGTAAAACATTCTGTATTGTACCCCAGTAGAAAATGATCACCAAGGGAGAGAAGTTTATTTGTCTCCTTTAAAGAGAGAAAGTTTGGCAATTACTTGAGCTATAATACCATTGTTTGGGACAGTGCCCTAAGGACTGGTCATTAAGCCTTAACACTTGGATAAAAACTACCACTGAAGAGCAGAGGTGGCTACAGATGATTACAAGCATTCAAAATAAATATTCAACATGTTCCCAGTGGGTAAAAATCCTTCTGGAGGAGTCCTCGTAAAAATCAGAGCTGTTAAATGGATCTCATGAGTCTGTCCTAACAGGACACTACACTCACAATTTTTCTTCAGTTAAAACAGCTTCACTTAAAAAATAAAAGGAAGAGGTACAGGTAGGATACGGTCAGCTTCCTCACAACCAGTGTGCGCCCAGCCAGGGAGAAAGGGAGAGACATACCAGGAAATGGGCACATCACTTGGCACAGAAAAACAGGGCTGAGTCAGAAGAAAACAAGAGACAAACTGCAGAGGCTTTACTCTCTTCCAGCTGTTGAAAGCCCCTAGGATTAGTCCTTAGAGAGACATTTCTGAAAGACAGAAAAAAGGAAAGAAGGGAGGAAGGGACGGATGGAGGGAGGAAGGGAGGGAGAGAGAAAGGGAGGGAGGGAGGGAGAGAAGGAGGGAAGGAGAGAGGGAGGGAGAGAGGGAGAGGGAGAGAGAAAACTCAAGGAAAAGGACA
>NW_004524580.1:24845928-24901622 GCF_000260255.1 Octodon degus | reverse complement strand
GGGGGAGGGACTGAATTGCCATAGCAGTGAGATGGAAGCACCAGTGTCCTCAAGGCAAAGAGCCAAGGAAGCATCTCCTGATGGATCTGAACACAACCTAGAAGTCTTCCAATGAAGGCCAGAGGCTGCTTGGCCTTATCAGTTCCAACTACCAGCAGCAGTTTGGTGGTGTCCGCCCTGGCTTGCGGCTCTCGCAGCGCCCTCGCCTGTTCTTAGCCTCAGGAAGCCTAAGCCGGCCGCCTTTACTCCTTCCTCGTGTGCAGCTGCTTCGTCGTGACTCCATCACCATGTTCGAGGCTCACCTGGTCCAGGGCTCCATCTTGAAGAAGGTCCTGGAAGTGCTGAAGGACCTCATCAATGAGGCCTGCTGGGACATCAGCTCGGGCAGCGTGACCCTGCAGAGCATGGACTCGTCCCATGTCTCCCTTGTGCAGCTCACACTGCACTCCGAAGGCTTCGACACGTACCGCTGCGACCGCAACTTGGCCATGGGGGTAAACCTCACTAGCATGTCCAAAATACTGAAATGTGCTGGCAACGAAGACACCATCACCCTAAGAGCTGAAGATAATGCAGACACCCTGGCGCCAGTATTTGAAGCATCAAATCAGGAGAAAGTATCCGACTATGAAATGAAGTTCATTGAATTGGATGTTGAACAACTTGGAACTCCAGAGCAAGAATACAATTGTGTGGTAAAGATGCCTTCTGGTGAGTCTGCACATATATACCGCGACCTTAGTCACATCAGAGATGCTGTTGTGCTATCCTGTGCCAAAGATGGAGTGAAATCTTCTGCAAGTGGAGACTTGGAAATGGAAACATTAAGTTGTCTCAAACCAGTAATGTTGACAAAGAGAGAGAAGCTGTTACCATAGAGATGAATGAGCCTGTTCAGCTAACTTTTGCACTGAGGTACCTGAACTTCTTTACAAAAGCCATACCACTGTCCGCTACAGTAACACTCAGTATGTCTGCAGATGTACCCCTTGTTGTAGAGTATAAAATTGCTGATATGGGACATTTAAAGTACTATTTATTTGGCTCCCACGATTGAAGATGAAGGATCCTAGACGTTCTTAAAATCAAGAAAGTAAAACTCAGTTCTTCAAAAACTGCTTCTGAGATGCATTTCTTTTATCACCAAATTTGTACCTGAGTATATATGTAGATATTATTTTCTGTAAATAACCTATTTTTTTTTCCTCTTCTCTACACTTGTTTAAAGAGGTCCAGAGTTAAATCTTGTTGCTAGCCTAGAAATACTGCCTTACCTAAATATTCTGGGTGATTTTTATAACAAAAGGGCTTGACTGTATTTTTCAATTTAAATAAAGTTATTTGAATTTCAGATGTCCCAGGACTACATTCTAGTATAAATCCATTTATGGAGATAGGTTATTTTAAGTGTAATAAGTAACCAAAACTTTTAGGGAAATTCATTGTCAAATATTTTAGTATGTAATTTGAACTCAAAAGCAAACAGGAGAGTAGACAATTACTTTAATCATTTTAGCAAAAATTCACTTTCAGAAACCTGTTGTGCCCAAAGGCATGTGGTTCATAAGGTTTGGATTGTTACAGGGCACTGCTTTAGCAGAGAGAATCAAGAGGCTTGGAAGCTTTGGTAAATCTACACAGGGGCCTGAGCCTGAGGAATCTTCTCTTTTTTTTTTTTTTTTTTTTCCTTCAGAACCAGGGATTGAACTCAGGCCCTTGGCTTGCCAGGCAAGCACTTACTCTACTGAGCCATCTCCTCAGCCCCATAAGGAGTCTTAACTACAAAAATCTATTGAGTGTCCTTGTTTAGGACTTCACTCCCTTAAAAGATGAAATGATGTAAATCCTGTGGATGGTGGATCAACTTAGAAAGTGCAGACTGCAGTTATGAAGGAACACACAGAAATACACTCCTCACTGCTGAGGGGCGCCACACGTTTAATTGGTTTACTGTTACGATGCGATGCTTTTTACTAGCGTGTTTTGTGCTTGGTGAGGACTAAGTGGCCAACATCTTTGTTGTCACAGTACCTGGACTGACCACTAGTTTATGGGGCAGTAGAACTTCTATATCTGACAGTCATCGTTGATTACTTCGTGCCATGGATCTGGGAAAGATGGGCTACATAAATGCCTAATAAGTTGTCACAGCTGTGGGGCTGTATTTGTTAGGCCCCGATTCAAGCATACTTTATGAGATATAAACTATCTTAATAAACTTTAAAAAAGAAAAAAAAACTACCCAACACTACCCTGAAACTACCTCCAAATGGTGGTAATTCAAATTCAACAAATAAACTTTGTTGAATAAATTTTATAAAAGAAAATTAATAGAATAAATGAGATAATTCTTCTACTGTGCTTTCAATCTCATCCTCTTTCCTCTCTGATAGGACTCTATGTATTCACTGCTCTGTATTCTCCAAGATTTGATCTACTTTTCCCCTTCCCTTATCAGCCAAGTTACCTGCAGCATTTCCCTCTGCCAGTCCTTCAGCCCATGCTACGGGCTGGATTGGGAGCATCCCCCAAAGGCACATGTGGAAGTCCCGGCCACCATCCTAGGGCCCTGCTGGGGGTCTCTAGTAGGTGGGGCCTAACTGAGGAGTCTGGTTATTGGCAGTGTGCCCTCAAGGGCAACAAGAGCCCAACCTCTGTTTTTCCTTCTTCTCTTCTCCTCCCCTCTTCTTCCTCTTCATCTTCTCCTTCTTTTTCTTCTTCTCCCTCTCTCTCTCTCCCTCTCTCTCTCTCCCTCCTCCTCTCTCTATTCTGTTGTTATCACTACTTCCAAGTTTCCTCTGCCATGAATTCCCTCCAGGCTCTATCCTCTTGCCTGCCACAGGACCAAATGAAACAGGAACAAGTGACCACAGACTAAAACCTTGGGAACCGTGAGCCAAAGTAACCCTTTCTGCTATTTATACTGCTTATCGCAAGTGTTTCGTTGTGGTAATGGAGAGCTAACACAGCCAAATCTAACTTTTATAGTTTGTACACAGGGGCAAAAATGAAGAAGATCCCACAACTTGGACAATGAGTTCTATTAGGAAGTTAAACAAAATTCAACATATAATGAATTAGCAGAAAGACCTAACAACCTCAGGCCAGAGTATGTACCAATTAAAGGAATCAAAAGGGATGACGGTGAAGTTCAGTCATACAGCAAGTGCTCAGCATAAGGAGACCCTGAATTCAGTTCCTGGCACCTAAAGAAAAAGATGTCAACAGCAAGAGGAATGGCACACATTCTCAGGTTGGCAGCATCCACCTGAGAGAAAAAGTTCCTCAGCCAGCAGGCTTTAAGCTCTTTAATTGCAAGGTAAGCAGCCCAGTGGCTGGCACAGTTCACTCCATAATTCCCTCCCTTTGACTCCTTCTGATGTCATGTGGCCTCCTACGTGGGTTTCACGTCAGTTGTTCCTACAGAGCAAGCATCTCATTTTAAGACACTTCAGGAAGAGAGGTGCAGGTAAGTCCACCTGCTTAGCCAGGAAGAGAGGTTTTCATATAGAAAACCTGAAAGTTCATAAGCAAATGTAAGCACTAAATGATTTCTAAAATAGAGAAACCATTCATTGCAACAGAAGCCATAAGTCAGCACAAAAAAAATACTGTTACCATCAAGAAGTTCCATGAAGATGTAGATGTTGGATCATTCTCAAATATCAAAAGAGCTTTCTGCATTAAGTAAATTGCTTTGGACAGCTTATTTTTCTTTATTTTATTCATTACGCTTAATTCTGCAGAAACAAAAATATTTTCATAAAATGGCAAGATAAAAACTATCATTCAGACTTGGGAAAGGGGGGATATAGGTTATCCCAAACTTAATTACCTGTGAAGCAGCCAGTGTTTCCAGATTGTTTTAACTTCTCTGAACTTTTGGTAGAAATATTTTCACTAATAGGAGAAACCTGCAAAACTGAAGGAGATGACTGTCGTTATAATTAGGTTTGTGTCTCAGGTAGGGTATATTTTTAAACATTGAAGAGTAACTATTTGTAAAATTACTGCTTCCTCTGTGTGTGGCATCTTTTGTTCATTAATAGATAAAAATATAAGTAACTGTGGTGCAATTTTACTGTCAAAAACTTTTTTTAGCTGGCTGTGGTGGTGCATGCCTGTAATCTAGAACTGCAGAAGGCTGAGGAAGGATGATTACAATTTCAAGCCCAGCTTGGGCATCTCAGCAACTTGGCAAAATCTTGTCTCAAAAATAAAATATCAGAAAAAGGCTGTGGATGTGACTCAGTAAGAAGACCCAGGGTTCAATCTCCAGCACCAAAAAGTAGAAAGAAAAAAAATTAAAAACCTCTTTTGTTTGCCACCTTTTAACTCAAAGCATAGAAGTTCCAAGTTACAAAAAAAGAAAAAAAAAAAAAAAAAAGATTGTCCATATCATCTTAAATAAAATTACCCTGAAGGTGAACTCTGTTCACTTCCTTTTCCATAAAGGATACATTGCAAGTCCTGATCCCAACCAGTTCTCAGAACTGCCCGCAGCTTTTCTGGGCAAACTGTGTCACCATGGTGTTTGCAAAAGCCCCCCACTACCATGTAAACCCAGGAACAGGCCCGTGCAAGCCTGTTAGCTAAAGCACAGGCAGCTCAGCTATGGGCGCAGGTGCCCAAGCGGGAGTGCCCAGCGTGGCCATCCAGCTGGAAGAATGCGGATGAGGGGAAGAGGATGAGCTGGACCCCATGGAGATGGAGACGGCGGCGGTGACACTTGATTCTCAGGTCACGAGACCGGGCGGTATTTCCTTTCTGTCCCTGGAGGGATGCAACTGTGCAGCAGTACAAATCCCTTTTTTGAGTTTTACTAACTTGTGCTAATAATGCACTTGAGGCATCGTGGCTTGGCGACTGACAAGACAAACACACACCCTGCAAGGACATGAGGTCTCCTTAACAGCAAAGGGCAAGGAAACGTATCTGCATGCGGCTGGCAGTGCAAAGCAGAAAATAATGCTGCATTCTCTCGGTACCAGGGTATTGTGAGTGCGACTTAAGCTTTCCTGATTACAATGGAGATAAGATGGCAACAGTACTCGCAATGCCACATACAGATGAGGCACATTTAATACGATGGTCATCAACAGGCAACCACTGTCAAGTTCCTGAATACGAATGACAAAAATAGTATTTAGGAACATTCATCTGGCAGCGGCATGCTGTAGTGAAGAAAGCAGGCACAAAGTGACAATCTGTGCTAGGGTGGCAGGCCTACAAAGAGAAGAAAAACTCAAAAGGAACCAGAGCACTGAAAGAAATAATAACTAACTCCACATTTAAAATTGAGCACAAGTGTATCATCAATAACTTTAAGCGGTTTTGGACTTTAAAAAAAAAAAAAAAAAAAAAAACGCATTTGTCCTTCAAAGACTCGTGGATGTCAATTAGAAAACCCACGACCCAGCAGCAGCCCGGCGAGGACGTAACCCCTACCTCTCCACTAAGGAAGATAATTGTGCTATTAGGAGAGTCACCGGCCAGTTTCTTAAAGAAAACCCAACACAATGCTTCTATTCATGTTCTGCAATACATTCCTGAGCCACATCTTTTCAACCCAAAGAGTGCTTAAGAATATTATTCTAAGGAACCTCATTTAAGCATCAGAAAATCTTTATCTAGTTTTCAATTTATTTTTGATGACACAGGGATATTTTAACATTATCTGCTTCCCTCCTTACCCAGCAGGTCATAAAGGAAACAGCTTTTCAGACTATTTAAATGTTTAAAATAAAGTGTAAAAGAGTAACAATATACAAGGATAAAAATGATGAAAACAGGGATCTTGATAGGAACTAAATGCTTACAATGGAATTAAAATATCAATAATTTACTGTAAGTCAAACAATCATAATTTTAAACAGCTTCCTGAGTGATCTGATATGCAAAGTATATAGCAATAATAAAAAGTATCAAATGGTATGAGAAAAGAAAAATAATCAAAGTTATCTGGAAAACAATAAGAATAAAATTACAAATTAAATTGGTTCTATATTTCAACTGTGCTTCTCACAGACTCTGTAGTTATTTGGTTTAATGACTACTACCTTGCAGTTGGTCAAGAAGTAGAACAGCTATTCGGTGCTGAGCTTGAATTAATTCAAGATGTAAATCCATCACAAAACTATTTTCGGAGATTGGTTTGTAAGTGTCTCCATCTACATCATGGGAACACTTAGACTAAGCAGACCAAAATAAAACAGAAAGAAACACAGTTATCAAAGCACACTACAATAAAACAATGTAGTTAACAAAACACACTAAAAATAGCTGTACCCTATTATTTTACTCAGGTGACTGTCTCACTCAGAGGTATTAAATTCTGCCCAGTTTGTGACTCTTTGCAACTGCCTTGCTTGTAATAAATACGCTCTTAGAATTCACCAGTGTCCTCTTCATTGACAAGCTCAGAGATTACTTATTTGCCTTCATGTCTTCTGGGAAGAGGGGTATTTCTGGCCTGCGAGAGGAACACTACCACAAGCCATGCTTTGCTAACCTACCTGAAGGGCAGCTCTCCTCCCGGTTCCGTAAAACATCAAGCTAATGTCAGACATTTCCGTCCTTACCTTGACATAGCAGTGGTCGATCACCGACGATCCATCTGGCAAAGTAGTTAACATGCAATTCAGATTCATTCTATCAATTGCCTTGTCAAGCAGTTCATAAGCAAAAAACAACTGTTCCTCAGGTGTTTTCTAAAATAATTTTATAAACAAAAAGAAAATGAAAACTTAAGAAAAATCTCCATGTTCTTTTAACAATAATCCAAAATCAAATAACAGAAATTTAAATAGTGAACCCAAAGCAGCAGTGCTGTGTCTTGACAATCTGACTAAATGACAAGAACTATCAATGCAGATGAAAACAATTAATACATAGCATCATTTTTCCAAGTATAAATTAAATTTCGTTCACAAATATATATGAAACTTCTATCTACTGTTTTCAAAATTCTGGTTCTAACAAATGTACACATAAATTTTAAAAATAGAGCCAATATAATTTGTCTTATACATTTAATCTCTTAGCTAAAAATTTTGATAGAATCCATCAAATTCAATGGTCTACCTCATAATTTTCAAAACTCAAATAGTTTCCAAATATAATTATTCTCACAGGGAAACAAACACAATAACTTAAAGAGCAATCAGTTTTGTTCAAGCTTTAAATTTTCTCAATTTTTCCAGAACTTCCTAAGGAAATAAAGCATATATATATATATATATATGCACATGTGAGTTCGCTCTCAAATATATACAAGATATCCATTATATATGTAACGGATATATTCATCAATTAAGCTGAAACCTTCTGTATAACTGCCCCCTATCCTTGAGCTTGGTTTTACTATTTTTTGCATGTTTTTAAATATTTACTCTATGTGTTCTTGTAACAGTATACAGTATCTCTGTGCATACTCTATAAATTCTCTTATAAAATTCCACAGGCCGATTTTATTTTTTTTTCCCTCAACCATATGTAGCTGAAACTTATTCAAGCTGGCATATGCAACTCAGTGAGTCGAGCAGGGTTTGGTTATGAACGCAGAACTACTCTAGCTGTTCCAAGCACAGAATCAGAAGTGTCCCTCGCCGTTGGAAAGCATGTGGCATCAAAGATCAAGAAAGTGCCAGAAATGATTTTGCTTCACGTGATTCTCACGAGCTCACTCAGGAGCTTCCACAAATCTAAGAATCCAGGAGGCAGGTGACAACGACCTCAAGCACCTACTGGACTGTGCACTGAAACAGTGGGACACAGAAGCCTGCTCAGTGTGATTGGTAAGTTCCATCTGCCACTGCAAAGTGAGAACTGTCATTCCTCTTCTACATAACAAATTTGTGCAAATGTCCCCCTGTTGGAAGATTAACCACCTAGAGCTATGTGGCAGTAGATGCTGAAGTGTAATTTCACATCTCTTCACATCCCCTGTAACTCAGAGGGCACTACAGGCAGGGAGGCAGGCAGGCCACACTGACCCTAGTTCACTCGTCCTCAGAGCTGCCAAGGACAGGTGCTAAAGAACACGCCACAATCACCCCTCACCTGCGGAGGGGCATCTGATTGCTATCCCTACAGACACTGCAGCGCACGGAACATGCCTGTGACTACAGATGTATTTTCTTCTTTTTCTATTCATCTAAGACTCATGAGCAGAAGACTGGCAGACATTCTTATGCAATTACAAGAATAAAAGGATCACTTTTAAACTTTTACAGTAGGTATAACATTCACGGGGTCCGCAGACAATCCTCTTGATCAGACGGGGACAATTTCTTGCAGCTCTAACTACTAAGAGTTACACTACAGATTTTCAAATGTTAAGTCTGCATTCCTAGAATATAATATACACAATTTTATTATATATAACCAAAAGATTCAAAGGCTTGACGAGCTTCCTAAGCAACCCAAGTAGTAGAAAGCAAATAACCAGCCAACCTGAGGACAGGCCCAAGGTTTTAAATCTTTATTTAGGACACAATTTCTCCTATCTACTCTTCTCCCAGACCCGAGTTGAGATATTTCCTTATAGAAACAGGTTTTCCTAGTTACACCTTTTCCTAGGAGGCGGCTTCGGTAGGGTCTGACTTCAGGTAGGAGTCCGAGCCACCCCCATCTCTTGTCCCTGGGTGGCTCCAGCCCGGAAGCTACCTGGTAACTAAGCTCGCCAACCCTGCTGTAGCGCCCATTTTAAGAGAATCGTTCTAGTGTTCAATTCCCTATTCTGGCACTTACTTTACTTTCTTGTGAGCTGTGAAATATACTGAGAATATCTGTTCATTTCTGTCCAAAATTTCTGTATTTTAGTAGGAAGACTCATCTAGGTTGCCACTTGGCCAGAAAACAGGGGTCTATCCGGATACCTCTGTAGCATCAAAAGCTTCAAGACCGCTCTCCCCACACACGCACACTATTGCCATTACCATGGCTACCACACTGGCTTCCTCTCAGCATCTCCACCACCAGCCCAGCTAACAGTTGATTCAAACATGCTCCAAGTATGGGGCCAAATGCTTTACCAACACTAATCATTTGTCAGCCCCGTAAGATATGCTTATTAGTTATCATAAATTATTGAAGACTATTTAAACTGTTCTAAGGGGGCCAGCGAGACAGCTCAGTGGACTAAGTGCCTGCTTAGGCAAGCACAGGGGCTGGGTTTGATCCCTGGCACCACATGCCGCTCCGGCCATGCCCCTGGGCACGCTGAGCATGTGACTGAGTCTGGGTGTGGTGGCACACGTATTCCCAGTGCTGGGGAGGCTGTAAAAAGGAGGATCACTACAAGCTTGAGCTGCGCTGCATAGTGAGACCCTGCAAAAAATACAAAAAAAAAAAGCTTAGGGCTGGGGATATAGCTCAATGGCACAGCACCTGCACTGCAAGCAAGAAGTCATGAGTTCAATTCCCAGTACCAAAAAAAAGTTCTGTCATGTAATCACAATAGTACCTCATATGTATTTTAAATAGTAGCTTGTCAACCCAAATGCCCATCAGTTGAGAAATGGATAAAGAAGATGTGGTATTTTTACATGATGGAGTATTATTCAGCCATAAAAAGGGATAAATTTGAGGCTTTTATTGGTAAATGGATGCAACTAGAGACCATACTCTTAAGTGAAATAAATCAGACCCACATGTGCAAACACCGGTTTGTCTCCCTAGTGTAAGAACCTGAAGGAGTGAATAAAATGTGAAGGGTACAATAGACACTGTGACGGGAATCAATCTGTCCAAAAGGAGGAAATTACTGAGATGAGAAGGACAGGAGAGGGAACGGGGGAAAGAGATACAGCTATGTAAGTACGCAGGATCGCTTGGGTAATTGTCCTGTGGATTTCTGCTGGTCTGTGGAGAGGAGCAGTTAATAGTTTTTGTCTTCTTTTTCTTTTCTTTTTTTTTTTCTCTTTCTCTTTTCTAATTTCATGACTTTGTTTCTCCTTTTCTTTCTTTGTCTAATTTTGCATGCATATACCTGGTAATCTAAACCACTAAACTGAAGAAAACACTATGCAATACAACCAACACTGTCAAATTCACATTATTTTGCTCAGTGAAATTCTGTATCATTTCTAATTTTTTATTACTTTTCATATTCTCTTTAAAAAGTAAGTACATACATAAAATCAAATAGTGGCTCACACACGCACACAACAGGTAACGCGTCCCACCACAGGCTCTTCCCGCAAGCATGCGCACTGTCTACTCTCTCTTCAGTGCTCAGCCTTTCCCCCACTTCCCTCCCCTCAGTGGGCTATGAGAACCCTAAGTTGAAATTCAATGATCTACAGGAAACATACAAAACAAAAAAGTCCCACACAGTCAGTAACTGCAGTATACCAGACACTGGCTTCTATACAAATAACCCATTTAAACAGGGTGACAAACCAGTGGACTGGTACTGCTGTAACTTCACAGGAGGGGTCAGCCAAGCAGTACGTGATGAAGATCTGATTCCACGCCCTGCAACAGCAAGCGCTGGGCTGCAGCGCACACCTCTGCGTCTCGTGCAGCACTCCCTTCTGTGGCCTCCAGTCACCCTCCGTGGCACAGCATGAGGGCCAGGGGATCACAGTGCTGTCATGAACGACTTGTGTCAGAATCTTGACCAAATCTCAGCTAAGGGAGGATGCACTCTTCAATTTAAATAACAATCACTCAAGAATGGGCTAGTTTCTTTGTTGTGGGAACACTGACACCTTCTAACAAATCCATTTCACTTGGTGGTAAGAGCCAAAAGAATTCCCGTCTCCAGCCAAAAGCTGGTGCTTTCCAACTTCCACTAGGAGCCCTGTTCCTACCGAAGGTGTCTCAGAGAAGCAGAGCCCATCCACGGAGCCATTGGCTTTCAAATTCTTCACTGGACTTGAAGGACTTTTAAGAGCCTCATACCTGAATGAGCCTGACTGAAGACTGTCTGGAGTGAGTGAGGAGGGGCTGTGTGTGTCGAGAACTGCAAGAGACCCCCAAGGAACTACTTCAGATGCCTGCTGCCCCTCCCCACTCCAGGGTATGTCAGGCTCCAGGCCCGTGACAGGCCTTCTGAGGGGACGCAGAGCAGCATGAAGAACTCAAATTTGTAGCCCTGAAGCTTAAAACTAGAAGATAAACATTTATATGAGAAAGAAAATTCAGAATTAACACCCCTCTTCATTCTATCCATTCCTGACATTTGATTGGTACCCAGTCAAATTAATTTTAGCAACTATGGAAGAAGTGTCAACAAAATTAAATTTTTAAATTAGCACTTGTTTTTCTGTTTCAAAGGGCTACCACAGGTGAAGGTGATAGAGGCAGGTGACATATTATTAAAGGTCCACTGAAGTTTCTGTATGTCCATACACTAGAAAAATATCATTTATAAAACACTGAAATACATGTGTATAAATGCACTTTGTGTAAATATACTGGGAACTCTTAAATCAACAGGCAACACAGCCCTTGAGGGCAAAACACCTAATTCAAACACCACTTACGTGTGACTACGAACAGGAGTGCTGTGAAAATGAACACGGTGGCTACACAAATCAGCTTAGGTTGCAACTCACAAATATGACACTGAGAGTGAAAAGCAAGCAGAAGACAAATACACACAGTATGACACTGTTTGAATAAACTTTAAAGTAGGCAAAGCAACATTCTCTACTGCCCGAGAATGCATATGTAGGTAACAAAGCAGTAAAACACCTATAATCAGCATTCCTGAGGTCAGGAGTGAGTTCTAGATGGGGGAAAGGTCAGGAATACGGGAGGAGCGGAGGGGGTCGCTTCGTCTGGGAGACTGCCCTCCAAAGCCTTGGGCTCCCTATCTGCAGACTCTGCCAAGCACAGGGCAAAAGCAGATGGAACACTATACTGAACATGTTCCAATTTCTTTCTTGCTATTATTTCCCTAACAACACAATAGAAGGGGCTGAGGATATAGCTCAGTGGCACAAGTGCCTGCCTGGCAAGTACGACCACTTAAGTTTGATTTCCATTACAAAAAAAAAAAGCCACCATAAGAACTATTTCCAGGGTTTGCCAAATACTTCAGCAGATTAAAACGCCTGCAAGCAAACCCAGGGGCCAGGCGGTAGATCCAGGACCTGCGTGCTGCCCCCTCCCCTCCCCTCCCGCACGCACACACTGAGATGGCAATTGAGACTGGGTGTGGTGACGTGCGCCTATAATCTCAGTTCTTGGGAGGCTGTAACAGGCGGACCACTACAAGTCCAATCTAGTAGTGAGGCCCTGAACACCCTGTAGGCCCTCCCCTAAAATACAAAAAAAAAAGAACTTTTTCCATAACACACTGTATTAGGTTATAAAAGTAATCCAAATAAGTATGTGGGAGAGACTGCCCAGGTTATATGCAAGTACTATGACATTATAAATGGGGCTTCAGCACTGTCACGGTTCAGTATGGGTCGGAGGCCTGGAACCAATTTCCCATGAATGCTAATTATACTGTAACACTTTCTTTCCTAAGTTAGCAGATGAAGAAATGGCCCTTCATTACAACTGTGCTCACTTCACAAGCACTCATAGTAAAATGAGGAAATAATTTTTTTTTAATGTATTTAGTAAAGAGTCTACAGGGTCTCACTATACAGATCAGACTCATAATGATCCTGTTTTCAGCCTCCCAAGCGCTGGGATTACAGGCTTGTGTCACCATGCCCAGTCTCAATCAGCATCTCTGCACACCCCAGTGACAGGGCCAGTAACGCACAGCAGGGATCAAACCCCCGTCCCTTTACCTGCCTAAGCAGGCACTTTAATCCGCTGAGCTATCTGGCCAGCCCTGCTCTTTGTAACTGTAGGCCATATACTTCAAATGGATTATTTTAACTATAGCAATTATAAGAGTAAACATTTAGCAAAGGGAAAATGCTGATAAAGTGATCTTTAAAAAAGCTACTAAGAATGCTACTATGTCTAAAAAATGTAAGACCTGAAGACATGGAAAGATAGTATTTCTATCAGTATACAACTTACAGATATTTGGGGGTTTTTTACATCTTCAGTTTAAAATTATACTTTAGAAATTAAATCAGGCAAAACAAACTATGACTCGCCAGCTTCCTGTCTTGTATAGTATTGAGAGCAGTCTACGCAACACTAGCATCCCAAGTTGATAGTCCACTGGAGTTCAAAGAGTTTTTGTTCTCCAATAATGGAGCGCGCGGTATTCTGTATCTCCTTACAGCACCACGGCACTCAAAAATAAGCCAATGCTTCAGAGACATCGCACTGTGAAAAAAGGCATTGTGCTTCCAAAGTCACTTGGGATGCTTGACCCTGGCATTCTTTTCTGAAGCTCAGTGCTTAGCATTACCTGGGACAGTCTGCAAATGTCATTCTAGATTTTGCCTGTAAACAAATGAATATTTATCACCTGTACAAGGAAGTTCCCACAGTACACTGGGTAAAGCAGTTCCCCAGACTTCCACTTGGATCTACAAGGATACAACCCATCAGAAATAACTCAAACATCATTTAAGGAGAGGAGAGCCACTGGTCTCCTGCAGCCCCTCTCTCCTCCTGCGCTCCCAGAGGCTCCCACCCCCACAGCCTCAGCTGATCCCACCACACTCCAAGCAGATGGGAACTCATTCAACAGAAGCACTGCTGAGCAACCTCACTGTATAAATCTATGCATCACAATGCACTCAAGAGAGTGTGCGAGTAAACAGAATCATAAACCTGGTTAAAAGTTGGTAAACTTAACTTTTTGCTAGAGTAAAATTCAAAGGTAAAAAAAAAAGTCCTCAAAATTTTAAATATATACAGGTCATAAATTTATAAATCAAATTTCATTTACAAAGCTGATATGGAAAATAGCTATATTTGTTGCCATATGTTATAATACCTTTAATATTGGGAGCACTTCCAAGATTCCTCTGGGGATCCCATAGACTTCTTCATAATCTTTTCTTAGGGATGTGTCTGGAAATGAGAGAAGGAAAAGAAGGTAAAAAGGAAGGGGGAAGAGGAGCAAAAGGGAATAAAAGGAAAGAAGGGAAGAGAAATGAAACAGAGAGAAGCAGAAACAAAGAGAAAGAAGAAAGGACCGGGGGAAGAAAGAAAAATGTAAGTATGGAAGAATAATAATCACAGAAAGCATGCTAAACTGGTCATACTTTAATTGTTCAATTATTTAATGATCTTAGAAATGATCCAGTCTTAGAATTGGACTGAATGCCCAACTGTTTATTTCATGTAACTAAACATTTTCTCTCTGAAAAGCAACATGAAAGCATCTTGCGCACCCTGATAGGGACCCATGGCACACGCCTGTAGCTACTTAGGAGGCCAAGGCAGGAAGATGCCCTGCATCCAGGAGTCTGAGATGAGCCTGGGCAACATAATCAGACCCATCCCCGAAAAAAGAAGCACTTTGAAATACAACAAACTAAATCCAGTTCTCTTGATTAATGTAATATGATAGAGGTTGGTCTTCCTATACCCATTACAAAATTTATTTTAAAACACTCAGAAAAGACCAGCACAGAAGCCTTCATGAATTGAGACAAAATATCAGAAAAGATCACTGTGAATGAGAGAAGTATCAATTATAAATATTTACATAGCAAAATTAATTTTTTTTTTGTATTTTACTACAAAGTCTACAGGATCTCACTGCTAAATCGGACTCATAGTGATCCGCTTGTGTTCAGCCTCCCAAGTGCTGGCGTTACAGGCACACATCACTACCCCAGGCTCATTTACCATCTCAGCACGCCCTGGGGGGTGGGGCCAGTACAGCATGCCAGGGATCCAACCCTGGCCACTGGGCTCTGCCTAAATATGTGCTTTAATCCGCTGATCTATATGGCTAGCCCTTTAATTTCTTACCTTAAAATTTATTTAATAATTCAACACTGAAATTCATATTACTTTGTTAAGTGAAAATCTGTATCAATTGTAATTTTTTCTGTTTTAATTCTGATTTGTACCCTTTAAAAAATAAAAATAAAGGGCCAGGGAGATGGCTCAGTAGAATAAGCATTTCCCTGGCAAGCGCAAGGGCCTGAGTTCAATCCCCAGTTGCACAAAAATAAATAAATAAATAAATAAATAAATAAATATTTTCTTTAAAAATTCAAGGTAATAACATATTACTTAATAAGGAACCTAAGAAGTATCTTGAAGCAGACAATCATAATACACAATGTTTTATGTGGTAATAAAGTGATGAGAATAATACTTAGAAATTTCATCTTCATATATGTAAACGCAAGCAACCCTTCTTTATATCAACATAGAAGTTGATAAGTGGATTGTTTGAATATCGATTAATTCCTAGACATGAAACATTGTAACAAAAAATTGATACTTCACACTGTGCTTGATCTGTTTATAATTAAATTGCATACAACAATAGTTTTCTGAAAGTAACTGAAGCAACAGAATCAAGTAAGGATTACATTTTAAAAAGAAGAAAAATAAAATTGAGTCTTTTGCTTCCAGTAACAAATAATCTAGAAAAATTCTCCTGGCTGGAGAAAAGCAAAAAATATGTTTCTGTTTTTGTTTTTAAGATCTGGGGGGCCAGTGAGATAGCTCAGTGGTCTAAAGCACCTGGTTAGGCAAGCTCACACAAGTGCAGGGACCACAGTTCATTCCCAATACCGCATGCTGCACCAGCCCTGCCTCCAGGGTGGGCTGAGCAGGCCATAAATAAATAAATACATAAATAAATAAATACATAAAAGCTGCAGGTTAAGAAAGTAGTGAAACAATAAAGACAAAGTGGGAAGGGAGCGCACAGGGCAGAACGACAGGAGACCTGTGTCTGTCCCCCCCACCCCACCCCCGGAGCTCAGAGGGAAGCTGAGCAGCTAGGCGGTGACTTGACAGCCAGGAAGGGCTGAGGCAGGAGAGTTAGAAAAGTTATAAATACAAACAAAAATAAAATCTAGGACGCGGATCCATTGCACAGATATTTGCTGGAGTTCCCACACCGCATCGGCCTGTGGGGGCGAGGTGGGGGGCACCAGCCCATGGGGGCATCAGCCCATGGGGGTGAGGTGGGGGGCCACCAGCCCCGTGGGGGCGAGGTGGGGGTGGGCACTGGCAACCTAAACACGTTCTCTTCCTTCCAGAAGCACCAGCTGTCCTGAGAAATGAAGAGGGAAAAAATGAAAGGGGTAAAGAGGAGGAATGGAAGGCAAAAAAATAAAGAAGAATGAGAAAGGAGAGAAAGAGGAGTAAGCGTAAGTAGAAATGGAGAAGGGAAACATCAGGAGGAAAAGGGAAAAACATGGGCCACCAAAGCATCCAGTGTACAACCTTTTCCTTTTTCTTTTTTCTTTTTTTTTTTTTTTTTGGGGGGGGGGCAGAACCGGGGATTGAACTCAGGGCCTTGTGCTTGCCTGAGAAGCATTTATTCCACTGAACCATCTCCCTGGCCCTCTTCTTTTCTTTCTTTCTTTTCTCTGTTTTTTCTTTTGAGACAGGGTCTCACTATGTAACTTGGGCTGGCCTTGAACTCACTTTGTAGCCCACGCTGGTCTCGAACTTGCAACAATCCTCCTGAGTGCTGGGATTAGACACGTGCCACCACACCTGCGTTAGCATCCCTTGAGGAGACCTCTCTAGTTCCTCAATGCTGGCTGTGTGGTGAATAAAGCACGACGCCAGATCGCCTAGCTTCCATTCATAGACATCATCCTGTACCCTAATGTACGCTTATATATTCCCGTTTGTAGACTGAGATATTCACAGCCTCATATTCTTCAATATTTTACCTAGAGACTTTTTAAATTTTCCTCTTGGGCTTCCTAAAATCTCTAATATCTCAGTTAATCTTAACGTGACCTCTGCTACCACCACAAAGTCAATGTCTTCCCTTTTACAGCTGTGAATCACTTCGTGTATCTGCCACAGAAGATGCACCCACTGAAAGAGAGAACACAGGCGGCGGGATCAATTAAAATGTCTTACATTTTAGCAAAGTCACATTTTCCAAAACTTTGAAATCACCAGGTAATCAAAATGAAATGTCACGTAGTTCTCCTTAGTAATGTATCTTAGTCATAAATGATATAAAGTGGGCTGGGAGATAGCCCAGCAGCCTAAGTACCTGCCTGGCAAGTACAAGGTCCTGAGTTCGATCCCTAGTACCACAATAAACAAACAAATAAATAAATGAGTGATTTCAAAAGATGCTATTTAATGATAAATCTGTTAATATATAAATTCATAAAGAAGATTCACTTGTTTATAGTCTGCATATTCATAATGGCAAATTCATGATGTACTACTTTACACATCAGTTAATATTATTTGAGTATTATCTGCATCCTCAAAGTCATTCTCTCCTCAAGGCAGCTATGCGTGGTCACCATCAAGGTCTTCCAGGTTTCCAGGCTGCACTCTAGGTGCCTCACGAACTGACTTTCATGCCTGTGTTCACAGAGTTCAGCACAGAAAACCACCTATCGCCCTTTGCACCTTAAGATGACAAAACAATATTCATGCACCCGCATCATTACTTAAGAAAGTACATGACTTACAAAACCTCACCTGTGCATGCTAATGAAGCTACTCGTAGGAGACTCAGTCAGTAGAGCTGAGCCGGACCATCTGTCTAATGCTTTCAGGCTACTCACATGTTCAACTGTCCTCCCCATGAACCAAACAGCTTTCCAAGTAGTCTAAAAATATTATTGCAGAGGAAGCACTGAAACTCTTACTTGTATTCTCTATTTTGAATCCTATTGAATTTATCTAAGCTCACATGACGTGGGACACACTGTATTTATTCCTTCCTTTAAAACAGAAATATTCTCCCACACTCCGCAAAACAAAACCAGGGCAGGCACACAGGAGCATGTTTTTCAAAAGACTCACTCATTACTGGAAAGATAACTTCTTAACATACATATCTGTAAATGATGTGATTATGCAAGCGAATAAGAAAATCTAGATTTGAAATGTATAAGCAATTTAGATTAATAAGAGGGAAAACATGTTAAAGAAACACAAGATAAAGAATACATACTTTGCTAGTTGTGATTTTCTGGGTGACTTTTGTGTAGTCATTTCTGGACAAACTGATCCGATGCACTCCTGGTTTACACTTTTGCCATAAGAACATTATCATGTCCACAACAATTTCTTTATCAGGCTGAACATTCTGGAACCCAAAGTAATAAAAGTAAATGAATAAAAATAGAAAGAGACAGAAATACGACATTACTGTGTTTCAGGGACACTCTCAGCGCGTTAAAGGAACAACTCATTTAATCTTCATACCAACTCCATAAACTGAGTATTACTACTGTCACCTCTACTTCATGGATCGGCAAACTGAGGCACAAGAAGAGGACATGATTTTTCCAAACATGAAATGACCAGAGAGTGGCAGATCTGAAGGACTGACACCCAAACAATCTAGCTCAAGTACTATTTCTGTCTCTCAAAGAAGAAAAGTCCCAAACATCTGTAGGCACATCTGTACATCAGTGAGTCTCATTCAAGCTTGAAATTTATTTATGTTTCAATTTTTATATATCTTGCATTAAAATAATAAAGAATTAGTGAATAGGAAGGAAAGGCATTATAACCTGAGAGGAAGTTAGGAGTGGATGAAGGACATAGATAAAGACAGAGAGAAAAGGAAGAGACCTTCACACTTGGTATCAACAAATACTTCAAAAGGAGGATGTCGCTCTCAAATCAAACTGGCTCTTATAATGATGTAGCAGAAAACGCCCCTCCCTCCAGCCAATACATTTCAGTTTATTAGCTGCCCAGGTAACAGTTCCTATTTCAGTTCCAGTCGCCAGGATGCACAGCTGCTCACTATGATGCACACTGCAATCATTCTGGGAGTGATTTTTGGTCCATACCTATCAGTGTAAATAAATATGCCTCCAAATCCCAGGCATCATTTTAGTGTTTCTGCTTGTTGCAATGGTCAAGCTCCATCGTCAGCTTGTTAGACTGGGTAATTAGGAAATTACACTTCTGGGTGGACTTGTGAGGATGTTTCCAAAACAGCTGGCATGAAGAACAGCAAACAATGGGGAGATTCATCCTGAAGGAGGGTGGCACCAATCCAAGGTAGAGGAAAAGGCCCAGCCAGCACAATGCTCTTGTTTCCTCTCCATTTCCTGGCTCCCATGAGGTGAGCAGCTCTCTTCAGACACACCTTCCACCATGTTTCTGTCTCCCCACAGTCCTGACACAAAGAAGCTGAGGGATCTTGGACAGAAACCATGACTCAAAGTGAACCCTGCCTCCTTTACTTTGATTTCTCAGATACAATGGTAACTCAGCTCACAAGCTTAATTTGTTTTGATTATTTTGGAGAAGATGGCTGCATTTGTGTTTATGTAGGGAAGATGGCCTTGATTGTGTTTGTCATCTGATGTAGAGTATGAACAGAAGCAAGATTTTATGAACACAAAACAAGTCTGGGAACCAAGATGCCACTGTATTTGGTCACATTAACAAAAAGCTGACTAACACAGCTCTTTTCAAAAAAGTAAAACTAGCCAGACATGTGGCTCACACCTGTAATTCCAGCATTTGGGAGGCTGAGGCAAAAAGATCACTGAGAGTTTAAGCTCAAGGCCAGTCTGGGCTATAAAGTGAGTTGAAGCTATCCTGAACTAGTAAAATCCAGTCTCAAAATGACAAGAAAATAAAAAAGTAAAGTTCCTTATTAAATTTGAATTATAAAGGTAATGAATTTATGATTAAAATATTCCAAATTGAGTTTCTTTGAGGCAACTCTAAAATTTAATTTGATATATATCAAACTTTAGAATATACTTGAGAACATAATAGAGATCCATAGTAATAGGTATTTATTGAATTGAATTCAGTAAAACTAAGATATGTCTGGTTTGTTGTTTTTTTTTTCTGGTATCAGGAATTAAGCCCAGAGCCTTTACACATCTCCAGTCACAGTGTGTGTGTGTGTGTGTGTGTGTGTGTGTGTGTGTGTACATGTGTGTTAAGATGGGATCACACAAAGTCAGCCTACTAACTTGCTCAAGGTGATCCCTACTCTTCTGCCTCAACCTGCCGAGTGCTGAGGTTACTGGCATGGACCACAAAACCTAGTTCATCTATTCAGTTTTTAAAGGTGGACAGATGAAAGTTCCTTACACTTTTAAGCCTTGATTGCTATTTTTTGTTAAGTTCCCCATTATAATTCCATTTGCTACCAAAAACCTTTCTTTCCAAAATTAAATACTTGTCATAGATTTTGACACATTCCAATAAACCCAGAAGAAACAGAAAATAATTTTTTTAATATATTTAGTACAAGGTCTCACTACACAGATTGGACTTGTAGTAATTCTCCTGTTTTTAGCCTCTCAAGCGCTGGGATTACAGGTGCCAGTCTCCTGAAAATATTTTAATAGTAAAACTTTCCAAGTATCTTACTGAGTTTCACTCCATGGGAAAAAGTAAATACACTGCTCTATAATTGTGTGATTTTCAATTTTTTTAACAATGAAGCCCAACTTTCAACTAAAATTCCTTCAAAATCCCTAAACCATATTCAAAACCCATTAACATCAGGTTAGGATGCTACCCTTTGGCTTCTGAGGCACCTCAGAGAAACCTTGAGGATCCCCAGAATTCACTTTTAAAACAGTGCTACAGAAAATGCCTTTTAAAAACTCAACCATCCCTTCATGATAAAAATGCTGATGGAGATAAAGACAGAAGAGCCTTATCTCGAACTGATAAGCAACAAATCCATAGTTGACCTCACAGAGAATGTAGAAAAGCTGAAAGCATCCCCTGCCTGCAAAATCAGGGATGAGTCAAGATTCACTCACCTCTTTAATGTAGCACTCAAACTTTAGCCAGAGAAATCAGGCAAGAGAAAGAAATAAAAAGGATACAAACAGGAAAGAAGAAGTCAAATCAACTCTATACACAGATGATATAATCTTTTACATAGAAAATTCAAAAACCTCCTCCAGAAGACTCCTAGAGCTATAAATGAATTCAGCAAAGTGACAGGTACAAAATACTGCACAAAAATCAAGTGTTTCTGTACACCAGTGATGAACTAAGAAAGAAATCAGAAAAATTATCCTATTCACAACAGCTTTAAAAAGATTAAGTACCTAGGAATCTACCTAACAAAGGAGGTAAAATACTTTCATAATGAAAATTATAGTACTCTGAAGAAAGAAATTAGAAGCAATGCTAGAAAATGGAAAACCATCCCCTGTGCCTTAAGATGGGCATATATTATGCAATTATCAATATCAACAGTTTTCGTAAAACTAGATCAAAATAATCTTAAAACTTTATAGAGAGCCAGAATAGCTAAAGAAATCCTGAGCAAAAAGAAGCAAAGCAGGAGGTATTATGGTCTCAAATTTTAAGTTATAACATGAAGCTACTGCAACAAAAGCAGTACAGTACTGGCACAAACCCAGACATGTAGACCAACCAAACAGACCAGAAGATACAGAAACTACCTCAAGTACTTTTAACCATCTGATCTTTGACCAAGAGACCAAACACATACAGTGGAGAAAAGACAATCTCCTTAACAAACAATGCTGGAGACACTGGGTATCCCCATCAAAGGAATGAAGATAGACCCATATATTCCACACTCTACTAAATCAAATCAAAGTGAATCAAATACCTTGATATACAAATAGAAACATTGAGGGGGCTGAGGAGATAGCTCAGCGGTGTAAGCACCTGCCTGGCAAGCACAAGGAACCAGGTTCGACCTCTGGTACTGCCTGCCGTGTCAGCCCCAAAATCCCAGGCGTGTCATGCCAGCCACTGAAACCAGGTGTGGTGGTTCATACCCATAATCCCAGCATTGCGGAAACTGAGATGGGAGGATCATTATGAGTCCAAGCTGTGTAGCAAGACTTTGTACCAAATACATACATACATGAAACACTGAAAGTGCTGGAAGGTAAATTAAGCAAGATACTTGGGGACAGGGGCATAGGCAATGACTTGCTGCATTAACTCCAATAACACAAGAAGTATCACCAAGAATCAGGAAATGGTATGATATTATCTTAAAAAGCTTCTGCATAGCAAAGGAACAATCAACAGAGTGAAGAGATTATCTACAGAATGAGATAAAAAACTGTGCCAGTTGCTCTTCTGACAGAGCCCTAATATCTAGAGTATATACAGAACTCAAAAAATTTAACTCCCCAGAGCAAATGACGCAATGAGAATATGAGCAAATGAAATGAATACACACTTCCCGAAAGAAGAGGCTCAAGTGGTCAATAAGTACATACAAAAACATTCAACATCGTGAGCCCTTTGCGAGATGAAAATCAAAACATCTCTGGGATTCCATCTTACTCCAGAAAAAAGAGCTATGCTCAAGAACATACACACACAGAAGGAAGGAATGCTAATGCCAAGGAAGGCCGTGGGGAAAACGAGCCCATCTGCACTGCTGATGAGAATGTAAAGCAGCACAAGTGTATGGAGATTCCTCAACAAACTAAAAACAAAAATTCCACTTGATCCAACTAAGCCTTTTCTAGGTATTTAGCCAAAAGAATTAAAGACATCATACTGTCGGGCCAAGGAGATAGCTCAGTAGAATAAGCACCTGCCTGGCAAGCACAGGGCCCTGAGTTCAATCCTCAGTACTGAAAAAAAAAAAAAAAAAAAAAACAAGGAGCTGTTCAAATAGCTCAGTGGATTAAAGCGCCTGCAAGCAGGTGCAGAGGTCAGGGGTTCAATACCCAGGCCTGCAGTGCCAGCCCCACCCCCAGGGCACCCTGAGACAGCAACTGAGACTGGGCAAAGTGGCGCATGCCTGTAATCCCAGCACTTGGAAGACTGTGAACAGGAAAATCACTATGAGTCCAATCTAGTAGTGAGACCCTAAAAACCCTGTAGACCTTTCTAAAAACTATAGGAAAATAAAAAGATCATAATACAGAATAAAAAAGATGTCAAAATACATATATACCCATGCATCAGTGCAAGTCAGATTGCCAAACTCAGAAGGAGCCATCTGCTGAAGGACAGTAAAGAAAATGAGGTGTATTTACCCAAAGAAGTATTATTCATCCATAAAATAGAAAAAATTTAGGTCATTTGCAGAATGGATGGAACTTGAGGCCATAATTTTAAGTGAAATAAGTCAGATGCAGGTTTCTCTTATATAAGGAACTCAAACAGGAAGGATGATAAGAAACAGGGAAAGAGACTTTTGGGAGATGAGGAAAGGGGAAGTGGGAGGAAGAGGAGAGAGAAGGTAGGAAGAAGTTTTCATAAGAGTATCAAAAATTATATACATACTAATTTCCCAAAATGAATGTAATTATGTATTGCAAGCTAATCAATTAACTAATTTTTCTTAAAATATAAAGAACACTGCACTAGTGGTGCCTAGCCCTTCACATCCACAAGCGGACCATTTTGAGCACTGAGCCTCACGCACACAGTGACTCTGCTAACCACCAGGCTTTGCCACCTCGGGCTAAGGAGGAGCAGTTCACTAAGCACATGAACTCGTCCTTATAGTCACTGCCTCCTTCCCCACATCCCGCATCGTTAGAAACACAGCTAGCCCAGGAATTCCCCAGCAAGGACACAAATGACATCCAGGACAAAGACACAAAGGAACTTACAATTACAACTCAGGCCTAACTCTATGATGTATTCTAATGATTAAATAATACAGAATTTTTTTTTTTTTTTAAATCCTACTCAGTTACTCTAAATAGCCAGTTCACCTGGGGAGAGGCACAGACGCAGAAATGCAGGACTGCTGCCAAATGAAAAATATCTTCTGAATATCCGCAAAGCTTCACGAAAGTATCTGCATTCAAGAAGTAGAAGAAAATGAATTCAAACTTTGTGGACAATCACAAAACTTCAAATAAAAAAGGTAAAAAAATGCTCCAAACATAACACAGGGGAACTACCCGCTCGGACCCCCACCTGTCCCTCTCTTGGACAGGAGCTTTCTTTCTCTCAATAAATAAATTCTCATAACGTCCGTTTGTTCCTAAAGTTCATTCTTCAGTTGTAGAGAACACGAACTTGTGCAGGTCAGGTCCAGAGATCGTTTTTCCCTATGTCATTAGAAGGTTCCTTATATCGTTTGGAGGTCACCCACCCAAGACCAGTTTTTCTCCCTTTATCATTTTGGAGTTTCCCACTGAGATCATTGGATGGAGGTATGAGTTTGCTTTTCTTTCATAAATTCTGAATTAAGACTTGCTTAGGTAACAAATTTTTACGTTTCAAATGTTAATATGTCTTTGCCCATTGCTCATAATTGTTCATGCTCTGCTTCATACAGTTTTGCCTCATATAGTTCTGTTAAAATTGCTTACAATTGCTTCTGTTTTGTCTCATATTGTTTGCTAAAATATTGGTCAAAATGTTATTGGTAAATCTAAGTTAAAATGTGGAAATGTTACAAGTTCATGATATTTCTTTAATGGGACATTTTATGACTATTGTGTACTTGTATATGTTGTGTTTGAACTGGATGACTAAATGTACTGGTATTCCTTACTCAATTTTAGACAACAGTGTTAGAGTAATGTTAGTAAGCCTCCTAGTGGATTTTATATAAATTTCTATAAAATGGGACTTTTAGCCAGCTCACACTTAGAAAATATACATGCCTGTATATGAAACACGGAACTCCTTTTGCCAGTTAAATGACATTAGGTCGGCAACCATTCTTAAGGACTTGGAGGACAGGTTTCACTGGGATAAACTGGTTCTGATCCCCCTCTACATGGTACAGGGAATGTCAGGCCTGCTCTATTTCAGTTTCCTTTTTTTGACTTTATTCCTAATTTTCCCACCTCTTTGTACTTTCCTTTTTAGAGGCATGTAAAATTAGGAAAACTCTGACTGTTCCAACTAAGTAAAGTCCTTAGAAAATGAGCATTTGTTAATGCCAAAGACAGGGAAGTCATTTTAGAAAACGGACACATAGCCCATCTCAGGGTCAGATAAGACAAAGAGGACTATGCCCGTCCAGGAGGACACATATAAAAGCCATGTCCCGGCTTAGTGCCTGGGCAGGTCTCCTTCGGGAGGCTAAACCTGAGACACGGTGGAGAGAACCGACTTCTGGGTGACACCAGAAGGAGCTATCCCCAAAAGCTGCACACTTATGGGACCAAAACACATTTAGTGTGGGGGAGGATTCAACCTTTTCTCCTAGGTCTAGTACACTGATGTCTTTTAGAGGATTTATTTACACTTATGAACTAGATTGGAGAGATGTAATGTTAATCTTAAACCAAGCTTTGACTTCTATGAAAAGCAGGCAGCCTTACAAGCTGCTATTACATTTGGAGAGGAATATTATATTGTTATAAGGACTCAAAAGATGGACAACCAGTAGAATTACTTGTTCCCACTGGAGCCCACCCAGTCAGAGCCCTGCTGCTAATAGGCAGACAAAAGAGTGAAAAAGACATTTTCTTTCAAGTGTGTATTCTTGAAGGTCTAAGAACTAGAACCAAGCCTTCAGTTATTAAATTTTAGCTATTTACCAGTAAAAAGATGAACACCCCTCTGATTTCTTTTAATGTTTAATAGAGGGAGGGACTCATAAAGCATACTCTGTGAGATGTTAATTCAATAGAGAGACAGATTGCTCTTATAGATAAGTTCAGGAGCTACAAAAGATAGCTTTTGCTCCATACCACTCATTTGATACTCTGGTAAAAACTGCTTAAGTGTCCTATAATTGGAACTGGGAGAAAACCAGGGAGAGAAAGCAAAAAGATCAAAAATGGCCGTCATTATTGCAGCCTCAAAACAGGACCCTAAGTCTGATTCTCTTGGCTCCAAGAAGAGCTCAACGATGATGGCATTCATCTGCTACTGCTGTCAGAAGCCAGGCCACTGTAAGAGGGACGACTGCCTTAAGAGGCCCACAAGGCACGCCCTGACTGCCAAGGTAGTCACTAAAAGTGAGACTGCACTCTGAGGCGGAGGCCCCAGAGCTCAGACTCAGCTTCCCAGGTGGTCTGGTAGGTCTGAAGGGCGCTGGGCCTGCCTCCTCCCCCTGGCCAGACTGTTACCTCTACCTGCCATCTCCACGGAGGAGCCCTGCGTAATCATGACCATAGGAGGCAAAAGAAACCCAGCCTACTGCTGGACATTGGCACAGGTTTCTTTGTCCTCCAACTCTGACTTTCCTTCCAGTCATCATACCTCAATAGAAACAGACTTTAGAAGGTATATTGCTTTAGCTGTAACTGAGGTAATGCAATATATTCAGGTTGCTTACTAAACAATGATGCTGAGACTGATGTTTTACAAATGTCATATATTGTTATTCATGTGCAAGACTTAAAGTATGTCACTAGTTAAAACAGGTTCCCAAGGACAGATAACAACCTGTCAGCATAAAAACGTTCTAAAGACACTGCTATGCAATGTCCAATAGCTTTGGGCCTATAGATAGAGCCAGGTGTTGTATTTGTGATGTAAAACTCAGAGCCACAGCACTGAAAGGAAAAATCCCTTGGTAGTGCCCCTTGCTTACCAGGGGGCCATATCCAAAACACTGAATGGGACATTAGTTTACTATGACTAAATGCTTTGTATTTCATGATGAGTATGTAAGCCTGGTTTATTTTTAATATAACTCTGGTATTTTGTCCTGATAGTTAATACATGTGTGACCTCTGTTAACTAAAGGTAGAGGGACTTATAGCAAACTGTCAGGCTCTATGAATAAAGGGGTCTAAGAGCTAGTGAGTTATGATTGCTAGGTCTCAAAAAGGTTTATAAATGTACCTGTTAGCTTGTTCATGCTTTGATTATATATATAATCTCTCAGATAATTTGTTATTTCTAGAAGATACCAAAACCCAGGTAATCACGCAGGTAAAAATCTAAAACCAAAAGGTTTTATGTTGCTCAGTGGGCCCCAGATATCTGACATAAGCTGTAGAAGTAAGAAGAGTTTGCAGGAATGAATTGGTCTCAGTTGAGGTGTTTCTAGAAAGGATACAGAATGGAATTACAGATGGAAAATACGAATGGGGATACTAGCAGCCTATAGGAAAGCCGGACAGAGAGAAATAGCTGCTAGAGAAGGAAAAAGCAAGTGTTTATGATGGAGTCCGAGGAAGTTTCAGATTGAGGTGGTCATGTGTCTTCCCTCTCAGTCCGAGGGAACCCATGTTAACTGCCAATATAAGGAGAAATCCTGTTAAACTTTCAATAGATGCTTATATACATTTGTCAGTAGTTACCCAGCCAATGGCCCACTTGCAAACTGGAAAATATTCAGTGTTTTCCCTAGGCCCAGCAATTCATGTTCCCCAGTAATAATAGGAAAGGCCAGTTTGTTTGAAACAATACACAGTGGTGATGGAAGATAAAAGGATTAAACCCCACATTTAAGAAATCTCTGCTAATGGACCTAAAAAATGTTCTGACTAGTGTTTTTATTTGGCCAATGTATGTTTAATAGTTTCTTTGCCTTTGTCTTCAGATTCAAAGCTGTAATGAAAATGCCTGGTGTCTATTGAGGGTCGTTAGATAGAACCTCTGAAGAATATATCTGACTACCAGTCAACAATTACGACCCATTTCAGCTTGAAGAAGCCAGAGCGGTCATCACCCATAGTTCCCTCATGGCAGTTTGCATTACTTCTTCAGAGGGGGGATTGTAGGAGGCAGCAGAGTTAGATAGAAATATTATAGGCAGTTACACAGGACCAGGCCCTCAAGGAGACAAGATGGAAGACAAGGTGACTTTGCAACTTGGAAGAGACAGACACTCCCATATGGGCCACCCCTGAAGACCAAGACAAAAAGAGGAAGCACAGCTACATACTTCCCCAGGGATGGGCATCAGGGATTGATGTCCTAAATAGTATCAATCACCTTGAAAGAGCCCAAATGAGTTACCAGCCCAACCCCCAACAGGAAGAAACCCTGTCCTTTATCATGCCCGCTTGCTACGTGACTCGCTTCCCCATTTGGTACCCAATTTAATTTTTACCTGAACAATAGTGCCTGTAATCTCATTGGTTGACCATAGTTTTGTCCCACCTCATGCCCAACTAAGTAAGTTCCCATGTCTTCACCACCTTAGACCCACCTCACCACATGGTTTTCTTCTATAAAAGTCCCTGGAAGAGACAACTTCCCAGGGGGAACTACCCGCTCGGGCCCCCCTCCTGTCCCTCTCTTGGACAGGAGCTTTCTTTCTCTCAATAAATATATTCTGCTCAAAAAAAAAAAAAAAAAAAAAACACACACACAAATAGTATCTGGGCAAATATCATCCCAGTAAGGTCATTTAAACACTTTGAAATGAAATTTAATCTAAGTCACCCTAATCCAATTAAAATAGATTATTGTAGTATTTATTTATTTGCATTATGTATGTCAATAACATCCAGAGAGACTCAAACAGCTTATAGTAATAAAATGCTTCTAAACTGTGACACCTGAAAGAAAAATAATAAAATCTCAGAAACCGGTGGAGGAAAACTGTGTAGCATTACTTGGTGAAAGTATTTACTGCAGTGGAATACCTATGCAACATCTTAAGCACA
Organism: Octodon degus; assembly: GCF_000260255.1. NCBI lineage: Eukaryota > Metazoa > Chordata > Mammalia > Rodentia > Octodontidae > Octodon > Octodon degus. The sequence continues at coordinate 24,873,087 of NW_004524580.1, read as the reverse complement.
TGGGCAACATAAACACATGAGACCAATTAATTAATTAAAACAAGGAATTCAGAAATTAATAAATCTCATTAGCCTAAAAAGCAGACGAGATTTCCGACTGCATACAGTAAAGTGTGAAGGTAGTTAAGTCTCAGGATGCAAAACACTGCATTTTGGAGGACAATCAACCTCTCCTTCCTGGAGTAAACTGATGCCTTAGCTAGCTCTCTGACTCCGCCCCATCAAAAGTCAGCATTCAGTCCAGTGCTCAGAACCCTCACAGGCATCAAGTGCAGCATCTGAGGACTAGGACCCCAGAGCTGCATCCCCTGGAGGCCCAATCTGGCCCCAGCCCGGCACCCTCCACACTCCCTAACTGCACCTGGCCTAAGGTCCTTGGTCCATCCTTGCCCCAGGCCTCTGCACCTCCTGCTTCTCTACTTTGAGCCTCTTTTTTTCTCACCTTCCCTAGGAAAAATATTTTCATTATCAGATAAAACTAAGTTTGTCAAAAAGGTAAATACTCACCATCAAAAGCTATATTTTTTAAATAAAGTTGAATTGCCTGTCCTTCTTTATAGTTTTCCAGAGGAAAGATCACACCTCTGTTTCTCTTTGCATTGACTAGGGGTTCTGCTGCGAGCAGAAGCGTGACATCCTTCTCTGCTTTCTTGGCCTCTGGATCGTCCTGCCTCTTTGAGAAGCATATCCCACACATTAGGTAGTATTCCAGCATCAACTCGATAAACAAAAACAAATGAGTGGTTTTGCATGTATTACCTGGAAAAAAGCAGCAAGCTGCCCCGCTGCAGATTCAAATAAGCCCCATTCTTCATAAGTAAACGCCAGTTTTATAAATTTCACAGCAACATCCATCGAAATAATATTTTTTCTTTCTATCATAAGTTCCAGAAGAGATATTTTTGGAAAATCAATCACTCCATTAGCATCGATATTTGACACTAAAAAAAGAAAGAGTGTTTACCACCATCTATGCAAAGAAAGCTTTCCTAAGTGCTGGCGATCAGATATGCCAGGCAGCAGGGGCCACATACCTGGCTTCACTGAGTTTACACTCCCAAAAGCAAACAAGAAATCTGAGCAGCAAATGCAGTGTGTTTGGGAACAAACAGGAATAGAGATTTAGGGGAAGAGGACAGTCAGGCAAAGTCACCCAAAAGAAGGACTGTGGAATCTCAGAGAATTAGCACTGGTTAGCCAGCCACGTGGGCAGCTATGTACTGATAGAAAGCTTGAAAAGGAGATCTATCGTGGGGACACTGCTGGTAGCGCTATCGCTGCACAGCCACAGTAAATGGCACGACCAGCTACGGCCACTGTTTAGCTTCCAGGACAAAGCAGTAAGAGACAGCACTGCACTAGAGAAAGACAGAGGAAAGACTTCAAGGGAGAGTGGCCAGCAAAACAAGAAGCAGTCAAGAGTAACAAATACTCTGAAGAGGGAAGGAAGAAAAAGACTGAAAAGTAATCTTTGATTTAGCAATAACGAGGTTACCTAGGATATTCTTAATGACTGTTAGGTTCCAAAGGCTTTCTGGTATGCAAATAGGAAGGAAAGAATTTGGAGCAGGTGAAAATATGCAGTTCCTTGGAGAACCCTGATGGTGCCAAGGAGATACAGGGAAGGAGCTCAAAACAGGCACGAGACAGAGGGACCAAAAGATTTGGCTTAAAGACATGGAGGGGAGAGGGAAGAAGAGAGGGAAAGAGTGGGAGAGGATGCAGGAAGAGGGGTAGGGGAGGGAGAAAGAGGAGGAAAGGGGAATGAAGGGGAGCAGAAGGACGAGGCTTCCACATTAGGAAGAGAGTAGAAAGGAGGGCTGCAGATGGAAGTTTAAGGCTTTCAGTGAAACAAATTCAAGGAAACTTTCCCCTAAGAATTTGTATTTTTTCCTGTGAAGAGATGAGCTCAAACCATGACACCACAGGATACTGGTTGGGTACTTCAGATGGGGGCAGATGGGGCGCACACATGTGCATGCGCACACGCACACGTACACACGCGCACACACACCCCAAGCGCACATGAACTAAGATCCAGACTTTCCCCTCTCCTGCTGGGTGGTCACTCAGCCAAACCAGCTGATGGTCACCAGGCAATAGGTTAGGTCATCAGGAAGGAGAATAAAAGGTACAGCATCCTCAGAAGAAACCCAGCTGAAGCGCCCTTTACCATAGGAAGCAGAAAAACTGGACAAGATGGGCAAGAACTTGTGCACCCCCAGCGCTCCCCCAAGAAAGAGGAGGGCATCAGAAATGTCCAGGCAAGAACAAGTGGCTGTGCAGACTGGGCATAAAGCGCACCACTGCTGAAACAGCTCAAATGTGGACAAAACAGCAGGACAGAGGGGATCAAAGTCTAAATAACCTAGAAAATCAGATCGAGCAGCCTTCACAGAAGCCAACAGCAAGGAGGAAAGGGATGAAAATAATAAGATAAATAGGCCATGAGAGAGCACGTAGGCATGTCAGCCTTTGTGTAAGACCAACCCTGAAGGACTAAAAACTAAAGTAAACATGGAGAAAAATAACATAATACAAACACTTAAAGAGATATAAGAGCTCAAATTACTTCTGAATTACTAAAGCAACATGTACAACAAACATTGGGCTGGGGAGATAAGGAGATAGCTCAGCAGCATAAGCACCTGCCTGGCAAGCACAAGGTTGTGGGTTTGATTCCTGGTACAAAAAATAAAATAAAATAAAAAATATATATACACATATAATATATATATATATACTATATATAATACAAAAATATATATAGTGTATGAGTATCATAAAGAAATAAATGCAAAAACTGTACGTATAAAACAAGATTTAAGCTACCACTAGACTTCTGAACAAGTACTCTATACAAGACTACAGAGAAATGTTATCAAAATTTCAAAAGAAACAGACATAAGTAAAATATATCCAACTAAATTACTTCAGAGTACTTTATGTTTGTATCTCAAAAATAAGTGAATTTTGAAAGAAGTGATGAGAGAAAAATCTTAATATGAGTACTTACTGTCTTAGAGAAGCAACAATTAGGACTTGTGTCTAAGGCAAAAGAACTCAAAACGCAAGAGAAAAAAACACAGAGTCTAATTAGAAAATGGGCAAAGACTGAAGGGAGCAAATGTACAGACGGCAATTACGCACATGGAGTGCTGCTCAGCATCTTCTGTTATTAGGGAAATGCAGCTTAAAGACATGATGAGCTAGCACCCTGGACCTGTAGGAAAGACGACAGTAAAATACAGTGGCTGAGGGACTAGCTCGGTGGCACAACCCTTGCCTAGCGAGCACAAGGCCGTGGATTCAGTACTGGGGACAAAGTGTCAGTATGAAATATTGTCAAGGAATTTAAGAAACTGGATCTGTAGAGCCTTCCCTAAAATACAAACAAACAAACAGCTGTCACGAATGCTTAATGATTATGCCTAGGTTAGGTCAGAGTGAGTAGCCATAAGGAATTCAGTGAAATTCCCTAAATTAGTATAGGCACTGAATTGAAAGATGTAATTCAAACTTTGGTATTCTGAGTCCAGAGTGCATGTACCTAATTGCGAATAACTAGAACATTTAAATATGCTTATTATATTAAATTTTGAACTTAATTAAGCACAGAGTTCTAGTATGTTTTGTGGTAACTTGTGTAATTAATTTGAAGATCGTTTCTTTTAATGTATTTAGTACAGGGTCTACAGGATCTCACTACGCAGATTAAACTGCTAATGACGCTCCTGTTTTCAGCCCCTCGAGCACTGGGATTATAGGCACACACCACCACTCCCTGTCTTAAATGCCATCTCAGCACACCCCAGGGATGGGGACTGCGCGGCATGCCGGGGATTGAACCCCAGTCCCTGAGTCTGCCTATAAAGATTGTTTCTTGTAGAAATTTGCTAATATACCTTCTCAGTAAGTGCTATCTTTGTATGCAAAGTTTAGTTTTAATTTCATTTTTAAGTGTTTACTGTGAAGACATTGTATAATACTGTGGAAGAATAATATATGTATATTGGCTAAATTATGCAATATAACTGTTAAGAAAAATTGCTCTGAGAAAAAGATGCAGTATCTGAAAACTTTTTATTCTATTTTTAAAGATGATACTTTTAAGTTTTGGATGAAAAAAAATTAAGAAGCTGGATCATTTTCATATGACTGATGGAAATACAAATAATGCAGTTACCCTGGAGGATATGGCAGCTTCTCACAATACTAAATATGCACTTATCATATGAACTGGTGACTGCACTTGAGAGTATTTATCCCAGGCTCAATTTTTTTTTTTTTTTTTTTTTTTTGGTGCGGAACCAGGGATTAAACTCAGGCCTTTATGCTTGCCTCAAATGTTCATAAAAGTTTTACTCCTAACAGCCCAAAACGGGACCCTACTCAAATGTTCTTCACAAGTAAAGGATTAAAAGCAGCAGTGGACCAGCCATATTATAGGACACTGCCCCCCAACAGTGAGCAGGGAGCTACTAATACAACAAATTGAACACCTACGCCAATAGAATATTCCCCTTGACAAGACAAAAAAAAAAAAAAATTAAATTTAAATTTAAAAAAAAGATACAAAGGAAAGATCATTTTGTATTCGTATATACAAAATAGGATAAATTTACAGCTACTTTCGCTCAACTCAATGAGAAGAAAGAGGTGTACTAGCAGTGTTTGGACAGAATATCCTGTCTGCTTCTTGCACTAGGGATAACCACTAAGAAGATAACAATGTACAGTGTATTGACTATCAAAACTGTCCTATTAATCAGCTGTGAAACTGTCTCATTCATATTTATTTCTCAATAAAAAAATAAATATAAAAAAGAAAACAATACAATTGTAAAACGTTTATAGAAAGAATGTTATAATCAATAAATGGAAATTATTCATGATGAAAAAATAAATAAATAAACTGTAAAAAAAATAAAGGTTTTAGATGCAAAAAAAATAAAAATAAAAATAAAAAACAAATTGAAGGTACCTCCAGGGAGTGCTGCTAAGTGAAAAGACACTCAACACAGGTATAAGGACCTGTGACATGACAAAGGAGCATTGAAGCCAACAGAGAAAGGAAGCTCTCTTCAAAAATAAGACCTGCATCAATTCAATATCCATACAAAAATAAACCTGTCTTTAAAAAAAAAGTAAGGATGCTGATCCTTACTTCAAACCAACAAAAAGACCTAATTTTGGCGACCTTATAAAAAAAAAAAATGAAGCTTACAGAAGAAACCATGAAAATATATGTACAATATTAGAGTAGCACAGATTCCTTCAACATCACACAACAATTACTTGGATAACATTAAAATCAAGATTTGGGGGCTGGTGAGATAGCTCAGCACACTAAGCACCAGCTTAGGCAAGCGCAGAGACTGGGGTTCAATCCCTGGCACCACATGCCACGCCAGCCCTGGCCCCACCCCCACGTGTGCTGAACCAGCCACCGAAACTGGGTGTAGTGGTACATGTCTGTAATCCCAGCGCTTGGGAGGATGAAAACAGGAGGATCAATTCAAGTCCAAGCTGCATAGTGAGACCCTTGTCAAATACATTTTTTAAAATATATAAATAAATATAAAACTAAGATTTTTTTTTTCTAAATAGACACCATTAACAAAATGAAAAGGCAAACCACCAAATGCAAAAATAATTTGTAGTAGTCAGTACTGAATATTGCTATATTCAGTAAAGGATTTAGATCCAGAATATGTAACAAATTTCTGTAAATCAAAGAGAAAGAGGCAAGTAGGCCAACAGAAAAAAATGGGCAAAAATATAAACAGGTCCTTCACAATATAGGATATCTAAGTGGTTAAAAAGCATTTGAAAAGTTGCTCAACTGCACTTGTCTTCAGAAAAATGCAGGGGCTGGGGAGATTTTCAGTGGAATAAGTGTTTGCCTGGCAAGCACAAGGTCCTGAGTTCAAATCCTGTTACCACCAAAAAAAAAGAAAGAAAAGAAAAATGCAAATTAAATCTATAATGTAATACCATTTAATGGACAAAATGAAAAGACAGACAATAATACTAATTGCTACGGTGAATTTGGAACAATTAGAATGCTGGTCCACTGGGGTAGAAGCCAGGATAACAGAATCTGTGAGAGCAAAACAGGCATGTCCTATGCCATAGCAATTCTACTCCAACAGAAATGCAAAGGGTAAGGTGCTTAACCTCTCTGTCTGCCTGCCTGTCTGTCTGTCTGTCTGTCTCTCTCTCGCTCTCTCTCTCTAATTCATGGAAAAATCAGACTAGAAAAATTTAACATGGACAGAGAAAATCTAATCACATGATTTACAAACTTAAACAACATATATAAAGTAAGGCACCCAACAAATAAAATAGCCTTTACTATGTATCAAAATTGGCCCTAATGTTAACATAACTCAGCACAGGCCAATAGCTTCTAATAATACAGATCAACCTTTCTGACCACAGGACAAAGGAAGTGAAAGAACAGTAACAAAATGATGTAATACATCAATTAGGAAAATCCCCTATATTTTGCCTCAAAGCCCATAAATCAAAAAGAAATTACACTGAAAATCAGAAAATATTCTTAACCAAACTCTATAGGGAAAGTATGATACATCAAAACTTCAAGTACACAGCTAAAGCTCTATTTAGAGAGAAATGTCTTGTCCATATATTAAATAAGAAATTGTGAAAATCCATGATCTAAACTTTCAAGTTATTGGACTTTGAAAAATTGCCAAAACAAACCCAAAGAAAATACATTAATAAGACAGAAAACAGGCAATAGAAAGGACCAATGAAGTCAAATATTGTTTCACTGAGAGGATTAATGAGACTGATGGACCCTGGTGAAACTGACCAGTGCCAGAAATGAAGACAGAGGCCACCAGGACAGACATTAAAATGATCACAATGAGATAAAGAACTCAACGGAAATCCGAGACCACTGGATGAAATGCAAACTTTTAAGAAGTATACCACTTACCGAACTGATAGCAGATACAGAAAAACAATGAAAATGAAAACTGAGTAATTTTACATCAATGGAAGAAACTGAATCCACAGTTAGAAACCTCCTCACAAAGAAAATTCCATGTCCAGATGGCTTCGCCAATAAAGTAATTCAAGCAAACATTTAAGAAAAAATAGTAAGAATCTGAAACAAATACTGTCAGCTAATAAAAATGAAATAATTTTCAACTAATCTTACGAAACCAGTGTGACAAGAACAAAATCTAAAAACAAAAAAGTTAAAAGAAGGGAAAATCCTTCTCATAACAAAGCAGAAATATTAATTCGTGGCAAACAAACCAAGCAACACATCAAAAAGCTAATCCTCACCACCAAAATAGGTTTATTCAAAAAACAGGATAGTTAAAATTTTAAGTGAATAATCAACGTAATTCCCAACATCAGTAGAAAAGAAAGCTATTTAATCAACTCAGCAAATTTTGATAAATGCAGAAAATGCTCTTGACAAAATTCAACCACTACCCGGGGTTCAAAACAAACAAACCGGAGCCAGGGAGATGGCTCAGTGGAATAAGCGCTTCCCTGGCAAGCGCAAGGGCCTGAGTTCAATCCCTGGTTCTGCCAAAAAAAACCCAACCCTCGGCAAATCAGGCATCGACCACCCCTCGATCTGAAGAAGGATAGCCATAAAAACCCTTTTCCTCCCCAGTGCAGGTGATCAGACATCTGGTCTCATTCAAGCTAAACACTCTACTGCTGCGCTACACCCCAGCACACGCACATAACAGTAAAATGATGAACCTTCCACTTCAGATCAAAAATGAGACAAGGATGATTACTAAGACCCTGTCCTCCCTGTGTTTAACGCACATCCTAGCCAGTGAAGTAAATCAAGACATGAAGGAAGAGGGCTGAATGAATCAGACATGAATCAAGATAGCTCAGCAGACAAAGCGCCTGCTTTGGCAAACACAGACACCAGGGTTCGATTCCTGGTCCCGCATGCCATGATGGCCCCACCCCTGGGGCATGCTGAACTGGTGACAGAGCCCAGGAATGGTGGCGCATGCCTGTAATCCCAGTGCTGAGGAGGCTGAAAACAGGTGGATCACCACGAGTCCAATCTGCGTAGTGAGATCTTATACCAAACATACAAATGAAAAAAAAAAATAATAATAATAAAAGAAAGAAATGAAGAAGGAAATTAAGAGATCAAGAATTAGAAAGGATATGAAATTATCATTATTCACAGATAGCTACACAAAAAAATGAATAAATGACTTGAATAATCAGTTGACTTTAGCAAAGATGATGAATTCCAAATGAATATACAAACGGGATATATTTTTTATATGTGGATTTGCATGGTTTTAAAATTAGGCAAAATTTGCAAAATTTGTTATTCATATCTGCTGCAAAATACTATCTTAATATCTTACTTATTAAAAGTTCTTTTCCTGACATAAACAGTTCTGAGACAACATCACGCAGCTCCACCTCATCAGTCACAAGAGGCCCTGTTTGCAGTGTTCGCCGGTTGGAGTCGGAAAGCGCTTCCACGACGGCCAGAAACCTGGATGCGGTGCTATCAAACATCTCATCCAACAGCCGTTCGGTGGTGGTCCGTGGCCAGGACAGCTGGAATAAAAGAGAAAATACAGCCCACTTTGGAAGGATAGTGGAAGGAAAAGAAAAGTGAGTTTTAACTAATGCCCAGAAGAGTGTGCATGGTTAGTTTCACAATGAAGTTTACTTTCAGGGTTCTCATTTTCGAGCTGTCACTGTAGACTCCATTTAAGTTTATGTCATCCTACCAGAACCTCACTCTTTGCTACCTCTTTATATCTTTATATTTCTAAGGCAATGTAAGAAAAGCTGTATGATCTTTTTACTGAGCCAACATCACCTGCATATGTTCTTTGCCACCTTGATTTCCAGGTCTGATACCGAAACCTTTTTGGTATTAATCATTCACCGGGGCTTTCCCAAATTCAAGACCAAATCTCCACAGCTGTCCTGTCTGGATGGGGACACTGTTAATAAACAAGCACTGCAGGACATTTTACTAAGGAATGTGCTCCCAACTCCTGTTTGAAACAGTGTTTTCTGTTATACAGAACTAGGCTTGTGCGGCTCGCACTGAGAGCTGCGCGGCTGCATGCTACTAAACCTGCGCGTGCCTGGGGCCTTCTCGAGCTCACAGGCACGGCTGGCTGTGCATCCAGGACTGCCCTTCTGCTGCAACTCCCTCATGCTTCACTCTCCGGAGCACGCTGTTCTCTGCATTTAGGCGGCCCATAAGTGCGACCAAGGCAAGCTGGTGTTTCTACAATCTACGTCTAGCTCGAAGTTACCAATGGTATTCTCCCAATTCTCTTTCATTTGTGTCTCTTCTTGGGGTAAAGTTAAAAAGTCATGAAGTTAGAAAAATAGGGCTGGGGAGAGAGCTCAACGGTCCAAGCGCCCTGCCTGGCAAGCACCCCCAGCCTCAAAACCGGATGTGGTGATGCATAGCTGGAATCCCAGCACTGGGGAGGCTGAGACAAAAGGATCACTAGGAGTCCAAGCTGTGTAGTGAGGCCCAAAAGCAAGGATAAAGCTGTCTTGGACCTTGTTATCCCAAGCAGCAGTTGCTCTAATTCCTTAGCTTCTATGCTTTTGAACCATAAGTCAACTGAAACATCAAAAACTCAAAAAAAGACACTTGAATTCCACACCTTGCCATTTCTTTCCTTATAAACAGAGGGAAAGGTTTCTTTTAAGATCTGTACTAAGAGGCACTACCAAGATAGCTCAGCAGACCAAGCACCTGCTTAGGCAAGCTCCGGGACCAGGTGTGATCCCCTGCACCACTGCCCTGCGGGCCCCGCCCCTAGGCACATTAAGCCGGCCACCAAGACCGGGCATGGTGGCACACCCATGTAATCCCAGCGCTGGGGAAGCTGAGATAGGAGGATCACTACAAGTCTGAGCTGCATAGTAAGACCCTGTACCAAATACTGAAAAAAAAAAAAAAAAGATTTGTACTAAGAGTTAAAATAGAGCTTTAAAAGTAAGCTGAGAGCCGGGGAGATGGCTCAGTGGAATAAGCACTTCCCTGGCAAGTGCAAGGGCCTGAGTTCAATGCCCCGTTCCACCAAAAATAAATTAATTAATTAAATAAATAAAATAAAAATAAGTTGAGTGCACTGGTGCACACATGCGGTTTCACCTACTTGGGAGGCTGAAACAGGAGGATACTAGTTCAATAACAGGCTGGGGAATTTAGCAAAAATATGTCTCAAAAATAAAACAAAAGGGATAGGGTTACAGCTCAGTGACTCAGCAATTGCCTCACAAGTATGAAGCCCTGAGTTCAATTCCAGTGACACAAATAATGCTAATAATCAAAATGGTAATAACAATGTTGCAAGAGCCAGCCAAATAGCTCAGTGGATTAAAAACCTGCAAGTAGGCCCAGGGACAGGGGTTCGATCCCCGGGCCTGCAGAGCTGGCTCCGCCCCCTGGGGCAGTTGAGACGGCAACTGAGACTGGACATGGTGGCGCAAGCCTGTAATCCTAGCTCTTGGGAGGCTATAAACAGGCAGATCATTATGAGTTCGATCTAGTAGTGAGACCCTGAACACCCTGTAGACCCTTCCCTAAAAAATACAAACAAAAAACAACGTTGTTATTTTAATTTCTTTTTCTTTGTATTTAGGACAGGGTGTACAGGGTCTCACTGCATGGAGTGGACTCGTAGTGATCCTCCTGTTTACAGCCTCCCAAGTGCTGGGATTACAGGCATGCGCCACCATGCTGACTCAGCATGCCCTGGGGGCAAGACCAGCATGGCAGGCCTGGGGATGGCCAGCCATCCCATATCTGTTTAAGCAGGCACTTTAATCCGCTGAGCTATTTAGCCGGCCCTCTTTGTTTTAATTTTTATAGGTCTTTTATTAATATTTTATTTTTAGAAGTATTTTTATTAATTTAAATAGTATAATGAACTTTTTAATAATGAGTATTCCCCCCAAAATGGTAGTTTCACATCAGTTGGTAAAAGACCAAGATTTTTTATAAAAATATTACTAAAAAATTAATAAAAAGGGGGCAATAAAATAAGAGCTATAGATACTCAGCAAAGAATTTTAAAATACAAATATGTAAAAAAAAAAAAAACCTTAAAAAAAATAAAATTAAAGCACAAAAAAAATTGATGGTCAGGGCTGGCCAGATCGCTCGGCAGATTAAAGCACCTGCTGAGGCAGATGCTGGGACCAGGGTTCAATCCCTGGTGGGCCATGCGGGCCCCGCCCCCGGGGCACAATGAGAAAGCAGTTAAGACTGGGCATGGCCCTGTAATCCCAGCACGTGGGAGGCTGAAAACAGGAGGATCACTACGAGTCTCATCTGTGTAGTGAGTCCCTGTACTAAATACATAAAAAGGGGGCCAGGGAGATGGCTCAGTGGAATAAGTGCTTCCCTGGCAAGCACAAGGGCCTGAGTTCAATACCTGGTTCCGGGAAGAAAAAAGAAAAAAGAAAAAAAAAATAAAAACCCATAAAAAAAAACAAATAAAAATCAAAAAATTGGATTGTCAAGTATGACAATCACAACAGTAATGTCTATCAAAATAATGAATTCATTCAAATGTGACTTAAAAATTAAAATCTCTACTAGATAAATGGACAAAGCTTAAAAGATAATTCACCAAAAAGGAAATATATAAATATAAAGGAAAAGTGAATCAAAGAAATAAGATTTTTTTAACTAAATTAGCAAACAAATTTAAATAAATTTGTTAGCTGAATTAGCAAACTATGTTTAAACAATATCACAGCCGGCGGCACAATTGGTACCTGCAGGGTACCAGCCTGGAAACAGGAGCACCCATGTTGGTGACCAACTGGGAAATACGTGCCAAGAGAAATAAAATATTCCTATCTTTTGATGGAATAATTGTATAATTTCAACTTTATTTACAGGAAATAAAGGAAAGGAAAAATAGTATGCCTGAAGATGTGACATATTTGTAATTGCAAAGAAAATTGGGGAAAAACTAAAACAATGGATATAAAAATATCAGGCTAACTGTGGTAAATATACCACATGCAGTGAATCACGCCATTCTGCAAAGTATCGGGGTGGATGTGGATCTAAGTGGCACACCCACAGGCTCTGCGCCACCTCCTTGGTGTCTGCTCTACAAGAGCTCCGGTCAGTTCTCCACCATGAGATGCCTGTCCCAGTCAGGCTCTGTTTGCCACGGTCCCCAACAAACTCTGCTTCCGTTGGCTTCCGAATGAGGGTCCTGTCCTGGGGCTCCACTTAGGATGTCCAGTCCTCTCTTCCTGTGAGGCCAAATCCTGCCCATTATTCCAAGGTCATTTAAAAACATCCAGGACTGCAACTCAGTCCTTTGTATATGCCACTACACTTGAAAACAACTAGGTAGTCAATACACCATGAGTGAATGAATAAAAATAAACAACTGTAGTAGCTAATGTTTACTAGGTGCCAAGAAACTCTGAAGGGCTTTTATGTTTAACTTATTAAATCCCCACCATCATTTCCTTCTTAGGCTTATCAAAGATATAATTATTTCATTTAATGTACAGTTTCCACACACACACACACACAAAAGAAAACATAATCTTCATCTGTCTTGTTCAAATAGTAGATACTTTAAAAATATTTGAGAGCCAAGGATACAGCTCAGTGGCGCAGCACCTGCCTGGCAAGTATGAGGTCATAAGTTCAATTCCCAGTATTGAATTAATCAATAAGTGATTGATTATTAGATGTCAATTAGTAGTCTATGATTATTATTATTATTATTATTACTCATTTAGTACAGGGTCTCACCACACAGCTCAGACTCCTAATGATCCTGCTGTTTTCAGCCTTCCCAGCACTGGGATACCAGATGTGCACCACGATGCCGAGTCTCAGGGGCTGGTGCGGCATGTGGTGCCAGGGATTGAACTCCAGTCCCTGCACTTGCGTAAGTAGGCACTTAGTCCACTGAGTTATCTTGCCAGCCCCATATATACTAATTAGAATATTATGTAAAGCATGTCAAGTTAATATGATATGACATTATAAAAAGGGCATCTAGCTAATCTCTGCAAAACTACCCACTAAGCAATTATAATTTTTTCCTAAAATATACACCACAAGAACTTTTTATACGATAATTATCTTAACAGAAACCAGAAATAAATGAGCTTTCATATAAATTTAGCTGGAATTTTACATATCTTTTTGAAGACATATTTAAAACTTTGCTAACAGGATAACCAAAACTCCTAAAAAATAAAAAAAAATAAAAAAAAAAAAGGCTAAGCAATGACAGTCCTGTAGTTTTGGATATTTCCATTTTGTTTATTCTTAGAAAACATGCAGATGGGAAGAAACTGTCCCCTGTTCCTTACAAAGATGACCGATCACATTCCTACTCTGCAAGAGCAGGTGCAGCTAGTGCCACTCTCATCTGAGGAGTTCCCAGCGCCTCGGTCAGTTACCAGCCACATACCGCTGAGCAGCCGGAGACAAGGCAGAAAACAGAGACAAGGTGGGCTTCCGGGCTTAGGAGTCAACACAGCTGCAGTAACTAGCAATGGAATGCGGTATACGCAAAGATGTCTATATTTCCACATCATGATTTATTTAAAAGAAGAAACTGAATTATTGGTAAAGCCTAAAAGAGAATTAAGAAGAGGAGAGGGCGCCATCATGGAGCAGCAAGACAGCATGTCTGCAGTACGCGGACTGCAGGTTCCCGGGCCAGATCTGCCCCTAGCTGGCTGCAGACCTTGTGCCAGGGACAGAAACCCTCCAGCTTCTGGTTCATGCTCTGTGGACCGACCACACCTGCTGATTTTCAAATCCCCTCCAGGTTCTGAGATTCTGAAACTCTTCTGTGAGAAACTGCTGAGCTCCTGACCCATAACTTTGCATCTCAGCCTCCACCACAAGCTCAAAGAACACCCAGGGAAAGCATGGAGGAGGCACAGACCTGGGCCGCGAGGGTACTAACTGAGCTCAGAAAGGCACCCGGGAGCAGGGAGAGTGGAAGGGGAATGGGATGGACGAAGGCACATTCCCATAGCACCTCTTGGTCTCACACCGTGCCTGGGCACAGGCCCCAGAGCAACGCCAACTCTGCTTGCGACCTGCGACTGGCCCACCCGCCCCGGTGGGGCCTGAGCGCTCTCCTGCCCCACGCCCACGGCGCTGGCTTGTTCACTGCTGCAGCCTAGCCTAGTTCCTAACACGCCCCAGCAGAGCTAACGCGAGGGCTCAGGGGCCTCCACCTGCCCCCACCCCCAAAGCCCGCAGAGCTCCAGCGCAGGGCTCAGGGGCCAGGGCTGTGCTCGCCTGGAGCCTGCTCACTCATGAGGGCCGCTCCTTTCACCCCTCCTGGGCCGCCTGTCCCTTACCACTGCGGAACAGGGATTATGCTAAAAGCACAAACAGCTTATGGAAAAAGAAGAAATGAGGGCTGATCGGAACTGGGAAATCCTTCCTCTTTCTCTTTGCCCAATTATGTGGAGAATGAAATCAGGGGCATGATTTAATCTTTCTTTAGGGACAAGGCCAAAAAGACCCAGGCAGGATAACTAGCACACATCTATCGCAGAATGGGTTGTAAAGGCAGACTTACGCTTTGGGCTTCCTTGAGGTTAACTCTAGTCTTTGGTCTAAAATACGCTTTGTTTTTTCTTCTAGACTCAAACACTCCTCTTTTGAAGATCATCACAGCCATCTGCCTCAAAAAGAAGAGACACGTGTGAAGTCACAGAGAGAGGCGGCCTGAGGACCGGGAGGCAGCACGCAATCGAGCAGGGAGCGCGGCTCACTTCTTTCAGCTACTGTCATCTTCATACCTTTATCGTGGCCTCTCTGTACCATCTTCTGGATTCTTCCTGCGATTGTGAGGAGCTCATTAACTCCAGCTGCCTCAGCTCATCAATTTTAGCTAAAGCACGCCGAGCAAATGCCTGTGTGCATGGGAAAGAAATTTAATTCACAGTAAGTTAGACTAGAGTGATTAAAAACACATAAAGACAGGATGTTTTGTTGTCCTAGACTTTGGATCTGATCTGTGAATTACACTGAAGGCTGATGGGCTGAATCTGTAATAAATTCTACAGATCTAAATAACAAACTCTCCAGGCTCCAGATCATCGCTTCCCTGACACTGCATGTAGGCATTGTGTACACATGTGCACGCGCACACACACACGTGCGCACATGCAAGTGAACACACACACACGTGCACACATGCATATGCACATGCATACACACCTCTATCCTACCTTCAGGTAGTCATCGCCAATCCTAACATCCCTACTAAAGCAAGCTGTGTACTTATTCAGTTATGCATAATGTCTACTACATTGTGAAGTCCCTAAATAGCCTATCTCATTTTTATCTCCAGTAATCTAGGGACTAGTTAATATATATTCAAAGAAGGGAGAAAACAGGCTTGTTTATTTAGCCATTTCTCCACTTTCATTACTCTCCAAAGTTTAAAAGAGCTAGTGTGAGCTCAATAACAAGGGTTCACATCATTTATTTTACCATTTCTTTGAAATACTGTATTTATAATTTCTAAAATATTAATGAAAATGCTTCCAGATCAATCACAAAATTAATGCGTATGAAGGGTTAAATTTTCCAGTAAGGAAGAATCTCAAGAGGAATGAAGAGGTCCAAATCTCATAAATGTTCAATTCCCTGATAATTTGACTACAAAACAAAATGTGCCACGTCTAGAATACCAAGGTTAGCATCACATACCAAGGTCAGCAGTTTCTACGACGTTTCCTGGCACAGTAAAAGGGTCCCATGAGAGCTGAATTCAGCTATCCCTCTGCCTAGGGACTGCTATTACCCAGCTCTTCAGAATGAGTCCAGCTGGGTGTGGAGGCTGAGGCAGGAGGTTCGCTGCGAGTTGGAGGCTAGCCTGGGCTACATAAGTGCTTTCAAGGCCAGCCTGCACTACACAGAGAGACCCTATCTCCAAAAACAAACAAACAATTAATCCAGGCAAGAAACCAACGTGTATAATGAACTCTTCATGGGCCAGAAGATGTGTTTCTGGTTATGATGTGACGGCCGCGGATGACCCAGGACTCCCCACCAAGGGCCTGAGTGAGGGCTGAAATCCAGCCTTTACTGCAGTCACCAAGCCGTGCACCCCAGGCCAACGGCGTGCTGGCCCAGAGGAAGGGGACCTTCCCAAGCTGACCAAGCTACCACGCACTGCAGAGGGAGTGCTTTTCTATATTTTAATTGTGTTTGTTTCTTTGTTTGCAGTGCCGGGAGGTGGAGCCCTGGCCTGGAGCCAGCACTGCAGCACTGGGCGGCCTCTTCTAGTGAACATACACGGAGGTGCCACACGAAAAATCAAAGGAAGGAGCCCAAACCAAGTTAAGTCAGATTTCCAGGATTTAATCTAAAAGACAGACAAAGAGGAAAAAAGGAAATAGAATATAATAAAGGGGGTTGGCAGCAGAGGGAAAAAAAATCCAAATACATGCATAATAGGTGGGAAAAAAATCCAATAAAATAAAAAAACAGGGAAGTAGGGCGGCCAAGGAGAACCAAATGAGCAAGGAAGATAGCAGCACTCATATTCACAAGAGGAGCTACAAAGGTGGAAGTTCACGGGGAACACCGGACAGAGTGAAGGCAAAGCAAGAAGTCAGCAGGAGGGAAGAGCCACCGAAGTCCACCTAGGACGGAATTCTTGTCTGTGCTTCACGTCGGTTCTTGCACGGCTTTCCTGGTGCTCTGGTTCATTCCCCCGAGGGCAGGTGAAGCAGCATCACCCCAAGCACTGGGATCACAAGGACAAAAAGGCCACCTACCTCCCCGTGAAGGCCATCTTGGCAGTCGTACCAGCACTGGCACACAGCGGCGTAGAGAGTGGCCCTCCAGCTCAGGTACCTGACAGCCAGGAGCGGGACGGAGGACTCCATGCACACGCTGGCCCACAGCAGGTGCTCCAGGGCCTGAAGGGCAGAGGCACAGCGGGACGGACTGCTGTTCACTGGCAGCTAGCACACGACATGGCTCCTTGCACCCCAGCTAACGTAAGTGCACACAGAAAAGAAGGACTCAGGGAATCCCAACTAGCCTCTTGGGAGCGTCAGCCTTCCTTGCTCTTAAAATCACTCTGCTGCTGAGCTCATTTTTCTTAAAGCTTATCAGGTGTCAATGGTGGGCCAAAGCCTGACTTCCAATGATAAAACTGTTAGGACTTAGCCTCAAACCAGTGTGTTGTTCTGGTACAGGAGGATAGGAGAGAGAGAAAAGCTGACCACCCAGGTCTGTAATACACAACAGAAAAAGGACTGGAGCCAAATAAACCTAGTTTTTTGCCTCCATTTCACCTCTCTAGACCTCAATCTTCTCATCTGTAAAATGAGTATTTTATCACATCCAAGCAATGGTGCTATGGGTGTGCAGTTATTATGTTTGCCGCATTGAGAACACATTGCCAACTGTGGATGTCACCCCTGTAAATGTCCCCATGGAACAACTTGAAACAAAATGGTGTAAGCAGCAGCGCAGTGTCACTGCCCTGCCCACAGGAACACACCTACTGCCCGCTGGGCTCCGCAACCCGAATGGTCCTTCCTCACAAATCCACTTTCTTGACATATCCCTTCCACCAACCCTAGACAGCGTTTAGAAGACAAACACTTGGATGACATGGATTCTACAGCTGGCTTTTTCAGTCTATCTTTTCTTCAAGATTATTCCAAAAGCGCAGAAGGCACAGTACCTACCTGTCAACCACGAGACCCTGAGTTTAAATCTCAGTACCAAAAGAATAAAAAGATCACTGGACTATATTTTCAGTTGCTTTAATACAAAAAAGAGGAAATGGGGTCTACATTCTACATTTGGCTATTACAAATGCTGCGGGGCTGAAGTAAGACTCCGAGTTAAGTACCTCAGAATCTCATGTTCCCAGCGCTGTGCATGGATGGATACACCCGCAAGGGTTCATGGGTTCATGGCTCCCTGGCCCAGGAGGGGCTCCCCAGCCCAGGAGGTGACCTTGTGTCCCTGCTCTCTCTGCCTCCCTTCCTCTGCCTCCCTGTGCACCCCCACCCATGGCCAATATGCCAGAGTGTGAGTCCTCAAACTCCACGGATCTCAGGCCCTTTGCCACCCAGGGTAACAGTGACTGTCTAACAGGGTTGGTGGGGATGAAATGCTACATGCATCCATATTAGCTTTAGCAATGGCAATGAAGAAAAAGAAGGAAGAGGAGGAGGAGGAAGGGGAGGAGGAGAAAGGGGAAAGGGAGGAGGAGAAGGAAGGGGAGAGGAGGAGGAGGAAGGGGAGGAAAAGGATGAAGGGGAGGAGAAGGAAGGGGAGAGAAGAGGAAGGGAAGGAGGAAGGAGAGGAAGAGGAGGAGGAAAGGGAGAGGACGAGGAGGAAGGGGAGGAGGAGAAAGAGTAAGGGGAGAGGAGGAGAGGAAGGAGAGGAGGAAAAGGAGGAAGGGAAGAGAAGAAGGAGGAAGGGGAGTAGGAGAAGGAGAAAGGGGAGGAGGAGAAGGAGAAAGGGGAGGAGAAGGAGAAAGAGGGGGAGGGGGAGGAGGAACAGGAAGTGGAGGAGGAGGAAGGAGAAGAGGAGGAAGAAGAGGAGAAGGAGGAAGGGGAGGAGGAAGAGGAAGAAGGGGAGGAAGAGGAAGGAGAAGAGGAGGAAGGAGAAGAGAAGGAGGAAGGGGAGAGGAGGAGAAGGAAGGGGAGGAGGAGGAGAAAGGGGAGGAGGAGGAAGAAGGGGAGGAAGAGAAGGAGAAAGGGGGGAGGAGGAGGAAGGAGAGGAGGAGGGGAGGGGAAGAGGAGAAAGGGGAGGAAGGGGAGGAGGAAGAGGAAGAAGGAGAGAAGAGGAGGAAGAGGAGAAGGAGGAAGGGAAGGAGGAGAGGGGAGGAGGAAGGGGAGAGGAGGAAGAAGGGGAGGAGGAGGAAGGAGAGGAGGAAGGGGAGAGGAGAAGGAGGAAGGGGAGGAGGAGGAAGGGGAAGAGGAGGAGGAGGAAGGGGAGGAGGAGGAAGGGGAAGAGGAGGAGGAGGAAGGGGAGGAGGAGGAAGGGGAAGAGGAAGAGGAGGAAAGGGAAGAGGAGGGGGGAAGGGGAAGAGGAGAAGGAGGGGGAGGGGGAGGAGGAAGAAAATGGAAGCACAGGAAGAAGCAGCCAAGGATGCAAACCAGCTGCTGCTGAAGACTCTTCTAATGTCCTTAGAAAGAAATGACCATGGCCTCATTTCCTTCTCTACTACAATTGTCACACCCATACATGCCATATATTTATATATAGGCATGTTTTAATTTTCATTTATTTTATTTATACCACAGTGGTGCCTCTGGTCTGCAACCAAAATGGCAGAAAGAATTAAGTTCATAAACCAAGATACCAGTATTTTATTTATATACACTTTGTTTTCTTATTTTTATTTAAATACACAACCTATTTATATAAGCTTAGTATCCCTTATCCAAAATGCTTGGGATTAGAACTACTTCAGATTCCAGGTGTTTTCCTTTTGGCTTTGGGAATATTTCATTATACTAATGAGCTACCTTGGAGACAGAGCCCAAGACTACACACAGTACTCATTTACGTTGCATAAACGTCCTGTACACAGTCTGAAGGTAATTTCATACGGTATCTTCAGTGCACTAGCATTTTGTTTTTGTGGTAGAGGCAAAAAAAATGCAGACAGGTGGAAAGAAGATAAGGAACATCGCAATTTTAAAACTGTACTTTAAGCAGAGCAGCAGCCTCAGGACACAAGCCCACCCACTTCTCTAAGGTCCTTAAAGGTGCATGCTCCAAGCCTGGGCCCCGCTTCTCCCTGTAAGCGGACTTCACCTGTGACGAGCCAGCCCTTGCCTGCCATCAAATGGACCTCTCCATGACAGGTGGGTGACCAGCTAGCACGCTCTCACCCCAACGGTCATCGCTTGTGAATGGCCACCACCCTTCACCTACAGACAGGGCCACACCCGTCTTCCACAAGTGGAATCCCCTCTCCACAGATGCACAAGTTCCACAGACTTCTGGCCCCAAGTCCCCACACATGTGCCAAGCTCCAGGACCCAGGGCGCCTCTCTCCCTCCTATGCTCTATTTTCTTTGAGTACATACTTGAAAGTGCTCCCTGATAAACACCTTCTCATGCCTTATATGGACAGCTTTTGTGGACTTTTTTCTATGGTGTAAGTCAGCCAACCCTTCTCTGGGAGTGGGATGAACCAAAGGTCCCCATCTCTGCTTTGGAGCCCTCCTCAGACCCTGTCAGGTGACCTCCTAACCTGTCACATGAGGTCAGTGTGGAATTTTCCACCAGTGACATTATGTTGGTGCTCAAAAGCTTTAGATTTTGGAGCAGGGTGGGTTTTCAGATTAAAGTTGTCCCACCCGTATCACATGTCATGTGAACTTATTCACGTGTGTGATTCCCAACCTAGACTGTGAGCTCTGTGAAAAGAAGAACGGTGTTCCAACTGCCCTTCAATCACCAGCACCTAGAACACAGCCAGAGACATAGCCGGTATTCCCAAGCACTAAGAAAGGAATTCAGTAGCAAACCCTGAAGCGAGGAGAGCCTGACGCAGGCAAGCACATGGTCTCTTAGATTCTCTACTCATGGTACTAAATTTGGACCAAACACCTCTTCTCACAACAAATGAGGCTTTGAGCAAGAAAGAAGTAAGTTTTTAAAAATGTCTATAGGTCAACAACTCATCTCAAAAAGGCAACTCAAGAAGGTCCGGCAGCTTCAGTTCTGTGAATCAAGCCCACTGGATTGGCACAGCATTTAACAGTACAAATATGCAAGGTATCAACTACATTCAGCTGCCTTTACCATCTGCAGAGCCTACAGAGACAGAGCACATGACATACATGTGGAAATCTAAAAGAAAAAAGAGGCCCGAAAAGCCAGAATCCTCGCGGCTAGCTTTCATTTTGGGGGGAGAAGCTACTGGTTTAAAAGCAAATCGTGATATACTTGTTATTTCCCCAAATCTGAGCTTCTCCTGCCAGATGGTGGACTCTCTTAGGAGAGGAACCTTGCCTGTCCTGTTCCTTCTGTATCCCCCGCACCTAGCTCTCTACCTGGAAACAGGAGATATGCAAAACGTACTTGTTGACCAACCAACAGACCCTCATTAAAAAGTTCCAGTTTGTGATGCTAAATATGGAAGTATTTCTAGTATTTCAGGGGTCCAAAAGTCACTCTAAAATTCCCCGTTAACATCACCAGCACCATTACTAGATGCCCCCAACTCTCCTCCCCCACTCCGAGGAGAGGTGCCACCTGCAGTAGCGTAGCACACACCATGTGGCAGCCAAGGACAATTTTCAACATGTACAAGATCTGAGACCTACAGTTAAGTCCACCTCGGTGTGCCTCCCATCACATGGGTCCCAGCTCTGCCTCTGGAACACCACCAAAGTGTCTGAAGCTGCCTTCCCAGCGCATGACCACTCCTGGGCAGCCAGCTCTGGCCTCCAGACCTCCCTGGAGGGTACCTTTCCGGTGCATCTAGACTTCACAGAGACCTGTTTCTCTTCTGCAGCACGCCTGGGCTCCTGGAGCGTCCCTTCGTTTGCCACGCCCCTCTGGGGCACGGGACTACCCCAAGCTCAGGTCTCCACATTTCTGAGCTCTGACTACTGCTGCTGGAACTGTCAAGATTTAGCAAACAGGGCCACACTGTGAGCCAATGGGAAACCAACAGTCACCAAAACTTCCTCAGCTTCCCCTCAACCCCTACTTCAGATCTTTGAATTTGGATTGTTGTGGTTTGCGGGATTTCCTGTGCCTTTCCAAAACCCCTCAGGATGGGTGGTATCAGAAATTTCACGATTTAAAATAAAAATAGCTTCACTTAACAGTCCCAATATACTGGGGACTAGGTTTGGAATTAAACAAAATCACAGACTTTCATACCAGAAGGGATTTACAATTAACCTAATCTGACTCCAAGAGGCCAAGCTGCTTCCAAGCAGCAAAGCCGGCCTGGAATTCAGGTCCCGCACTCCCAAGTGCAGATTCCTTCCACTAGGCGGGGCAGCCTCCACAGGGGGCAGAAGCTCCACTTGGGGGCCTGGAAAGCAAACTCTGAAGGTGGAGATGTGAAGCCATAGCCCAAGTGACTCAATGGGGAGCATTTTTCCTTAAGTCTAAGAGACAATGACAATTATATCTATCAATAGAAAAATGATGGGCTATATAGCAAGCCTATTCATTAAAAAAAGAAAAAATATTTTAGAGTAAGAGCTATAGCTGAGGGGTAGAGCGCTAGAAAGGTGAGAAAGGAAGGACAAAGGGAGGGAGGGAGGGAGGGAGGGAGGGGAAAATTATTTCAAAAGCCACATTCTATCCACATCCAAAATATGGGCCCAACAAGTGTTTCAGGTGTCACCAGAAAAGTAATTCATCAGCTCAGCCACACGATGGCACTGCAGCCCCACATAAATCTGCCTGCAGTATTTGAGGAAAATGCCACCACCAACCCCATTGCCGATTTAAAGTTTATGTAAAGGCACGTGGAACAATTTAACACTAATTGTTCAAGCCAAATATCTTCCCAAGCTACCTCACTTTTATAGTAAAATAAAACCGAAGTCAATAGGGTTTGGTTTGGTTTTAGAATAAATGGATTCCACTGTGTTCCCTAGTGTTCACTGAGTCTTATACTATGGCTCTAGACGCCACAGGAGAAACTAGATTATTCCATAAACAAAGGCAAAGTTGCTGTGTTTATTTAAGAAAAGAAGTTTCAGCTATCAGACCCCCATGCACTCCTTAAGTTTAAGCCAGGGTTCTGCCCAAGTCCCAGTCAGGGAAAAGCCACTGGTTAGTGTAGGTCTTTGGGGTCTCTTTAGGAATACAGGGTGACATCAAAAACTATCACCTCTTTCATGGAGTTCCCCCGCAAAGGAGAATGGTCACAACAAGGGTAAACAAACATGCCTGTTATTCTAACAGAGATGAGCAGTAGTACAGTGTCACACTGGCTCAGGCCTCAATATTCCTCTAACCTGATATACAATACTGAATCAATGAAATATTGGATCAGCCTCAGCACGCCTACCAATAGGATGGGGTAATAACAGTGTCTTTCTCAACGCAGCGATCGGAGGAGTCAATGCCAGTGATGCTAATAGCTCCCATCCAGCAACACTGTGCTACTGACAAGTGTGTAAAGCCCTCCACATGGTACCCACACAGCAGGGATTCGGTACTAATAGCACAGGGCCTCCATAAGCCTATGTCCTATAAGAAAGAGGGTTTACAAGCTGCCCCACTATAAACAGGGTGTGCATTTGCTGCTATGACTTTTTTTATTCTTTCAGGAAGATACCAAGGATACCTTGTTGGATCAAATGGGACCTCTAGATTTAGATGTTTTGGAGTCCCCACGCTGATCTCCACAGTGGTTGCGCCAGTCTGCACTCCCTCCAGCAGCAGAGAAGGGCTCCTTTTCCCCACAGCCCTACCAGCATTTGTTACTGATTTCTTGATGATAGCCACTGTTTCTGGAGTGAGATGGATCTGTGTTGTTTTAATTTGTATCTCTCAAGTGCCCAGTAATACTGAACATTTTTTAATGTTTTTATTTGCCATTTTTTCTTCATCATCTAAGAAGTACTCATTTCAGATGCCCATTTTTGGATTAAATCTTTAACTTTGGGAGATCTGATTTTTTTTTTTTTAGTTTTTTATAGATTGTAGATAATAGTCCTTTGCCTGAGAAATAGCTGGCAATTTTTTTTCCCATTCTGTGGGTTCTCTTAATTCTGTTGGTTTCTTTTGCTATGCAAAAGCTTTTTAACATGAGATCCCAGTTGTTGATTCTTTACAGTACTTCCCAAGAGATTATGGCCCCATTCATAAACTCTTTGCCTTTACTTATGTCCCCTAGAGATCTATCTGTTCTATATTCCAGAAGATTTAGTGTTTCTGTTTTAATATTTGGATCCAAAATGCCCATCAACAGACAAATGGATAAAGAAGCTGTGAAGTTTTGGGCTGGGGAGAGAGCTCAGTGGCTTAAGCACCTGTCTGGCTAGCACAAGGCCCTCAGTTCAATCCATGGTTTAAAAAAAAAATGAATGAATGAATGAATGAATGAATGAATAAATAAATAAATAAATAATGTGGAGTTTTATTTCACTGGGAAGTTTTGTTCCGGGAACAGAACTCAGGACTTTGTGCTTGCCGTGCACTTATGCCACTGAGCTATATATCCCTGGTCCAAAATGTGGGCTTTTACATAATGGGGTACTACTCTTCCATAAAGAAGGATAAATGAGACATTTCCAGGTAAATGAATGCACCATGAGACAATAGTCTTAAAAGAAATAAATCACCCATGTTTAAGTATTGAACTATTTCTCTGCTATGAGAATTTTATAACAGATATTGAGAAATAGGAAGAAAATGTTCAAATAGGAGAACAAGGGGGAAGGAAGAAAAAAAATGGAAAAATGGAAACAAAGCTTCTGTAAATAAATAAGGGAAGAAGGGTTGAAGGGGAAGGGAATGGGGAATAAAAGAAGAACCACGATACATCATGTTCAGGTAGAGATGTCCTGGGATGAATGAGATCATTATGTATAACTAAAATGTATTGATAAAATTAATTTTAAAAACATTTTAAGAAATAAGTAAATTGGGGCCAGGGGGATGGCTCAGTAGAATAAGTGCTTCCCTGGCAAGCGCAAGGGGCCTCAGTTCACTCCCTGGTTCCACCAAAGAAAGAAGTAAATGGCAGTTTGCTGTAGATATAAGCCCTATCCCAACTGTCATCTATTCCCAGGGACCAGAACAGAGAAGTTCATTTAAAAAAAAAAAAATTAAGGGCTGGTGAGATGGCTCAGTGGTCTAAAGAACCTACTTAGAACAAGCTAAGCTAAGCAAAGCAAGGGACCGCGGTTCAATCCCCCAGCACCACATGCCAGCCTGCCCCGCCCCCTGGTGGGCTGAGCTGGCCACACACACACACACACACACACACACACACACACGCATATAAATAAATAAATTTAAAAAATAAAAATAAAAAAAATTAAATGAAAAAGTGAAATTTAGATAGATATCTATGAACTTAACCTATGGGAAATGAAGTTTCTATGTGCCAATAAGAAGTAATAAAAGGGGTCGGGGAGATAGCTCAATGGACGAAAGCATCCGCTTAGGCAAGCTGAGGTAAGCCCAGGGACCGTGGTTCAATCCCGGGCTCCACATGCTGTGCCAGCCCACCCCCAGGATGGGCTGAGTGGGCCATAGAGCCCAGGCCTAGTGGCACACATAGTGGTAATCTCAGCGCTGCGCAGGCTGAAAGCAGGAGGATCACCATGAGTCCAAGCTGCACAGTAAGACCCTGCAACAACCAAATACATTAAAAAAAAAAAAAAAGAAGTCATTTCAGGGCCAGGGGTCAGGCAGATAGTTCAGTAGCTTAAGCACCTGCCCGGCAAATGCCAGGTCCAGAGTTCAATCCTCAGTACCAAGAAAAAAAAAAAAAGGAATTTCAATATTCTTCTAAATTGTACAGGAAAAAATAAAATTTCTATTTGAAAACAAGTTTTCTGTTAATTTTTGATACATTTCTTTATGAAGCATATTTACGACTTGCTAATATACAACTGTATCTTATAAAAGTTAAAGAAAATCTTTGTTTCCATTTTTTCTCATTCTTTTTCTCTTCCTTCTTTCCTTTCCCCTTTCCTCCTCCTTCATCCCTCCCCCTTTGAGCACTGGCTTCCTATTTGACAATATCTAGTATACATTTTGATCTTTATTGACATTTTTGGTTTCTCGCACCAGAGACAATGTGATATTTACACATGTGTGTCCAATTTATTTCACTTACAGGCTGGAGGAGAGCTAGCTCAGCGGCTTCCACGCCTGCCTGCCAAGTGCAAGGTCCTGAATTTGATCTCCAGTATACACATAGACAAAAAGCATGGTCTCAAGTGCACCCATTTACCTGGAAATGTCTCAAATGTATCCTTCTTTGTGACTGTATTAAAAAAAAAAAAAAAAAAAAAACTTCTTTATCCATTCCTCAACTGATAGGCATTTGGGCTGTTTCCAAGATTTAGCTCTGACCACTTGTGCTGTTATAACCATGGGTGAAATAGGAAGGGGAGAAGGGGTTGAAGATAGGGGAGGAGAATGGGGAAAATAAGCAAGGAGAAAAAGACACACATATTTCGTGCTCACATCATTCAAAACAGAGCCCTGAGTGGCAAGCTCATCTAAGAAAGCCAGCACGGCAGGAGGCCAACTGCAACTTTTACTTTCTTCTAGATCTCCGAGTAGATAGTGTGTAGTGTGGTTTGAACATGTCTATCTCCTCACAATTCACGTGGAGGCTGAACTCTCCAGTGTAATAGCACCAAGGTGATGGGGCCCCTCAGGAGATAAGTAGGTCATGAAGCCACCAACCTGGGAAGGATTAACAGGATTCTCTCAGGACAGCTTAGCTCCCAGGAGAGAGGTTGCTGGGAGAGTAAGCCACCCTGCACGGCTTTGCCCCTTGCCGTGTGCTCTCTCACACACGTGCTGCCCCCACGCTATGTATAAAGTTCCTACAGAATCTGGGTCACTCAGGCCTTGGGGGACTCAGATAGGGATAAATGGACCCATGTGATTCATCTGGAGCCTCATCTCAGGAATCAATTTACCAGCTGAGGGCTTGGAAACTTCTGGATGGAAATTATTAATTCCCTTCTTACACTGACCAAGCTGTAAGAACTTCATCCCTACCAAGTGCCAAGCGCACGACCCTTCAGCTCCCCAAGGCTCCTGCCTCCCTCCCTCCCCACACTCCCATCCCACAAGATGGGGACCCGATGACTTGCCTTCTCCACCACTTACTCTCCAGAGACAAACTCAAGTTACATGGGGGGGAGAGAAGATGTCTTACAGAGGTTATTTGTAAGAAATGACTTTAAGATGACTGTCACATTCAATTAAAATCTGCTCCATGTTAACAAGAACGAACGCCAACAGTCAAATGTTGGCACAGATGTCTCTGCCTTCCAAAACTTTGGCAAGCAAACATCACGGCAGACCGGCTACGATGGCTCTGGGAAGCAGTATTTGTTATTACAGTAAGTGCAACAGGAGCATGCAAATTCTTTTCAGGAAATCAACTGGAACAGAGCGTAGAATCATTGGAA
>NW_004524580.1:24823428-24840928 GCF_000260255.1 Octodon degus | reverse complement strand
AAATAAAAAGTTGAACCAAGAAAAGGATACAGAAGATATGGAATTCACTTCATCTTTTCTTCTTTATAAAGAACACTATAGATTTGTCTGCTACGTATCTGTCTCATCTCAGAAAGACTGAAGGAATCCTGCACCCTTCCCACGCACTAAGTCAGGCCCAGCTGCATATCCAACCCTGCTCCTGTCTGCCGTCCCCACCAGGAGGTGTAGGAGATGCAGCAGTGACTGTGGAATTAAGGTCGCCTCAAGACGACTAGACACAAAAGTCCCTGAGCTGAAAAGCTTCATCTAAGTCCACTTCATTTTGAGGCAGCAAATGTGAAGTCCAATTTCAGCCAAAATATATTTTGGGATGGACAGAGAAAGAAAAGTCTCAGAACTATACTTTTTTTCTTAAACACTGGATAAAGAAAAACCCAGGGCCGAGGAGATAGCTCAATAGAATAAATGCCTTCCTGGCAAGCACAGGGTCCTGAGCTCAATCCCTGGTACTAAAAAAAGAAAGAAAGAAAGAAAGAAAGAAAGAAAGAAAGAAAGAAAGAAAGAAAGAAAGAACGAACGAACCAATACATTATCCTTGGAGTTACTCTGCCCTAGTCTTCTAACACATGACAAAATACCATCACTTTTTTTTTTTGCGGAACGAGGGACTGATCAGGCCCTTGAGCCATCTCCCTGGCCCTGCACATTTATTTATTTATTTATTTGTTTATTTTGCTTATGACTGTATTATCCAGTGGGCTGAGGGCGTAGGGGGTAGCTCACGGGTACAGCACTTGCCTAGCATGAGCAAGGCTCTGGGTTCAATTTCCAGCACACGCCCCACAAAAAGAAGAAAGGGACAGAGAAGAGAATATATTATCCATTCCCAGAACAATGAAATACCTATAGATAGATAAATAGCTACAGACATAGATATGAAATAGATTAAAAGGTTTTAAAATAAATGTGTGTGTATATATATATATATATATATATATGTATTTTCTGAGAATACAGTGACTCCACGCAACCTCAGAATAGAGAAACATCTTCCAGCTAAGATGCACACCTTTGCAGACGTACTCAATGCACATGCATGTGCATATATACACGTATGTGTACACGTGCTCTCAGAGCTCCTTGCTCAGTACTAGTTAGAGCAGAAATGTGGCTGTGCACAAGGTAAAAAGTGTGTGGCAAGGACAGTGAGGAGAAGCCCAGCAAATGGGTGCCACGAAGAACCGGGCTAGCCTGCAGGGGTCACCTGATTCTTACTCATTTGTATCTTAAACTTTCCATTATTAACTGTGGCCCTGCTTTTGTACACCCCAGACTGACTACCCCTAGTGCAAAACCCAAAGACATGCGCTGAAAGACCTATTTGTGAGACAAAAACAACTAAAATGTAAAACAAGTGTTTTTCTAAGGAAAAAAAAAAGACATCCAACCATGAAAGGCACACATTTTCAATCACAAGGTAACTGAGTTGCTGTCAGACGCTGCATCTGTGTAACTCCCTGGGGGGGTGTGGGCGCATACCATTGAAGACAATCCAGCAAAGGTGCTCTTGTGGCAGCGCCACCTGCATGATGAGCCGCAAGGAGGACAAGATATGCAGACACTGGCTCACAGAGTCTTGGTTCTGCAGGTTTACATCACTGTCGCAGACCAGCTGGTAGCTACAAATATTTTTGCCATACAAAGCATGAAACTGAAACACAAGGGAAAACATAAATGGGAATATAAAATAAGGCTTATGCAACTCAGAAAAGCATTTCCCAAAATGTAGAAAGCTAAAATAGAAACAATGGTGCTTAATTTGTATAATAGATTGATATACAAAGAAACAAGCTAAGTTTCTTTAAAACATCCACTTAGGATTAGCTTTTCTTAGTCAAAGAAATTCAAAAACAAAAACAAAGAAAAAGAAAGAATCCTTTAGCAAAAACATAAAACTGACTCAACTTTTATAAACCTGCCCAGTAGAACTTTACCCTGTTTACTGATTCAGATTTGATTACCACCATTTACCCAATTCATCCAACAAAATGTTGACTGCCATCTACATCACACTCTTGTAGGTGACAAGCATTCTAAGACAAGAAGAAATGACCCCTGTGGTGACAGAGGAAAGAGTTCCCGGCATGCATAGCACTAGGCACTGCCGCAGTACTGAACTGAAGGTGTTTTTTGAGTCTGGATAAAAAGTTATTAAGTCAAAAGATGAGACTGTGGAGGTGGCTGGCCCCAGGAGCAACCCTGGAGAGTGTGCCCTGGCATTCCAAGGAATTGGATTTTTTTGTTTTGTTTTGTTTTGTATCAGGAATCGAACTCATGAGTTTGTGCTTGCCAGACAGACACTGTGCCACTAAGCTACATCGCAGGCCCCCCAAGGAATTTGATCTCTAGCCAAAGGGCAAAGCAAAGTCAGTGGTGATTTCTCCTTTAGAAATGGAACCTGACAAAGCATTGCTATGAACTGTAGGTTGTGGGGTGAAAGGTCCAGACAAGGAGGCTAGCAGAGACCTTTCCAGCCCTCTTCCCAGCGGGGCGCAAACCCACATTGCCCAGGATTCTCATTCCTGTTCCTATATTTGTGCCTCAGCCAACCTGAACGATTCAGTGGTCCCCACCATGCCTTGAGATCTACCTATGAGCCAACCACCACTGCTCCCAGACCTCCAAAGAGACATTACTTGGAAGGACAGCATTTTGGAAGCAGGCAGCTCAGAGTTCAAATACCTTCCCTGCCCACTGTTCTGCACAGGCTGGGCTGGTTTCTATTTTCTTTTTCTTTCTTTTTTTTTTTTTTTTTTTCCATCTTTTTGAGCCAGGGTCTCACTATGCAGTTCAGTCTGGCTGTCAGTTCACTTTGTAGCTGATGCTGGTCTTGAACTCACAAAAATCCTCTTGCCTCAGCATCTCACATGCTAGGATTACAGGGTGTACCACTACGCCTGTAATCTTAATCTTAATCTCTGATAAATTTGATTTTCCACCTCTTAGGACCACAGTGATACTATAAGACAATAATTCTTGTAATACAATTCTACAGTTCTTTAGGGTTGCTGGGAATCAAACCTGTGGCCTCTTCCATGCTAGGCAAGCGCTCTCCCACTGAGCTATATCTCCAGCCTCACATAATGCATTTAGAAGACAGCCTACCACACAATAACTGCTCCACTAGTGAATTAACTCTATCAATTAACAGTCGTGCTCATTAACATAAATAAAACAATCTTTATGTCAAAAGATCCACCTGGTACCAGGAATTGAGCTATGGCCTTTGCATACAGTGACATTCCCACCCTCTTTTTTACAAGGTCTCTCTAAATCAGAAATTGTTCATCCTGGGCTGGAACTCGTGGTCCCCCACCTCAGATCCCACAGAGGCAGGATTACAGGCACGCACATCACACCCAGCCAAGCACTGTGACATAAGCTTTGTTTGTCTGTATTTAAAATAGGACAATAAGCAAGGCATAATGAAGCAGACCCATAATCCCAGCACTTGGGAGGCTGAGGCAGGAGTTTCACAGCAAGTTTGTGGTCAGCCGGGGCTGCATAGTGAGCTTAAGGCTAGTCTGGACTACAGAAGGAGATCCTGTCTCAAAAAAAAAAAAAAAAAAATGCCACCCAAAAAAAGTGCAATAAAATAATATCTAACTCATTAAGCTATTATAAGAATCAATTATATTTTCCAGCACACTTTGTAAACTCAAAGTACTCTATAAATATTAGTTATTATAAGTAAATTGAAATTGATACAATCCCCAAAACATTGTTACAAAGTTTAATGAGTTCACTTTCTTATCCCACTTCAACAGCACGATAAGAAAGCATTTATAAGGCAATTTATAATGCGTGGCAAGAGGCTATAATAGGCCAACAGAAGGAATTTTGAGGCCGCCCACTAAGTGACACATGGCATTACTAATGACAAAGCAAAGCTACTCATATCCTTTCCGTATCTTACCGTAAGTCTAGCTGTGTTATCTCCGGAGCCTTTTGGAAAAAAGACAGCTTTGAATTGATTCACATCTGCTTTATTTTCATCAAAATGGGCATCAAACTGTTGAAGAAATCTTCCATAGCACTGCAAAAGGGCCAGTTTGTATTCCTAAAATAAAGAGAACTCAATTTAAGTTTCAAAATATCACCATAAGATCAAGTAATATTTCTATTACTAGGAATAGTATCAATTTTGGTCATTAATATTGCTGCTATTGCTACCATTTTCCAAATATGTATCGTGTGACAGAATGCACACTACGGTATTTATGTGCATTAGTTTCTCTAACTCTGCACTCCACAAGACCACTACGAGAAGGGACCATCATGACCACAAGGAACACATACTTAGATGCTCTACATGGACAAACTTACAAGCACTCAATACTCAATCACTAGACAGTAGCAACCCGCACTCAGGACAGAGGGAGGGAACAGCCTTGCTTCTCCGATGCTCCTGGGCTTAGAAGGATGGCAGGAAGGAGAGAAGGAGGCTAACAGAGGAGATGGAGATGGGGAGGGAGCTTGCTGGCTCATCTTCGACAGCTCAACCTGGCCAACACGCCATATTCCCATCAGAGGAGACTCCTTGCCCCTGTCACACATGTCATTACTTTTGGGGAGAAGAAGGGGGCCTGACCTTGAGAGCTTGGGGTAGGGGACATGCACAGTGCTCTAAAACTGATTTGGGGGCAACCCTTCCTCCTTCCTCCAGGACAACTGTGTCTCCAGGAAGAGCCGAGGCCAGCTACCTACCCTGTGAGAGGTTCCACAGCCCCATACTTTAGTTCCTATTTCTGGTTACTTGTTTATTATCTGCTCACTAATTAATTCTGAATCTTTCCTATTCTAATTAACTCACCTAGTAAGTTCAAACAGAATTGAAACAAGAGTATTCTACAAGATGAGCTTTACTATAATTGAAATTATAGTAAAATACATCATTTTAAGAATATATATAAGAAAATACATAATTTTAAGAATATATAAATCAAAGTAGCAAGTTCATTTTGGGGATTACCTTCAGTGGCCAGTTTTCCCACCAGGGAAAAGTAGATAGGACTTTTCTGTTGTTGTTCATTTAATTAAATTTTAAAATACCCTCTCCAGGCCTTTCTGCCAACAACAGCCTGAACCTTAGCTCCTACCTGTCACCAACCTGCTTTATCCACTTCCTCCTCCCTCTCCATATCCTGTACAGCCCCCGGGTCACCCCTCCAACATCCCTATCGTACTGTGCCCAGCCAGCTTCTCAGACGCAGAGGTGGAACAACAGAGAGGAAGCTCTATTCCATGTCTTGCCCAAACTGCTACTCCACTTCACAGAGACAGCTAGGCTAGCACTCCTGTCTTACAGGTTTAACAAACAAATCAGGAACTTTACAATTAAGAAGTGGACCAAGCTTCAAGGCTATAAAATTAAGCTAAAGCAACAGGAGATGCAAGAACGTGAAGACAGCACAGCCTTCAAAGATTCTGAGATCAGCAGACACCAAGAAGCCAGAACCAAGACATGAGATCATTAAAATCAAACCCATGCCACAAGGAAGCAATCTTCCCTAACCCAAACCCAACTAGGAACTCTCCCAGATAATCAGGAGCCAGTGCCAGGTGGCATGGGACAAAGATATGCACAGAAAGTCACTAAAGTACAGTTCCCTTACTGCGTTGGCAACATCAAAGCCATGCTCTAGTGGACATCTAAGACAGTAATGACACCTGGGTCCCATGAAGAGCCATGCTGATTAGGAGCCAAGACACAACTGAAGCTCCACATCTGCATATGTGATTAAGAGACAGGTCCTTGCCTACCCACCCCACCCCACCCCATGCCATGGGCACCTTCGTCCTGTTTGGCTCAGCCTGAGCTTCCAGTCTCCCAGGGTACTTTCTCCCTTAGACTACAGTGGAAGAACAAAAGCTTTGCTTGTGTACCAAGGTGCTTCTGTAGATTCTCCTGATAGAGCACAAGAATCCACCAGTCAGTCTGAACATGAATGCAGCTTACATAGTGGATTTCACCTAGGTATTTTTTCTATAGTTTTCCAAACTCCATTTTCTCACATTTCCAAGAATCATGACCCAAGCATATGGGTTGAGGTTATCTCTTATTTTGGCAGAGGAAAACAGACCTTAGTTCTTTATTATGAAAACTGTATGTCTTATCTTCTCTTCAATAAACTCATCTCCCAGATAAAAAGAATTTAAGTCCAGAAAATAGAAGTGGGGAAGAGACCATGAAAAAGATGAATGAGCATACTGTATACTGTGCGGGGGGGGGGGGGGCGCAAAATGTGGGCATCTCTGCCTTCCTTGTATGTCTCCTTCAGGGCCTTCAAACTTTGGGTCAGAACCTTAAATCACTCAAGGAATATGTGCAGTGTGAGATTTTACTAGTCCTAAATTTACTTAGCCTACCTCATCTCCCTTCACAACTGCAGACACCATAAGGGTTAGTAAAGGAAATTTCAGTAGCTTAAGGGCCATCCATTGCCAGCTTTCCTAACCTCCAGTTCCAGTTCCCTGGAGCCACACCTAGAGTCAAGTCACTGCCCTAAAACTGCAAACACCATGCCTTCCTGGATAAAGCAGAGCACTGCAGACCGATCCATGGTGACGTCACCCCCAACCAGGTATAGACCCCATGATGAGATTCAAGACAAGTCCCCTAACCAAGAACTGTCATCTCATAATGCAGACAGAACTGCCCCCTCAAGGGATAATGGCTCTCTCAGAAACAGTTCTGAGATAATAGCCCATCAGTCCAGGACTTAACCAGAAGTATAGTACCAGTATAGACACCTCACTCTCCAGTCCCAACTCTGGTCCTTGTTGCCCACTCGGTAATGCCCCAAAGCTTCTGCTTGGCTCTGGAAATCAGATCTTGCAGCTCTTTATCTGCCCCTCCAGCACAGCGATGCAGCTCAAATCCCCTTCCCTGCCCCTCACCACTGGCATCGTGAGACACATGCCAGAGCCTCCTCTGTTGGAACCCCTGAGACCAGGGATTCTGCCCTAGAACTCCAGTAATACAGAGTAAGTCGGATCTATACCAGATTACTGTCATTAACTGAAACCCCAACCATGCCCTGGTCTTATCAAACCAAGCCCACGAGTGCAGAGTTCCAGGACACAGGCAGCCCTGGAACTAAAGATGATGGTGATGCAAGCTCAACCGGGAATGAATGCAACACTGGGCAAGACACAGGGCAGCTACGGAACAACTGCGAGAATCCAGCCAGGAGGAGGTAAAAGTCATTAAAATGGGACATAAAACTGGGCCATGTTACAGCACGGCCAGGACACAGGACAGCGGCCACCGGGCATGGCCAGCCATGTGAAAAACAACAGGAAGCTGTGTCTGGGCGCCTTTGTGTGAGGCGGAACACGATGACTCAGCACTTCCTGTTGTGCGCCCACCGCGCCCTCTGCTCACCCCCACCGGTTCCCCCAGCCTCCTGCCAGTTCACAGCCTCTCACCCCTAGTGCATTTCAAATACAAAAATAAAAAGCAAACACTTTTTTTTTTATGTTACTGTGCCTCATTAAAATGTTTGTATACTGGGGATTTTTCTTTCTGAAACATAAAATAGGAATGGTACACAGCCAAATAATAATTAGTCAAATGAGTCTTACTTTGGCTCTCTACCCCACAAGCACTTACTCTGAGGTGACAAAGGCTATCTCCAACCTTCAGGAGCTTTTCATTGTAATAGTTGGCTGGCAGCCGGGGGGCGTATTTGGTCCAGATATTGAACAAAGTGGTGGCACTGTATAATGTATAACATGACATCGTCAAGGTCAGCAGGAACCCTCAATTAATTAGCAAGCAATCCTTAAAAACTTACCTTGTGATCTTGTGATAAGTTTCTCCAATGTCCTTTATTGCTCATGTCTAATTATTAATAATAAATGTAATTATAGTTGAAATTATTGCTTCCTGTATGCCAAACACTGAAGCCCTTTAGATAAACCTTTTTAAAACCATTTCTTAAAACTTTTTTAAATCCCATTTTGTAGAGCAGTTTTAGGTTCATAGCAAAAGTGAAAGGAAAGTACAGAAGTTTCCCATACAGCTACACGTGTACAACCTCCCCCACTATGAACATCCACCCTAGTTGTGGTAGTTGTTACAACCGATGACCCAACATGGACACACACCATCCGAAATCTGTAACTTACGCTAGCTTCCCTTAGTGTTATATATCCAATGGGTTTGGACAAACATATAATGATGTATCTTCCATTATTATACCACAGAGTACTTTCACTGCCCTAAAACTCCTCTCCATGCCATCTACTCATCCCTCTCTTCAATGTCTTTGAGCCACGGATCTATTTCTTTACTGCCTCCATAGTTTTGTTTCTTCCAGAACGTCTTCCAGTAGGCTGTCTTTTCAGACAGGCTTTTGGCACTCACTCATATGCATCTCAGTTTCCTGTCTTTCGTGCCCATTTCCTTTTAGCACTAAGTATTACACCGACTAGACATACCACAGTTGAGTTTGGCCTCATTTTCTCCAGGTCATCTTGGTTCTTTGAAAGTTTCGGCAATTGCGAGTAAAGCAGCTCTAAGTAACTATGTGCAGATACTTTACACAGATGTAAGTTTCCAAAGCTTTTGTAGCATAATTATGGGGTCATATGGTAAGAGTTTATTTACATATGAAGGGAGCCACCAAACTTGCCTCTACAGTGCTGTCCATTTCATTTCTCCCAGCAAAGAACAAGCATTCCAGTTACTCTGCATCTTTGCCCGTATTTGATGTTGTCACTATTTTGGATTTAGCCTTCAGAATAGGTGCGTGAAACATCGTACTGGTGTTTTAATTTGCATTCCCCTGATGACACAGGCTGTGGAGCATCTTTTCATATGTTTATTTGTCATCTATCTTCTTTGCTGAGGTGTCTGATAGGATCTCTGGCACTTGTTTTTTCAATTAGGTTGATTTTTTTCTTCCTGCTAAGAGGGCTTCTTTTTGTGTATTGTAACAGCCCTTTATCAGATGTTTCTTCTGCAAACATATTCTTCCAGTTCATAGCATTTCTTTTCATTCTCTTCATAGTGTCTTTCATACAGCAGAAATTTTTATTTTTTAGGCAGTCTATCAATTCTTTCATAGATTATAGCTTTGGTGTTAAATGCAAAATATCAACATGAAATTCAAGGTCATCTATATTTTCTGGTTTTCTAGAAATTTTATAGCCTTGATTTTTCAA
Source organism: Octodon degus (assembly GCF_000260255.1). Taxonomy (NCBI): domain Eukaryota; kingdom Metazoa; phylum Chordata; class Mammalia; order Rodentia; family Octodontidae; genus Octodon; species Octodon degus. The sequence continues at coordinate 24,831,715 of NW_004524580.1, read as the reverse complement.
TATATGATCCATTCTGAGTTGTTTGTGATGGGTGTGAGGTCTGTATCTAGAGTGTGTGTGTGTATGTGTCCAAACAGTTCCCATTACACTTGAGATAAAGACAAGCTCTTGAAAGTAGTCTCTAAAACTTTCCAAAGCCGTATGCTTTCCTCTAATGTTATCAGTTATGGATTGTATATGGATGTCCCTCTAAAGCCTCATATAATCTAGGGTGGAGTTTCAAAGGTGGCTGGATCAAGGCATGTACATGAGCATTAGGAGTGAGATATTGGAGTTAAGGGTATGGACAACAGAAGCCCCACCCTGGCTACATGTGACATCAACCAACAGGCTTACGGCCCTGGTAGAATGTAGAAAGGCAAGCTTGTGGCTGCTGCCTGCTCTCAGCCTCCTGTCAACCTTGCTGTGGACTGTTCCTCCTCTGCCGTATCCCTGGGCCATGCTGCCCTGCTCTGAAGCCAGCTGACTGTGGACTTCAACCTTTAAGATAAACCTTTCCTGCTTTAACTTTGGGTGTTGGGTATTTTGTTCCAGCAATGAGAAAGTAACTAAGACCTCATCTCACATGCTGTGCTTGCACTCACTATGTTTATATTAAAAGGGCTTCAGTCCCTCCCTCCAAAGCACTCAACCCTTAGGGGACTAAGCGCTTGCTTAGGTAAGTGCAGGTGCCAGGGTTCAATTCTGGCACCCCATGCTGCACCAGCCCCACACCCTTCCTAGACTATAAACTTCATGAGCGCAGATTCTCCTATCTGTCTCACTCACCACTCTGTAATTAGTGACTAATGTAATGCCTGGCACATGGCAAGCAGTCAACAAACATTGCTGCACAAATAAATCCCTGAAATGTGGGAGGTGTTGAACTGTGAAGGTTCAAGCCAATCCTTACCATTTGTGATTATCTTATCAGAGTCCCTTTAAAGAACATCTAAAATACTATCCTTACAGGCAGGCCCAACCTACCTTCCTATATGTGACATTTACAATTACTGAGAACAAAGGGACAGTGACCTTTCAGTTTTTATAATCCCAAATATTTACTGAATGTTTACTATGTCCCAGTAATACCAGAAGAGGCTGTGCAGGCAGAAAAATGTGAGATATATTATCCCAATAATCAGGGAACCTATATTCTAGTAAATGAGCTGCACAGGAAAACAAACCGAAAAAAATATAAAATGATAGGCAAATTCCCTGAATTAGAAAGGCCTCACTAAGGAGGTGACAACTGAACTGAGATCTGAAAGGAGGGGAGCCAGACAATTGAAAAGCAAGAGAAAGAATCTCTCAGACAAAAGAAAACAAAGGCTGTAGGTGAAAAACAGGAGGACTACTCCTCTGCAAAGGCCCAAGAGAGGTGGAAGCAGAGACAAGAAGGATCTCTACACTCTGAAGGCTACTCCCAAGACATTAGTTTTATTCTGAAAGCAATGGTAAGCAGCGGAAAAGACTCCGGTAAGAGTACACAATGCTTCTTATAGGGACCTCCCTGGTTGCTCTGTGAAGGACAGATGTGAGACAGACTACTTTAGGGAAAAGGCGAACCCAGGTTTGTTTCCATGGGAATTCCAGAAGTGGAGGGGGCAAGATAAAGCCCACACACAAAAAGTGTTTAGAATATAAATGGAAAACTGCAGACTCCCTGAAATGAGTATGAAATGCATATCCTTGGTCAAGACATCGACCATCAGCAGGCTCTCCCACAGGTGACCACTCTGCCCCTGCCTCCCTACACCAGGCACCTCCCGGTTTTCTGCCTCCCTCCTTAGGAGTTCTTCTCCACTGGCTCCTTTTCACCCAGCTTATCAACGTGGGGGCATCCATAGCTCAGTCTTTTCCTCTCTTCTCCATCTACACTCACTTCCTTAGGTTCTCCATCACATGTCGCTATTTAAATATCAGTGATCAGCTAATTCCAAATACATACCTTTTCTGTCTTTGAGATGAACTGGCCAACTCCTTAAAAACAGCTCTGCCTAGTCATCGAGCTTTGTCTCAATATTTCAAGCACTAAGCTCTCCATCTCACCCCTCCTCAAAGTCCGTCCTTCCCATGATCGCCAGCCCTGCCCTGCCCCTTCACACTGGCTATCCTCCCTCTTCAGCCTACTCCGTTGATGGTTTCTACACCTCCTCTCAACCGTAGCTTTTCCTGTCTCTCACCAGGCTACCTGTAATACCATTTTATTTTTTTATTTTTATGTATTCAGTACTAAACATACAGGGTCTCACTACGTAGATCAGACTTGTAGTGATTCTCCTGTTTTCAGCCTCCCAAGTGCTGGGATTATAGGTGTGTACCACCACACTGTCTCAACTGTCTCAGTGCACCCCAGGGGCAGGGCCAGCACGGCATGCCGGGAATTGAGCCTAGGCTGCTGCACTCTGCCTAAACTTGACACTTTAGTGCGCTGAGCTATCTGGCCAGCCTATAATACCATTTTAAACTGCAACACTCATCTGATGGCCTCCAATCCCATTCTTCGCTCTTGGTTTGTTTCTAGCAATTATCTCCTTGTAAATGTACTTTACCATAGACCTCCCCTTATGCAGCAGGAAAACATTCCAAGCCCCCCAGTGTGTGTGCATGAAGCCAGACAGTACTGAATCTGATATAGCTTTTTTCCTATAGATACATGCCAGTGGTAAACTTTCACTTATAAATTAAGCAAAGTGAGAAATCAACATTAATAGTTAATAACAAAATAGGACAGTTACAGTTTGAAAGTTCTGTGTATGTGGTATCTCAAAATATCCTGCTGCATTTTCAAGCTTAGCAACATGGGCACATAACTTTTCCTTTATCAAGAGCTTTCACCTTTCCACTCGAAGAACACACTTTATGTTGCCTCTTCCGCGTATCTCAGCTGCCTGTGTTACTCACCTTGTGCCCTGGAGCTGCTGTTCAGTAAAATGAGTTAGCTGAATGCAACTGCAATGATGCTACTACAGTTGATCTGATCACCAAGGCTAACAACAGGCCAGTGTCTCCCATAGCATGGACACGCTGGATAAAGAGACTGACATCCCAGGTGGGGGAGAGCAGGCTAGGGAAAGATTTCATCACATTACTCAGAAAAGCACACAATGTAAAAGTTAAGAATTGCTTATTTGGGCCTGCAAGATAGCTCAGCAGACTAAGCACTTGTTCTGGCAAGCATAGGGACCAGGGTTTGATCCTGGGTCTACATGCTGCACAGGGCCCAGGATGCTGGCCCCACCCCTGGGGCGCACTGTGCCAGAAAATGAGTCCTGGTGTGGTAGCCCACGCCTGGAATCCCACAGCTGGGGAGGCTCAAAACAGGCGGATTACTAAGAGTCCAAGCTGTGTAGTGTGACCCTGTACCAAACACATAAAAAAAAAAAATTGCTTATTTTTAGGATTTCCTAGTTAGAACTTTGGAACCATGCTAAACACAGGGCACCAAAGCCACAGAAAGTAAAAATTAGACAAGGGGGAATTACCATGTTTCCACACTTTAGTGACTGAATATATTCACAAAAATACGTACTCCATGTAGATAGGGATTTTCATGACTTTTAACATATATATTTTATATATATAATATATATATAATATATATATATATTATATATATATATAGTTTGGATGAATGAATGAATGATTACATGTAAGCCAAAATTATTTCTTCATATTAAATGCGTGCACAAAAATGTAAGTTAAGACTAGTCACTGTTCTGGTACTTTCTGCCACTCATCCACCTACTTTTGTAAATGTTCAGCTTGTGGTATATTTGACCAAAAAAGATAATAACACAAACAGCAAAGAATCTTAAAAATAGGTAGCTTGGAGTTACAGTAATAACATGGTGACAGACACCAAAAAAGGAAAACAGATGTGCAGATTGTGTCATGAAATCATGGGAGAAAAAAGCGTCTCTGTAACCCTAATAACATAAAAAGAGGGGAACACACACGAGTCCATGACAGGATGACATGTTTCATGGTATCAAGAACTTCAAGAACCGGAACCACCTCAAACCTATTTTTTTGTCTTCATATTCAGAATTTCGCACCCCAAAATGGAAAACTGTGAAACTCCTGGAGTGGGTGAAAAAATTATTAGCCCAGGGTCATAATTAGGGGACACTCAGAACCTGAACCAATGGTGAGTTATGGAACATTCTGGTGTTGCCTTTTATTTTGACCTGAAAAGGCAGACCTAACACGGAGCAGGAGTCACGGACTGCGACGGCGACGAACCTGCACGCGGCCAACTGCGCATCCGTCTTCCCACGTCTTCGGGGCACTGGGTCGCCCGCGCACACCACGCCCACCACGCGGGCGCCGCCTGCATCCTGGCCGCCGGCCCTTCTCTAGCCGCGCGCGCCCTCCCAGCGACCTGCCGCCCTTACCAACGCCGACGAAAGTCATGCTGCTGCGCCTCCGTGGCCGCCAGCGCCTTCTTCTTCTTCATGAAGCTCAGGAGCTCGCGGACGTCCTTCTCGCAGGAGGCCAGGAGCGGGTTCCTGGCGTCCAACGGCCCGTAGAACACGGCGGTGGGCAGCGAATCCTCGCGACAGGCGCAGCGCGGCAGCGGGCTCGGGCTGCTCGGCTTCGACTCCACGGGGGACTTGGACACTGTGCCTGAAGTCGACGACGGGGTTGGAGGCAGCTCAGGCGGCGACACCGACGCGGGAGACACCTCAGGGGACGCTGGGCTCGACGGGGCGCCCAGTGCCGCCATGTTGACGCGAGCACGCCGCCGGGAGTTTGTGGAGTCCCGGTTGCCTAGCGACGGTCTCGCGGCAACCACGCATCCGCGCGCCTTCCGGGAAACACAGCGGCTCCTGCAGGGCGGAGAAAGAAAGGGCCAGGGAGTTTGTCCGGTTGCCTCTGGCTTCCGGGTGGGAGATGAGACTAGAGAGAGGGCTTTAAAAACAGAGCTGGAGAATGTTATTTTTGTAGTATTAATTTTATTGAGAAAGAGCATTGACACAGTTTCAAAACAGGTTAGTTGGACAGTTACAATAATTAATACATTACATATTGTTGTCTTCATAGTAGTTATTCACGGCACAAGATGCAGATACAGCTTGTCTAAACACCATTGGCACAAATCTTTATTCTCATTGAACTAAGAGAAAGGAGCTGTATATCTATCCTATTTTGTATATACAGATAAATATTTTTTCACTACAAAATGGTCCTTCATTTATATCCCCCTTTTTTGTTTACTTTTGTCAGAGATGGGTATTCCATTGCCATTCAGTATTGTCATTCTAATATTGTGAATATTAGAGCTGCGATTTTATCATCACAGGAAGCTAAATCTTAGGTAGGTTAAATAATTTCTAAAAACCAAAGTAATGTCACAGGTCCTATTCTGTGACTCTGAAACCTGTGCGCAGGTTCCGTAATCTGTACTGATGGGCTTCCCACAGTTAGTTGACTAACCAAATTGAAATTAGGAAATCTCAACAAGCAATTGAAGGATCAGATACCCACAACTGATCCCTTAGTCTTTCTCTCTAATAATAGATTATGTATTTGCATTTTAGCCATATTCTTACTATATTCTAAATCAGTGTACATTTTGCACAACCTGAACTAATGTAAATGCATACCAGTGGCTTGAAGTGCCTATTCTCAGACTACTTTGGCATTTTAAGTAAGGATCCTGAAAGGCTTTATTTACTTCAAATGAGGAAACTACGGTGCCTCATGGGAAGTAGCTAATGGCAAGGGAAACTCTTTCCCCACATGGTATGGATCACGATCAGAGCCTAATTTATTAATTTGAAGTTTGAGTTTCAATGAATAGGGAACCTTTCTTCCTTACAAATCATTCAATGCCAGAAATTGTCAAAGAGGTGGACTAGAAATGTTGGATAGCTTAGAAAAATAGATCTTTAACACTGAAAAGTGTTACCAGTTCTTTCACACTTAAAGTGACCCTAGCATTCTGTGAGCCCAATTTCCCGTTAAAGATTGAGAAGCTTATTAGCCCACAGACGTTTTGTTTTTTTCAGCTCTGACCTAATTTTGTATGGGCCCTGTGGGTCTGTTCTACTTTGGGAGGCTAGCTCGTTATGTCTGCGCTGCCCCCTTATATTCTTTGAAGGAGTAAGAGAGTATTTAGCTCATTGAAATGGCCAGATAACTATGGCCAGAGAACCTTCCTAGCAAGTGGTGAAATGGAAAGATTCCTCACTGTTGGGTCTAATTCTCCAACAAGGATTTAGATATCATCCTCTGATGGATAAAGATTTTAACTTATGTCTTGTGAGAGAAAAAAAAATCATAAGACTTCAAAGAATGGAGGCCTGGAGGAACTTTTCATCCTTGGAGTATTTTCAAAAAAGAAAAATATTGGTAGGGTCTTTTTATTTCAGTCAGCTTGTTAACGTCTCTCAGTCTTAAACTTTGTTTTCACACAATGGACTTGTCCACTTCAGATCAAAGCTAGTGTTATTTGCCACTGAGAACTATCTATTATATTGATGAAAGTAAAACAGCAGGATTCAATTAAATTAAAAGTGGCCACAGAGGAAGGAAGAAAACAGAAATAAAGCACAGTGGGAATGTTCCCGATCTGGCTTCCGTCACCAATGACCTTGTTCATGGTGCGGGTACTTCCATTTCAAAGTTGCTTGTGAAAGATGTGACTAATTAAATTCAAATACTTGAATTATGAAACACAGTGTCTTAATCATCTTCCTCCTTGCACGTAATTTAGTTAGCAATGCTTAACTTGCAGTAGTTTTTGGAAGCTTTTCTGAATATTTAAATAGGTGTTATGTTCTGAATCATCATTGGGGCAAGATGGAAGTTTCCATTTTGTTCAGTTAAATTATATTGGAGGGTTTTTTTTTTAAACATTTTAGAGACGTTGTCTTTCTTGTAATGAGATGCAGCCATTATAATATCTTTTCTACTTCCTTGTCACTTTGCTTTATTCTTTTCCCTGTAATGAAAGAGTGGAGCTTTGTGACTACTGTGTCTGACAGGGCTAAGTAATGTAAATAGCTCCCTTATAAATAATGTAAATTGCTGTTTCATATAATTAATGCCTTTGCAGGCTGCAGGATTGCCCATTCAAAATTCTTTTTCATCCAAAGTTACTGTTAGAGAAATAATAAATAAGGTTAGTGTTCTGTCGGTTAGTAATTTAGTTGCTAATCACTTATACTGCCCCAAATAGATATATACAGTTCTTTAAAAGAAAAAGAGCACAAAACTCTCCTTTTTCCACCTCACCACCTAATGTATTGACTTAAAAAATTATTTTTTCCTTCTTCATCCATTCAGTTAGTTAAATGCAACCATTTGTTGAGGGCATCCATGCAGCACATAGATGAGCCCACACATTCTTCACAAGAAGCAGGTGACGTATATAACAACTAGCCTTGGTTTTATTTTTTTTTAAACAGGCTGTGAAATGTGGCAAAGGCTTAAAAAATGTTACAGGAGTCCAAGATGAAGCAGAACTAGGGGGAAAATAAAGAATCATAGCAGAGACATCCTCGCATTAGCCTGGACTGTAAATACCTGTTAAAAGAAATGTTCTTGCCCCCAAGGACTTGCCTATTTGTTATGATAAGCATCTAATACTGGAGAGCCCTGCAATGAACCCCCATCTCCCACCTGGTGTCATAGTGCATGGATGGAGGGAGGCTGGGAGGGCAGGTGGGAGGAAGGAAAGGAGAGAGAGAGAGAGAGAGAGAGAGAGAGAGAGAGAGAGAGAGAGAGAATGGTGGTACGGCAGCGATCTGGGTTGACCAGTTGTTCAAGGGGAGCAAAATGCCAGAAGACAGCCAAAACCTTTGTGTTTATTGATTGAGGAGGGGATTATTGGCTGACAGAGGACATCGGTGGTCCTACACAGAGAAAGACCTTGCCTTGAAGTGTCTTTAGCCTTACTTTTAGCCTTGGTGGGAGAGGATGGCCCTCTTCTAATGAGATAACAGAAAATCTCAAAAGGGTGACACAATTAATCCCACGCCTTCCTTGGGAATCCCATTCATCCCTTAGGAAAGTATGTATTTGTTTTGGTTTGGTTTTTTGCAGAACTGGGGATTGAACTCAGGCACTTGCGCTTGCTAGGGAAATGCTTATTCCACTGAGCCATCTCCCCGGCCCTAGGAAAGTATGTAAAAGTAATCATTATGGATTTCTGGTCCCAAATAATCCAAGTCTGGCACCTGGCATGAAGTACTACTAAACAAACCTTTGTTAGAGTGAACGAATGAGAGGGAGAAGAAAAAGAAGGAGGGAGGAGGAGAAGGAGGAGGGAGGAAGAGGAGGAAGGAGGAAGTAGGGA
>NW_004524580.1:24810485-24823304 GCF_000260255.1 Octodon degus | reverse complement strand
AGGAGGAGAAGAAGAAGAAGAAGAAGAAGAAGAAGAAGAAGAAGAAGAAGAAGAAGAAGAAGAAGAAGAAGAAGAAGAAGAAGAAGAAGAGAGGAAGAAGAAGAAGAAAAGAGGAGGAGGAGGAGGAAGAGGAGGAGGAAGAGGAAGAAGAGCAGGAGGAGGGGAGCAACAACAACATTTGGAAGGATATCTCTGAACAAAAGGGAAAAAAAACCTAATTAAGATACAAAGTCCTATCACACACAGCAAGCTCAAGGCAACAAGGTCTAGGATGAGAAGCTCCTGGCTGCTGTAGATCAAGATGAGGCAGAAAGCAAGCAAACACAGTGGATAGTCGGAAGGAGTGCTTTGGAACTTGGACTCAGTTTTGTATTTAGTGGGACTCCTTAGTTAGAAAAACATACAGACAATCCCCACAAAGGTTTCACTTCATAATTTTTGAAGGTATGCTGGTAGGAAAGCATACACATACAACATGGTGCTTTTTACTTTCAATGCAGTAAGCAATAAATTATATGCAACATTCAATAGCATAGCCTATTTTTTAAAGATAAAAAAATAAAAATGACAAAGTTTCAGTACAGGTTAGTATAGGCTGGTAACATGAGCTGAAGGCCAGCCTGAAGTGCATAGTGAGATCCTGTCTCAAAAATAAAACAAGCAGGGACCAGGGAGTTGGCTCAGTGGAATAAGTGTTTGCCTGGCAAGCGCAGGGGCCTGAGTTCAATCCCAAGTTCTAAAAAAAAAGAAAAAATCTAAGAGAGTAACTTTTGGAACATCCAGTAGGATGGCTACAATAATTAATAAATTACATATTATTGTCTTCATCATATTCAGAATGATAGTGTATTATAAAATAGGCTTTTTATTAGATGATGGTGTCCAACAATAGACTAAGTATTCTAAGCACATTTAAGGTATGGTAGGTCAAACTATGATGGTTGGTAGGCTAGCTGTATTAAATCAATTTTAACATGGTATTTTTAATGTAGCAATTGGTTTATCAAATGTAACACCATCATCATAAAAGCTCCCCTGTATGCAGTACAGACTAAAAGCTCAAATTCTGGGCCCAGAAATCATGAGGGGAAGGCTGAGTTTTTCCAGATCTCGCTGTGTCTTATTTTTGTTATCTATATAATGGTGGCAAAGGACTAACACTATCTACCCCATAGTTCTGTTCCATATAGAAATGAATGAGTTAATATATATAAAGTACATCAGCTAGGAAGTTGTCATGGTTGACACATTGTGTCAACTTGAGAAGTTTAACTAAGTGGCTCAGCAGGGAGCCAGAGGCCTCTCCTTGTAAACGTCCTGAGCCTGTGCAAGAGGAGGAGATGGTATGAGAGCTACACCTGCCCTGGGGCTTGGGGGCTGCTTACAATATAAGGGAGGAGAAGAGGTTTGCTCTCCCCCTTTTTCTCTTTCTGCTCTTGCTGTCTTCCTCCACCTTGAACTGCTGCCCTTGTGCCATCCCACCCTACCTCAGAGTCAGCTGATTACAGCCTGAAACCTCCACAAACTGTGAGCTAAATAAACCTCCTTTCCTCTCTTTATTTGGAGTGTTGGCTTTTTTTTTTTTTTTTTTTTTTTTTGGTCTCAGCAAGGAGAGATAAGTAACCAAAACAGAATTTGGTACCAGAGAAGTGGTTGCTGTGACTATACCTGACCATGTGGTTCAGCATCCTTTGGAAATGGCTTATGGGAGGAGATAGGAAAGGTTTGGAGATGTCCTCTGGAAGATTAGCACTAGAATGCCTTAAGCTCTTTTGCATGAGAGATTCTGATCAGAGCTCAGAAGGCTAAAAGACAGAAATCCTGCCAGTAAAGTTCAGGTTTGGGAAGTTTCTGCTGGGAAGGACAGCATTGGTTGCTGGACTCCAGATGATGTGTGTTATGTTTTGGCACAACTTTTGTCTGTATTTTGCTCATGTTCAGAGACTTGGCCTTAGATTAAGATTAAGGGTAGTGGACTAATTAATCTGGCAGAACAAATTTCAAGGCAGTAGAACATTAAGGCTGTGACATGGCTATTGTTGGGGCTTTTAGCCAGATTTATGTTGTGAATCAAGAGCAGAGAGCCCAGCAGGATGATTTGTTCTCTCTCTCTCTCTCTCTCTCTCTCTCTCTCTCTCTCTCTCTGAAGAGCACTTGCCTGGCAAGCACAAGGACCTGAGTTCAATCCCCAGTTGGGGGGGGAGGGGATCTCATCAAAAAGCTTTTGCATTGTAAAAGAAATCACCAACAGAATGAAGAGAAATCTTTGCCAGCTGTTCCTCAAGGGGCTACCATCTAGAATACAAATAACTGGAAAAAAAAATCAGACCCTTAAATATAATGACCCAACCCAAAAATGGTTGTTTGAGCTGAATACATACATCTCAGATGAAGAAGTAGAAATGCTACATAAATATATGAAAAAGCCCAGATGTGGTGGCACATACCTGTAATCTCAGCTCTGAGGAGGGTGAAGCAGGAGAATCATTGCAAGTCTGAGACCAGCCTGAGCTACAAAGTGAGCTCAAGGCCAGCCTGAGCTACATAGCAAGACCCTGACTCAAAAAGCCAAAAAATAAAACGAAACCTACCAAAAAATCTAGTCTTGGCTTTGTCTTTAGTCTTAACAGTCTTAGGTTGTTTTTTTGTTGTTGTTGTTTGTTTTTGGTTTTGTTTTTTTGGGTTTTTTTTTTTTTTTTTTTTTTTTTTTTTTTTTTGGTACTGGGGATTGAACTCAGGACCTTAAGCTTGTCAGACAAGCACTTATTCTACTGAGCCATCTCCCCAGGCCCTGCCTGCCCCTCTTTTCTTTCTTTATTTCTTTCTTTCTTTTCTTTTCTTTCTTTTTCTTTCTTTCTTTTCTTTAGTACAGGGTCTACAAACTCTCACTACACAGATCTGACTCATAGCGTTCTTCCTGTTTTCAGCCTCCCAAACGCTAGGTTTACAGGTATGTCACCACGCTACAATTCCCAGCAGGATGATTTTAAAGTGACTTTGGCCAGATAGGGAGCTCCAGTAAAGCTGTGTACTACCCAGATAGAGCTGAGGAGAGCTTGGTTGCTGAGAAGAAAGAGGAGCATAGCAAAGATGACCTGAGGGTGTCCCAGGAAGCAGCAGGTCTCCCCCCTTTGCAGCCTCAACACTGCAAAAGTGAAAGATGCTGCTTTGAGAAGAAGGTCACAAAGCAACGTGTTTTAGAATGGTGTCAGCAGCAGCTCCAGGTTCCACAATAGTAGTTACATACAGAGTTTGTTCCTTGGAATTGGGTTCAAAGTGCTCAGCAGTCCAGGCACTCAACCCCCATAGCCAAGAGGTGGCAGAAGTCTGGCAACTGCTCCGGTTGGCAGTGGGCCTTGGCATCATCTATGTGGCACTGCCTTTAGGTGCATGCAGAATGCAAGAGTTCTGAGGTTAAAAAGGCTTCTACCAGATTTCAGAAACAGGCCTGGGAGGCCAGGCCGTGTGGCCCTGGGAAGGCAATGTGTGAAGCTGTGAGTGTGAAGCCAAAGGTGCAGTGGAGAAGCCAGGAACGTGAATCATCTAAGGAAAGCTGCAAGGAGGGAGCAAAGAAGGGCTGAGAGAGAATCCAGGGAGCTACAAGCAGCAGCAGTGCCGTAAGTATGAAGCCATCCAACCCCTTTGGAGCTCACAACTTGCTACAGATCACCTCAGACGCCCTACTGGAATTTGGACTTGCTTTAGTCCCAATTCTTTATATTTCCCTATTTGTAACTTTTGGAGTACAATTGTCTATCTTTTTCATTTATACAGAGGCTTGCAAGAGTTTGCCTTACATCTGAGATGAAATTTAGGACTTGGACTTTTCAGATATGCTGAAACTGTCAGGATTTTGGCAATTCTTACTGAGAGACTAAAATGCCTTTTGTATAAAGGGGTGTGCATGAGTCTTTTGGGGGCCAGAGGCAGAACATTGTGGTTCAAATGTAACATAATGTTGATAGATTTAGTACTATTTCTTAAGGATATTTAAACCTGTGTTGTAATGTTCAAATTGTGAAATGTTAGGAATACACAGGTCTCTGTATCTGGAAACTGGTTTAAAGAAATGTGTCTCCTTGCCAAGTTGACAAGGAGTGGATTGTAATGGTTGATACAGTGTGACAACTTGAGGAGTTTAGAAGTTTAACTAAGGTACTCAGCGGGGAGCCGGGGAGCCAGAGAGCCAGGGTCCTCACTTTGTAAACATCTTGAGTCTGTGCAGGAGGAGGACAGGGAGATGGTGTGAATGCTACCCCGATATGGGGCTTGGGGGGCTGTTTACACTGTAAGGGAGGAGAAGGGGCTTGAGTATAAAAATAAGAAACAAGGGCCAGAGAGATAGGCAAGCTTTTAAGCCTGCTTAGGCAAGCTTAGGCAAGAGCACAGGGAGTGTTGTTTGATCCCTGGCACCACATGCTGTGCCAGCCCCGCCCTCAGAGTGGGCCGAGCTAGCCACCAAAATAAACAAGGAACTGGATATTTGTAATGCATAATCTACCATGTGTGCACATTGGTAAGTGCCTTTGGCAGGCTCAGACCAATGCAAGTACTTCTTGGGTTCATGAAACAGGTTGAGCAATTACAGGGTAGCAGAGTATGCCAGTGTAGTCCAGAAATACAATGAAGATTTCAGCAACATTAGTCAGGATATAGAGATAGAATCTTGCAAAACTTGAACTCCTCTTAATATATGAGAGTCATGGATGGTGATACTACTTCATCTTTCAAGTAGCTGAAGCTTTCACAAATATCTGCAATTTCTCTGCAAAATTATTTCTAATGTCATACCTGGGAATGGACAATCTCAGACCCTTCCACTTGTCCCTTTCACCGATCACAGCTGTGATTGCAGAATTTGAAGACCCTGCATTAGGGTTCTGCTAAAGAGCACGTCATCCCTTCCATCAGTTGCAACTGTGGACGCCAGGAGACGTCTGGGTTCCAGGTGTGCACCTAGGCACGTCCTCTCCCTCTGTGTTCATGCCTATTCGCTGGGTCCTGCAGTCCCTTCAGCGTGTGGTCTATTTCTTCTCAGACCACAGCTTGTAATTTCCTGCTCAGGCTGTGCCGAAACCTGACTTTGCTATTCAGCCAAGAGGCAATGAAGTATGTTGGGGGCATATTGGGAGGAAAACAAGCCTCATCCTGAAAGGCACCTGCTTCAGATTAGGTCACTGAATACGCCCCAAGGCAAGCAGAACTTGGTTTTCTCTGGCAAGTGGGATAGAAACTATTCCTGCCAGCCTGGAAGGTTAGAGGAATCTAGGAACCCAAACTTCTCACTATAGTGGCTTCCCAAGACTGCTCCTGCATCTGTGCCCAGCACATCCACTGCACACGCAGATCCTGGGCCTGGTTTTCAGCTGTTCTACTCTGCAGTTGCCCCAAGCTCTCATAAAGGGCTTCTGTCTTGCAAAACATAACTTGTCAATAAACTGCCCTATGATAATCAGGTCCCTGTTGCTTTCAGATAAGAGGGAATTTCAACTCCAAATCTCATCCTGAGGACTTGCTCTTTTACCCCTCACTCCTCCTGCCTAAACCTCGGTGCCCTAGAAAAGAGTTTCAGACAAAACCTTCAGTGCTAGTGTTTTATTTGGTAGTGTCATCGCCATAAAACCAGAAAGAGGGAGAAGGGAAGTAAGATAGGGAGACATGGAAAGGAAGAACAGTGCTGGCCGGTGAATCATGAAGAAATCCAGCCAGCTGCTCAGCCACACGGGAGATCTTCCACCAACTATACAGACGCTCCTCTGCCGTATCTTAGACTGTAAGAGGGACAGACAGATTCAAAAACCATGTCCCTGTTGTCTTCCATCTGCACAAATGTTGCTTCTGTACTTCCAGGGTCAGTAACCTGGCCCTGAAGGCAACTGTCAAAGACTGTCAAATCTCATACCTGGTAACACAGTGTTTTGGTTTGAAAATAGTGGAAAGAGCTGGAAACTGAATGGAAGTGGAGGTGGACTAAGGAGCTGAGGGAAGACGGGAAGTCCAAGGGGTGCCTAAGATGTGTCCAGAGCACAGGCTCTCTTAGATGCCAATGCTACAGCCACTAGTAAACCTCAACCTTGTTTAAAGAATTAGCATTGGACCCAGTGAGCTAGCTCAGCAGCCTAAAGTGCCTGCTTAGGCAAGCTTACGCTAGCGCAGGAACCATAGTTCAATCCTGGGTACCACATTCCACACCAGCCCTGCCACCAGGGCAGGCTGAGATGGCAAAAAAAAAAAAAAAAAAAAAAAAAAAAATTATGTATTTAGTATAGGGTCTATAGGGTCTTACTACACAGATTGGACTCATAGTGATCCTTCCTGTTTTTCAGCCTCCCGAGGACTGGAATTACAAACATGTGCCACCATGCCAGTCTCATTCACTGTCTCAGCATGCCCCAGGGCTGACCTGCACACATGCCAGGAATCGAACCCCCAGCCCCTGTGTCTGACTAAGCAGGCGCTTTAATCCACTGAGCTATCTGGCTGCCCCATAAGAACGTAAAATTGTATTTTTATTATTATTATTGTTTTTTGTGGTACCAGGGATTGAACTCAGGAGCCTGCACTTGCCAGGCAGGAGCTTATTCTACTGAGCTATCTCCCCAACAGCCCCCTCCCAAAATAAAATAAAGTATTAGCATTGGAGGTCTTCACAGAAGCTGAACTACTGCTGCACCACACGATGTGCAAACTTCACTTCTTGAAATCATCTTTAGGTAATCATGCACACATGTCTGAGGATGGATACGCAGCCATGTAGAGGATAGATCGTAGACGTTCACTGTTAACATTAACTGCTTACATAGTAAAGCATTAGCAGCAACGTAGCTATATCTCAGCAAACTAAGGTGTGTGCACATGATTAAACCTAACCAGCATTCTAAGGTTGTGGTAGATTGTTTGGAAACAAACAAACAAACAAAAATTTAAGACTTTTCTTAATAAAAAAGGCAGAATATTGGAAACAGCAAGATAATGTTTTTCTAGAAAAAGTACCACGGATAATAATTATCACAGGAAAATGAGATTATAAGAAAACTGTACAGTGTTCCTTCTATACACTCCAATTTTTCTATACTAACCACATATAACATTCATTATAAAGAAATAATACTGCCTAAACCCAAATCATAAAATACAGGCACATGACAAAAATACAATGGACTTAAAATCAAAAAATTTCTAACTAGACAAAATTTACACTCACTATAATTTTGGTGGGCATATTTAGAGGTACATTCTCAAACTATTATTTACTTTGTTTACAAAGTCTCAAAGAAAGGTAAGAATCTTTTTGACTCACTCACGCATCTTTAAGAATGAACCCCAAGACGGAGGATCTACGTGAACCTCCTAAGCAGGCACATTTCTTTAGCTGTACCCCTTCCTTTACCTCCTATTCCTCCCCTCCCCACATTAAACACACATCTTTCTCCCAACCTATTTCTCTCCTTTTTTCTCCCTTAGTAAATAACAGATGCTCTTAATGGAGGATCTAAAATTTTCCCACTAGAAGAGGACTGGGATACCAATAGATTAGAAGAAAGAGCTCAGAGACTAGGTTGAGGCTGCACGTCCTAGGCAAGCACTCAGTGATTTAGATTCTTACACAGCCATTTAGATGGGCTTCAAAGCACCAATCCAGATTAGAAGTGGCTCAGTCCTGCAAACGCACCCTCTTGAGCTCTCCGCTGGAAGCACCAGTGCAGCCATCCAAGCAAAACCTTGGCATCTCTGGATCCCCTTACCCTACTTTGTACCAACTTCTATAATTGCACTGTCCCATAGGTGGTCACCAGCCACATGTGACTGCTGAGTGCCCCATGGCAGTCCATATTGGCTCACCAGCCTTTTGTCTCCTTACCAGCTTCATGTGGCCAGTCACATTGAGATGCACCGAAGTGTGAAATACACAGCACATTTCAAAAGCTTGGTACAAAAAATATGTTTAATATCATTTTTATATTGATGATATTTTGAAGTAGCAATTTTTGCATGTATAGGGCTAAATAAAGTGCATTATTAAAAAGGATCCCACTTACTCATTTCTACCTTTTTTTAATGTGGCTACTTGACAATTTTCAAGCACACTTACGGCTCTCAGTCTTGGCGCCCATGGTTCCAGTGGGCAATGCTATTGCAGGTTACCTTCCTTCTCCATCTCTGCAGTAACAGCCTGAGCACAGGTCTTCATCCTCCTCCAGTGAGCTTTCTTTCTTCTTTCTTTCTTTTTGTCTTTTTGAGAGAGTCTCGCTGTGCAGTTCAGGCTGACCTGGAGCTCACTTGGTAGCCCAGGCTGGTCTCGAACTCTCAAGAATCCTGCTGGCTCAGCCGCCAAGTGCTGGGATTCCAGCTGTGTGCCATCACGCCCAGCCTCCAGTGAGGTCTCTGTAAAAGCCTCCTCACTAATCTTTCTGTTCCAATTTGACCTCTCTCTAATCCATTCTTCAGTGTCCAAAACAAAAATTTTCAAAATGCACATTAAATCCTTCTAACTCAGCCAGCTTCAGAGCATTTTCTTACGAGGAAAAATTGAAAGGACTCATCACCAGCAAATCTGTGCTAGGACGATGGCTGTAAGAAATTATCTAAACAGAAAAGTCACGACTAAAGAGGAAATCTTAGAATATAAGGGAAGGATAAGACTAAAACAAAACAAACAAAAAAGATAAAAGAAAAGAAGCCAGGCATGGTGGTACACTGAAGCGCTACAATCCTAGCGTTCCTCGAGGCTTAAGCAGGATTGAAAATTTGAGTTCAGCTGGGGAAACTTGACAACTTAGTGAGACCCTGCTTCTAAAGTTTAAAATATATTTTTTAAATGTATTTAGTACAGGGTCTACAGGATCTTGTTACACAAGACGGACATGTAGTGATTGTCCTGTTTTCAGCCTCCCAAGTGCTGGGATTACAGGTGCGCACCACCACACCCAGTCTCAATCACAGTCTCAGCATGCCCCGGGGGTGGGGCCAGTACGGCACACTGGGGATTGAACCCCAGTCACGGCACTCTGCCTAAGCAGGCGCTTTAGTCCACTGAGCTATCTAGCCGGCAAGAATTTTTTTTTTTTTAAATGCCTAGCTATGTAGCTCAGTGCCAGGGCTCTGGGTTCAATCCCCTGGACCACAAAAAGAGCAAAATAACAATAATAATAATAATAATAGTAAAAGTCAATATACTTTCTTCTCTTGAATTTTCTAAATTATGTTTGATGTTGAAATAAAAGCTACATTACTAACTTATATGGCTTTTACTGTATATAAAGGAAGTACTTAAAGTAATTACATTGTGAATGATAAAGGTAAAGAGACAGATATTAAAGAAAGGTCAGATTTCTACATTTTCCTTGACCTGGTAAAGAACTGCTACAATCAGATTGTGCCAAAGCAGCCAGTAAAAAAGGCTGTATGATCAAATCTAAGTGTATAAAATTAAAACAGAATCCTAAAACAGAGTCCACATGGCCCACCAGAAAATGGGAGGGAGGAGAGAAAAACAAAAATTAATAATATGCATAATACTGTATAGCAGCAATTATAAGAAGTATAAATAGCTTCAAAACACCAAGTGAAAGAGATAAACGGATGTTGCCTACTAGACACTCACTTCAGATACAATGATATTGGTGCCCTGAAAATTAAAGGGTGGACAATAGTGCTGCACAACTATTCATCAAAAGAAAACCCAAGTGGCGACATCACCTTCGCATGGCCTAGGCGTCAGGCCAGGATGGGGGTGTACCCCTGGCATCCCACCTCCTCAGCAATCTGAGGCAGAAGGGTCACCTGAGCTCAGAACTGTGAAGAGTAAGGCTGCCAAGAAGGCAGAAACCCTAAATATGCGTGTGCAAAATAGCAAAGCTACAAAATATATGTAGCCAAGGCTGGTAGAAGGAAAAGATAAATGGACAAACCCACATCTACAGCTGAATGTCAAATACCCCTTCTCCATAATGAGAGATCATTTATCAAAAAAGAAGTTTAAAATCAAAATACACACTTAGCTAAATGAAAGTGAAAATACAACACAGCAAAATACTTACAGGACTAAGACAAACCAGGGCTGACAAGGAAGGGCTAGAGCTCGAATGCTTTCTTCTGAGAAAGTTTCAAATCAGTAGCCTCAATTCCCCATTCTAAATGACAAAAACAAGGACACAACAACCAAAAGAAATCCCAGCCAAAGAAGAGAGAGAAGCAACCACAAAGCACGCAGAAAAAAAAAAAGAAATAAATACAAGAGCAGGAACTGACGAGATTGAAGTAGCTGATTAAACTTGGTGGATACATGGCCACAGATTTAAACTTGGTATATATATTTTGCTGGAAGGATTAAATTAAGATATATTCTAAGCACTTACACAGTGGCTAAAGCAAGGAAGGAATTCAGTGATGTTAATTTTAAAGATTTGTTTTGCATCATTTGTTGTATTATTTCTTAACAAAATATTTGAATGAGGACAACAGGAATAAGAAGTTGCCTCTCTAATTGTTTTTACTCAAAAAGTCATTGGTCTTTTGAGTAAATGTATAAAATGTGAGAAGTGCATTTTTCAAAAGGTTTGTTTTGGAAGCTCTTTAAACTCACAGAGGAATTTCACATTCCTGCTTACCCATGATGGCAAACATTCAATCCCTACCTCAATTACAAACGCTTTCCACAGTATCATGGGTCTAATACAAAAATCACCGAGTTCCCTGCCGACAAAGGTGCCCATTGTATTTTGCCGTTACGATCTCAGTTTCTCACCACACACCCTCTATTTTTTTTTTAAACCTCTGGCTGTGAAATGAGAAACAGTAGATATTGATAAGTTGTCACGAAGCCCAGGATTATGTGTGTGTTAGATATTGTACACCAAATGCTCAGAAAAGCACCTGACATTCTGTGGTCACTCTATGAATAACTGCTGAAGAAATGAAGAAATGAACAAACAAAAAAATGGACAGCCAATGTGGAAGACGAAGGACTGTGGAAACTGAAAATGAATCTATTTTCAGGCCTCAACACCTAAAAGAATTCTAACAATGTTAATAGTCTAGATAAGAGCTCTAAGAATTGGGCTGAGGCGTTTGCTGTACCACTTTGAGATGGATGTCCAATTAACACAAACCTCCTTTACCCCCAAAACAGTTCCCCTTTCACCCATCCAGCAGTCTCTTCCAGAAGCAGGAACTTCAACTAGTCATACACTAACTGGCCAGAGATTGTCCAATCACTTGGCCTTGCTGGACAAATCAGAGTCTATCTGCTGAGAAATGTGAAACTGAGATTCTGCTAAGCATAATGAAATGGAACATAAAAGTGGTTAGTTTCCACTAGGAGCTAAGAAGAAGCTGATCTTTGGGGAGAAAAGTAAACTACCTCCGAGAAGCAAAAGCAAAAGCTAGAAAGAGAATTGTGTACTGTTTAAGTGTTTTCAGGCCCTGATTCTGATTCTTCCCAGAGGCCTGGTGGTTTTTCTGCCCTTGTTTCTGGATTCCCCCATAAGAAATTCACCTTGGAGGGGAGAAAATGCACTGACTTATGCATTTTTTAATCCATTAAATCTGATTTCCTCTCCTTCAGAAATATTGGTAACTCATTCTTCAGTGTATCCTAGAAGAAATTTTCTTCCTGTCCTTTTGGGAGATACCTAACATTGCAGTTTAGGTATATTTCTTTGAACCTGCACCTCAGAAGAGAATGTGTCTTTTCTCCCCAAATCTCTGAGCACTTTATGCCCTTCTTTTTGTGGTTAACAGCCCTACAAAAAGGAAACACTGCTAAGAGAGATGTGCTCACCGGAGCCAGACACTGTAGACAGCCAGGTGTTTCTCTTGTACACATGCTCTCATGGCATGATGTTTTTCTCTTAGACTGGAAGAAAAAAATGGAGCAGCACACATACATAGGACAATTTGGGCTACAGGATATTATAGAAGCAATGGAATGCACATCATTCATTTTTTTTTCTGTATTTTAGGGCAGGGTCTACAGGGTGTTCAGGGTCTCACTACTAGGTCAGACGCATAGTGATCCGCTTGTTTACAGCCTCCCAAGAGCTGGGATTACAGGTGTATACTACCACGCCTGGTCTTAATCACCATCTCAGCATGCCCCAGGGATGGGGACAGCACAGCAGGCCCAGGGATCAAACCCCTGGCCCCTGCACCTGCTTGCAGGCACTTTAATCTGCTGAGCTATTTGGCCAACTCTTAAAAGTTATTTTTGTCTATTAAGGTAGGGTTTTTTTTGGGGGGGTTGTTGTTTGTTTTTATTTGTTTGTTTGTTTTTGTGGTACCAGGGATAGAACTCAGGATCTCGCACTTGCCAGGCAAATACTAATTCCCCTGAGCTAGCTCCCCAGCTCCCCATCATTCCTAATTGCTCCATGGCTCTAGCACCTCTTCACAACACCTTGGGAAAAGAAAAGAACTGCAAATTTCAAGCCACCTTTGTAGAAATTGATTTCTTAATGTCACTAGGCTCCACACGCTCACAGCCCACTCGCTTGCAGTTGCTAAGCGCACAGGGCTGTCACAGGATGTTCTGCAGGCTCTGGATGTCTCTCGAACGTGAAAGATGTGCTTCTAATTGGGAGCATGGTCTTTGTCTTCCAAATACAAAAGTGCCTAAAAGAAACAGTACTCATTAGATTTCAGCCATTCCAAATTGGAACTGATTTCCTAAAGCAGGAAAAGACTTGCAAGCACTAAAATGCAATATTATCTTATAACTTGGAACTTATAGTCTTTGTGAATTATTAGCTGTACCTTATTAGGAACACAAATCATGATATGCCACTAAATGTTTTTCCTTGCAGGCACTGGTAACATCTA
>NW_004524580.1:24808568-24810385 GCF_000260255.1 Octodon degus | reverse complement strand
TATTACAGGGTTTACAGGGTTTCACCAAATAGATCGGACTCCTAGTGATTCTCTTGTTTTCAGCCTCCCAAGTGTTGGGATTATAGGCACGTGCCACCATGCCCAGTCTCAGTCACTGTCTCTGTGCCCCGGGGGCAAGGCCAGCACGGCATACCAGGGATCAAACCCTGATGCACTCTGCCCAAGCAGGTGCTTTAGTCCACTGAGCTATTTGGCCAGCCCTTTTGATGGAACATATTACAAGAGGTTTTCACCTCTCTCTCTCTCTCTCTCTCTCTCTCTCTCTCTCTCTCTCTCTCTCTCTCGATACAAGGTCTCGCTACACAGTTCGGACTCATCGTGATCCTCCTGTGTCAGCCTCCCCAACAGTGGGATTACAGGCATGCACCGCTACACTGGGATTTGGAGCCAGATTGAACTTGGAGACTGCCAAGTTATCTCCTAAACTCAGGCTTTCAGGTTTCTGACTCAATAATATATGTGAAATTTTAGGCAAAAGTGTAAGACTGTGATAAAAGAGGCAAAGTATGGCAAGAAATTTTTAAACACAGGTAATTTCGGGCGGACCAGATAGCTCAGTGGACTAAAGCGCCTGCTCAGGCAGAGCACAGCGGCCAGGGTTCCATCCCAGGCATGCCACACCAGCCCCACCCCGGGGGCACGCTGAGATGAGACGGAGACTGGCCATGGTGGTGCACACCTGCAATCCCAGTGCTTGGGAGGCCTAAAACAGGAGGATCACTACAAGTCTGATCCACATAGTGAGACCCTATAGACTCTGCAGACCCTGTACCAAATACATTGATATTATTTATTAAAAATAGATGCCAAAAAAAGCAATTTCAGTGGCACCAGCTGTACATAAATTAGAATACACAAACCTTTAGAGTTTAGAGTCTGTAGGAGAGATTTGGCTATTCATCCAGCCAAGGTTTTAGCAAGTGTTGGCCACAAAAAAGCTGCTTTGGTGGACATTCAACCTTAACTTTTGCACTGTGACGTCAGTATATATCTTCAAACTGGCAAAGTTTTACTTTCAAATCTTTCTGTGTTGCTAGAATATATACTTTTCAACCAGCTCAAGCCATTCAGAAACAAAAAGTAAAAAACCCTCCATACCTACCAGCTGAGGTGCAACCACTCTCATGCCTGGAGGTATCTTTTCACGACAGGTAAACATAGACAAATACACATAAATACCTGTTAAAGAACAATAACAATAAGTAAAGATAGCTTTATATTGTGAAAAAAGTCAATATAGTTTAGTCCTTGAGAATGTGGACTTTAAAGATCACCACTTTGATTGAAATACCTAGCGAGTAACAACTAAATAAAATGTATAATTTTTACATAAGGATCTTCAAAAATATTAAGTATCTATATATGGAAATATAAAGATATATTGTAGATTACAGATATATATGTCAATTAAGCATCTATATATGGAAATTGAATACTTAAAAAGAGAATCATTTAGAGTAAGTGGGGAATGGTTATTTTGCACAGAAAATAGTACAACTAGCCACCCACTTCTAAAGTTTGAGTTCTACTTTATATTGTGCAAAATCTTACAAACTCAAACCTGAAACATAAAACAGTAAGGCATCCCTCCCCACTAACACGGGCACACAGGCGTGTGTATGGTTGTGAGCACGCTGCATGGGAAGTGGTCCCTTTGATACGCTATGCGGAGATCTTGAAAGTGCTAGGATGACCTCATGTCCAGAATGATCTTCTTCTTCTTCTTCTTCTTCTTCTTCTTCTTCTTCTTCTTCTTCTTCTTCTTCTTCTTCTTCTTCTTCTTCTTCTTCTTCTTC